>NC_045547.1:7725637-8025637 GCF_009769535.1 Thamnophis elegans
GAGGGGAGAGGCAGGGATGGAGGGAGGGAGAAAGAGGGAGAGGGGAGGGAGAGAGAGAAAGAAGGGGATGAGGGGGAGGGAGGGAGAGAAAAAGAGAAAGAGGGGGGATGGAGGGAGAGACAGAGAGGGAGAGGCAGGGAGGGAGAGAGGGAGAGAAAAAGAGAAAGAGGAGGGGTGGAGGGAGGGAGAGAAAAGAGACAGGGAGGAGGGAGAAAGAGGGAGGAGGGGGAGGGAGGGAGAGAGAGAAAAGAGAAAGAGGAGGGGTGGAGGGAGGGAGAGAGAAAGAGGGCAGGAAGGGAGAGAGGGAGCGAGAAAAGAGAGAAAGGGGAGAGGGAGAGGGAGGGAGGGAGGGATAGAGAGAGGAGGAGGGAGAGAGGGAGGGAGGGAGAGAAAGAGGGGGAGGAGGGAGAGAGAGAGAGAAAGAGAGAGAAAGAGGGCAGGAAGGGAGAGAGGGAGCGAGAAAGAGAGAAAGGGGAGAGGGAGAGGGAGGGAGGGAGGGATAGAGAGAGGAGGAGGGAGAGAGGGAGGGAGGGAGGGAGGGAGAGAAAGAGGGGCGGAGGGAGAGAGAGAGAGAAAGGGAAAGAGAGGGGAGGGAGAGATGCACTTAGAAGAAATACAGGATTATCATCCTCTTGTGATGCTTTGGGAAATAGCCCCTTTCTCCAGCTGCCACCCCATAACTTGTAAGGTTCCCATTGAAGATCTGGATTCTAGGCTCTCCACAGATTTCTTTTGATCGGAGGCTCCCTTAACCCCCGTGCTTACAATGTCCCAACATCTCGGGGGGCTGCCCCAAAGAAGAGGGAGGCAGCTTATTTTCCAAAGCACCCCGAGGCAAAACAAGAAACAACAGATCGGAAACTCATCCAGGAGAGAATCAACCTGGAATTCAGGAGAGACTTCCTAAGAGTGAGGACAATGAACCAGGGGAACAGCTGGCCTCCAGAATCTGCAGCTGCTCCACCACTGGAGGTTTCCCGGAAGAGAGTGGACAGCCAAGTTGTCTGAAATGGTACAGCCTCTCCTGTTTGAGCAAAGGGTTGGACTAGAAGACCTCCAGTGGCCTTTCCGGCTCCATTCTGATTGGATTGTAGGTTGTCAACAGCCTTGTGCAAGCGGTGGAAAACTTTGGCTGGCCTCCCTTCTCCTTAATTGCTGTGTGACAAGCAGTTTCCCTTCTGCGGGCCTTTATCTGCGGCTTCAGGATTCTCCCCAGGATTGTTGGTGGCAGGATTGAAATGACAGGATCTTAGAGGAAGCAGGGGTGGGCAACCAGCTCCTCCCTCCTTCAATCCGGCCAATTCTTCTCTGCAGAGGGATCTGGGTTGGGTTGTTATGATTATGGTTTTTTAAGCCCCGGCTTCGATGTTCCGCTGGCAGGCTGCATCCTTGGCTCTGCGAAGGGCAAGAAACAGCTTGTAGGCTTCATTTGGGAGCCCCCTCACGTCTGCCGGTCTTGTTGGAGAATTACCGCCATCCTGGCTCTTATCGAATTAACACATTGGTTGCTTGGAATCGTGGCCTCTATCCGTTGTGTTGCTAACTTGAAAAGTTGCATCAAGAGCAAGTGCCGAAAACTATTTTTTTACTACTGATTCTGTGGGTGTGGCTTGGTGGGTGTGGCTTGGTGGAGGTCATGTGGTTGGGAGGGCGTGGCTACGTAGCCATGTAACTGGGGGGATCAAAAGACAGAAACTAACAACGTCCTGCTGGAGCAGGGTTGGACTAGATGACCTCTAGGTCCCTTCCAGCCCTGGATTATCCTCTGAAGCTGCGTTTAGTTCCAGGTTTGTAGTCCTTCCTCTCCTTTTTCCCTCCCTCCCTCCCTTGTTTTCTTTCTTTCTTTCCTTCCTTCTTTCTTTCTTTTTCTTTCTTTTCCTTCCTTCATTCTTTCTCAGCACCCCCCACCCCCTCATTTTTGGGTTCAGGGAACCCAGCAGGGAAGTCTGTTGGGAGCAAAAATGGACATTCCCTACCCCTGCGTTTCTGAAGAACCTGTAGTAAAAAAAAATGCTTTAAAAGTTTTTTTTTTAAGTTTCAAAGATCTGCTATGTGCAATGTGCGATCCTTAATTTTTTTAAACTTTTTTTAGTATTTTTTTTCTAGCAGCTCGGGTGGCCCAGCCCGAACCGGTAGCATTTCACCCCTGGTCAATAGATGCTTTAATCTTACTCCTAACCTACAACAACTCTGGAAGAGAATTTTTGCAGCTCAGGGTTGAACTGAGCTTGGTGGTTTTCTTGCAGACATTTCGTTACCAAACTAGGTAACATCCTCAGCATTAGAAGGGAATGGAGTTTGCTATTAGTTTATATAGAAGTGGCTTGCCCAGCCAATTGTTGGCGGGAGAAAGAATGTCATTTCCAAGAAGAAAATAACACACACCCCCTCAAGAGTGACAGGGAAAGCGGGTTGTGCATAAACAAAGAGTAAACCCTACTCCAGGGAGGAACGGGTGCATGCACGGTGGAGGTGAGCTGGGCGATGGCTCGCATGCCGGCAGAGAAGGCTACACGTGCCACCTGTGCCATGCGTGCCATAGATTCGCCATCACGGTACACTTCCTTCAAGCACTGATGATATTGTCTAGTTGGGTAATGAAATGTCTTTAAGAAAACCACCAAGCTCAGAGAATATTCAGGGCTTCACATAACTCTTAACCACAGGTTATCTGAATCGCAAGGAATTTACGGAAACTGGAATTTGTAGCTTAACAGGCTACAAAAACCTTATTGTGGATTATACTGGATTTTTTAAAAAAATTTTTACCTGATGCATCATGCAGTTAGAAATGCAAAGTCAAATAAAATCCAGTGATTTTCACGACGGCCTGCATTTTTAATGCGAAGTTGCCCAACCGCTGAAACACTCTAATACAGTGTTTCTCAACTTTGGCAACTTGAAGATGTCCGGACTTCAACTCCCAGAATTCCCCAGCCAGCATTCGCTGGCTGGGGAATTCTGGGAGTTGAAGTCCGGACATCTTCAAGTTGCCAAGGTTGAGAAACACTGCTCTAATATGTATCTGGCCAGATATTCCATCGACTCCGCTGAACTATTCCAAACTCACTGCTGTCAAAATTGATAAAGGCACATTGCATAATCTTTTGGGAAACATCACCAAACATCATTGGAAGAATTACGTTGAGATGTGATGATGATTATCTCGGAGGGAACTCAGGGCAGAGCAGTGGTGGGATTCCAATAATTTAACAACCGGTTCTCTGCCCTAATGATTTCTTCCCACAACCCGTTCACCAAACTGCTCAGAAAGTTAGCAACCGGTTCCCCCGAACTGGTGCGAACTGGCTGAATCCCACCACTGGGGGCAGAGTAAGAAACAGAGAAAGCCAGAGAGAAAAGGAATTCAGAAGGTATCGTGATGTTTTCTTTCTGAATAGGACCAAACGTCAAAAAGATTTCCTGCTGTTTTGTTTCTGGAAATTCTTGGAAATCCCTTGGATGATGATGAAGGTGGGCCTTCCGGTTTTTCCTTTTGACATTTGATTCCTCTTGTCCCTTAGCTGAGAAGTAGGTAAACCTTTGGGCTAGGAATCTATAGTATAGTAAAGCCTTTTATTTTCATTATACATCATGTATACAACAAAATTGGTTTCAGCCTCACTGGTGCAATTGAGATTGAGATGCTTTATTTATTTGTATGCCGCCCTTTTCCCTGGGGGGACTCACGGCGGCTCACAACTCAAGGGAAGGGAGGACAAACAAGCCATAACATAAAAAACAATACATCATTAAAAACACAACAGTCATACAATTCGAGTGGGGTTGAAATCTTTAGCCCCAGGCCTGTCGGGACAGCCAGGACTTAAGGGCGACGCGGAAGGTCTGGAGGGTGGTGAGGGTACGAATCTCCACGGGGAGTTCGTTCCAGAGGGTCGGAGCAGCCACCGAGAAGGCTCTCCTCCGGGTAGTTGCCAGCCGACATTGGCCGGCCGATGGAATTCGGAGGAGGCCTAATCTATGGGATCGCAATCCATAACAACAAATACAAACAACATAGATAGTCTAACGAATAATCCCTATACAAGTAATTAGGAAAAAGAAGAAAGAAAAAGAAAAACTAGTCATACGTTTCAGCGGGTGCGTGGAGTGATTGTGTAGAACAAGAAGCAATGGGTGGAAACTAATCAAGGAGAGAAGCAACTTAGAACTGAGGAGAAATTTCCTGACAGTTAGAACAATTAATCAGTGGAACAGAAGTTGCCTCCAGAAGTTGTGAATGCCCCAACACTGGAAGTCTTTAAGAAGATGTTAAGAAGAGAGCCATTTGTCTGAAATGGTATAGGGTTTCCTGCCTAGGCAGGGGGTTGGACTAGAAGACCTCCAAGGTCCCTTCCAACTCTGCTATTGTATTGTGTTATGGTTGTGTTTAAGAGCCTGACAGCCCAAGGATAGAAACTATTTTTAAACCTATTTGTTCGGCTGGCTGTGCTTCCATGTCTTCTGCCCGATGGTAGAAGTGTGAAGAGATACTGACCAGGGTGTGAATCATCTCTGAGTATCTTCCTTACTCTGCTAAAGCAGCGAGACCTGGCGATGTCATCCAGTGGTATTAGAGGGCAACCAATGGTTTCTTGTGCCGAGTTGATCACTCTCTTTGCAAATGTGTAAGTGCAAAACTTTTCGGGCACCCAACCGATAGTAATGCTGGCAGGAACCCACTCCTGGCATGCGCAAAGTAGCCAGACGAAGGAAACAACTAAAGAACAGGGGTCGACTTGGGAGTAAGGGCTAGGTGGACGGTGAATGGCCCCTCCCAGAGGAAATAAAAGATGAGCGAAAGGGGAGTGGAGATTGCAGGAGACAATTAGTTCGCTTCATTGGTTCATGACTCTCCTTGCCAAATTTTGCAGATATCAGCCTGGCAGCTCTCCAAGCCAGATAAGGTCTGTGACTGTAAATCCTCCCTTGAAAGTCTTTGCCGGATGTGAATGAGCAGAATTCACAGTCAATTAATAAAAGGCGTTTTTTGTCGGGACAAGGAGTTTGCTTCAGGCTCTCGGGAAGCCTCGCTCAGAACAATAACAACGTTAAAAACTCCTTTCCAACCACTAACCAGGAGAGGCCCATCCTCCGTGGACACAGGATAGAAACCCCCATTCCTTTACGGCCAGTCTTACAATCAACTTATTCAAATCGTGCCCTGAATCAGGGTATAATTGGCCTGGTGATTTGATTTATAGACCAACTACTCTTTGCTTATTCTTTTTTTAATTATTACAGATAGCAGAGGAAAAATGAAACAAGTACATTTTTGATCCCAACACACGGGGAACAGAGAGATTCGATAAATTTATTGTTCTGGCCAGGACATTGCGAGCAGGCATAACAATTGCTCTTCCATGCAATTATCAATGATGAATAGATGCTCAAACAAAAGGATAAAGGGAGACCTTTCCTTGGCCTGCTGTCCAACTCTGGGCTGTTAGTGTTTTGTTTTTTTTAAAGGAACTAAATAAATAAATAAATAAAATAAAAGCCGAATTGGAGCCCAGGGCATGGAGCAATCCCTATTTTGCTTGAGATATTTTTCGGCTGCTGTCCTTCGGTTGCTCTTAAATCTAGTTCTTTATTCTTGATTTTGACACTTGGGTAAAGCCGAGAGTTTCCGAAGCGGAACCTAGCAGGCCTTGTCATCACTGTTCGTTTCTCAAAGTCTGTTGGAGTTAATACAATTCATTTTCCCGTTGTGTTGCAATCAGCTCTGTGTTGCCACTTCAAACTCGGGACCCATTTAGCTCATTCTGAAGGGTTTCGGGTGTCAGCTCAGCCAAAGCACCTCCAGGGCCTCTCGGAAATTGACATGTCAAATTGTTAAGATTGAAAACAGTTTTCTTCTCTCTCCCTCTCCTTCATTCTTCCTCTCTCATTCTCTCTCTTATTCTGTCCCTCATTCTTTATATTACTCACACATACTCTGTCATTCTCATTATTTCTTTTCTCTCATTCTTTCTTTCTGATTCTTTTTCTCCCTCTCATTCTTTATCTCTCACACTCTTATTCTGTCCTTCTTTCTCTCTCTTTTCTCTCATTCTTTCTTTCTGACTCCTCTCTCATTCTCTCTCATTCTTTGTATCACTCTGACTCTCTCTCTCTCTCTCATTTCATCTCTCTTTTCTCGGTCTCTCTCTTTCTAATTCTTTCTCTCATTCTCGGTCACTCACTTTCTTTCTCTCCTTTTTTAGCTTTCTTTCTCATTCTATTTCTTTTCTCTCATTCTTTATTTATTTTATTTATTTATTTATTAGACTTATATACCGCTTCATAGGGCTTTCAGCCCTCTCTAAGCGGTTTACTTTTTTTTTTTTTAAGCAAATTGAGTCAGCAACTTGCCCCCACAGTCTGGGTCCTCATTTCACCCACCTTGGAAGGATGGAAGGCTGAGTCGACCTTGAGCCAGTGAGATTTGAACCGCAGAACTGCAGATCACAGTCAGCTAAAGTGGCCTGCAGTACTGCACCCTAACCACTGCGCCACCTCGGCTCCTTTATATCACTCTCATTCTCTCTTTTCTCTCAGTCTCTCTTTCTAATTCCTTCTCTCGTTCTCGGTCACATTTTTTCTCTCTCATTCTTCATCTCTCTCATTCTCATTCTCTATTTCTTTTCTCTTATTCCCTCTCATTCTTTCTCATTCTCTCATTCCTTATATCACTCTCTTTCTCGTTCTCTCTTTTCTATCAGTCTCTCTCTTTCTAATTCTTTCTCTCATTCTCTCTCTCTTATTCTTTATCTCTTTCTCTTTCTCTATTTCTTTTCTCTCAGTCTCTCTCCTTCTCTCTAATTCTTTCTACAACAGATTCCAACAGAAGTGTTGGAAGAAACGTCCATCTGGGTTCAGTTCCAAGTGGGGGAAAAGACATTTGGAAACATGGAGGCTGTTTGGAAAGATGGTTTAATGGTGGACAGGATCACATGGTTTGGAGCTCCTGGGTGAGATGCTGAGAGTCCCTGGTTTTATGCCCTCTCCTGGACTTTGGTCTTCCTGGGGCACAGGAAGAGCATCCTGATTGGTCGCTGTCAGAGGTCATAGATAGCTTTGTAGGTTGTCTGTGTGCTAAGTTTGGTTGAAACTTGGTGGGAGGTGCAATGAAATGGCTCTGCCTGAAGTGGGTAGATCTTTGTTATGTAGCATAACTCATTTTAATGGCCCATTTTAATGGCCCATTGATGAAAGCGGGGGAGCAGGGAGCTGCTTTGTCTTTGAAAACATGTTTCTGCTTTTCTCATTCAGGGAAATATAATATTCTTCCTCTTTAATATTTCCTAAAACATTTCATTCTTCTAGGAGGGGGGTGGGTGCTCACTTCCTTCAGAACCAAATATTAAATAAGCGCGAACCAAATGTAAATCTTGGTTTCTCAAAAACCTAAAACTTCTTATTTTATAAAAGTGGAGGGGTGCCAAGATGGCTTAATGTACTCGACCGCCTTTGTGTGGGCTTAACGTGATTCCATCCACGGCTAATCGTTTCCTTCCATTCTTCCGACCCCACGTAGGAAACCGAATCGAGAGGGCTGCTGTTCTGCCCCGTTAAGTATGCAACTTTCCCGCTAGGCTTGTTAAAGCCCAGGAACAAAGGAAATTATAATTCCTTCGGTTTTGTCCCCGCTCAAACGCAAAACCCGAAATTATTCCTTTCTAAAGAGATGGTGGGCAAGAAATCCAACCTTTCAGAGGAATTGCTGAAGGCTATAATTACCCTGGATCGACAAAGAGCAAAGATCTTGGTTCAAACCACTCTTGGATGGCAAAGCAACGAAAGACCACATAGAGGGACAGAATTGAAGGCTTGGAAAATTGAAAGGGCCAATTTTTTTGATAACGCCCCAGAAGTTATCACTGAGACGCTTTGCAAGTAGAGTTTTTTCCCCCCCTTTCTTTCAAAAGTTTCATTTCCCCAAGTTGGATAGGTCAGAAAGTTAGCTGGCATCCATGAAAAGTAGAGAGACGCATTTGCTTGAATTCATTGCACAGATCGTCCTCGACTTACAACACTGCATTTCGCGACTGTTCAAAGTTGCAACGGCACCGGAAAACTGACTTATGACCATTCTTCACCCTTACGGCCGTTGCAGCATTCCCATGGTCACGTGATTTACGTGCATTCGGATGCTTGGCAACTGACTCCCATTTGTGACGGTTGCTGTGTCCCGGGTTGTGCGATCCCCTTCGGCCACCTCCTGACAAGCAAAGTCAACGGGGAAACCAGATTCACTTTGTTGGGAGTATACTCCTAGTCTTGGGTAGGCAATATAGATTCATATACCATACCAAATGGTCGATGTTGCTTTAAATGGGTGAATGTACTTATCAGCTGTAATTAACTTTACAATCAGCTGTAATTAACTTTGCAATAAGAGGGAGTCAGGAAAGCTCACTTTCTCTCTCTCTCTGCTTGTCCTATGCTTGATAACTACTTGCTCGCTTGATGACTGGAACGTGAACTGCGACTGTAAGCAATTGTTTGTTCTTTGGATTGTGTTTGGACAAATACCTACTATCACTACTTGTGAAGCAATTATCAGTAGTAAAGCTACTTGTTTTTACTAGCAGTGTCTGAGACTTTATTCGTGTGTTTCTTCTACTAGCAAACGTTCCTTCTCTCTAGCTGTACATTCCGCTGCGCCACTTTCTGTCTCCCAACGGAGACACACTTAACAACCGTGTTAATAACTTAAGAGATGCACTTAAGAGATTCACTTAACAACTGCGGCAAGACAAGTTGTAAAATGAAGCAAACTCTCTTAACGGGCTCAATTGAGGCCTGTATTTGTAGCTCAGGGTTGAACTGGGGGGTCCTTGATGCACTCTGAGCTTGGACATCTCATTACCCAACAAGGTAACACCATTAACTCTACAAGGAAGCAAACCCCACCCCCTTTTATACCTGATGATGTTACCTAGCTGGGTAATGAAACATCTGCAAGAAAACCACCAAGTCCAGGCAGCAGCAAAGACCCCACAACGGTATTTAGACAGCAAATGACAGTTAAAACCATCTTCTCCGACCTGTCTCTTCCACCCGATTAACTCACCCACTGGCCAAGGATGATGGGCATTGTAAGCCTGATTATATGAACAGACCTAGGCCTGACGCAGGTCCATCTCCATCCCTGGGATAAAAACCAGTATATCTGATGTGCACCTGCTCGAAAGCATTTTTGGTTTAGAGAGCAACGCATTATTAAAGTTTCGCCTGTGATATTTGCTTTGCTATATTGCTTTTGGCAGACAAGGCCTCTCTTAATATTGCAGATTCTGCAGGCAAACAACACAGCTAGTTCATCTTTCTTTCAATGTAAAGTGAAAGGTAAAAGATTCCCCTTGCACATATGTGCTAGTCGTTCCCGACTCTAGGAGGCAGTGCTCATCTCCGTTTCAAAGCCATAGAGCCAGCGCTGTCCGAAGACGTCTCCGTGGTCGTGTGGCCGGCTTGACTAAACACCGAAGGCGCACGGAAGGCTGTTACCTTCCCACCAAAGGTGGTCCCTGTTTTTCTGCCTGCATTTTTACCTGCTTTCGAACTGCTAGGTTGGCAGAAGCTGGGGCAAGTCACGGGAGCTCACTCCGTTACGCGGCGCTAGGGATTCGAACTGCAGAACTGCCGACCTTTCTGATCGACAAGCTCAGTGTCTTAGCCACTGAGCCCTTCTTTCAATATAGGCTTTTTTTCAAAAAGAAAAACTAGAAAGCATCCGTTGGGAACAGGCTACTTGGTTAAGTTCCAACCCCAGATTGCAGGGATGACAACTGGGTTGGGAGTGGGGGGGGGGGGTGCTTGTCCTTGGTCTTTCCTGATCTTGGTTTTTTACTTGCAAACATTTCATTACCTGAATTAATTAACATCATCACTGAGGTGCACTGATGATGTTACCTAGTTGGGTAATGAAATGTCTGCAAGAACCCCGCCAAGCTCAGAGAGCAGCACCAAGGACCCCTCGTTTCAACCATGTGCTACAAATATTCTTTTCTATCGGTAATGTTTGGATTGTTCTTTTTTAAAAAGTTTTTTAATTGGATAAACATTGGACATAGTGCGACATTTCTGGCATAAACATTTCCATGTAGTTTGGTTTGATCTTACATGATGGGGTCGCCATCTCTCAAGTTCTCCATGCTCTTCAGACTCCCATCAACTTCCCAGAGTCTAAAGCTTGATTCTCTAACACAGGAATCTCCAAAACTTGCCAACTTTAAGACCTGTGGACTGGCTGGCAAATTCTGGCTGGCTGGCGAATTCTGGGAATTGAAGTCCACAGGTCCTAAAGTTGATCTACTTCATCCTCTAGTTGACCATTAGGAATCAAAAAACAACTTCATGGTGCATAATCGATCAGTTAATCAATCAATCATGAATTTCGGGATCTGCAGGGAGGTTGCAGCCTGCTCGATTTTGCTCGCTCCCTTCCACAAAGGGGAGAAGGAACTAGGGAGGTCAACTCAATCACATCTTTTGCACTTTAAATAGCTTTTAGTAATACTGGGAAGCCTCTGGAAATTGCTTTCTGCCTGCCATCCCATTGTCATCACCGTTGTTTTATTTGCTTTTCTTTATAGCGCATTCTGGTTTTCCATCACACACGTCCCTTAGCATCCGTTTGGAGGAAGGAAGATATAAGCCACAGGGATCAGAGAAGGCTGGGGAAGAAGACACCAAGTGCCCCATTTCCCCGAAAATAAAACTGATCCCAAAAAATAAGCTCTAGCGTGTTTTTCCATGTTTGCCTAATATAAGCCCTAACCTCCCCCCCCAATAACCCCTACTTAAGTGCACTGGTGGGATTCAAATAATTTAACAACTGGTTCTCTGCCCTAATGACCAGCTAGGTAGGCCGGGCAGGATGGTCATGTGACCAAGTGGGCATGACCAACTCAATGTCACTCAGGTCGATGGGCATTTCGCCTTAGCTGTTACAATGTCATAAGGCTTAATTGGAGAGGCAGTTTCTGTAAGCAGGGCAAGAAAGATTAGGCTAGAATATCTCCTTCCTGCCTTCCTTACAGGATTAGCCTTGTAAAGTGGAAAAAACTCAGGTCGATGGGCATTTCGCCTTAGCTGTTACAATGTCATAAGGGTTAACCGGAGAGGCAGTTTCTGTAAGCAGGGCAGGAAAGATTAGGCTAGAAACAGCACCAGAATGTTTCCTTCCTGCCTTCCTTATAGGATTAGCCTTGTAAAGTGGAAAAAACCAAAATGAGATTTCTTCCAACAACTGATTCTCCGAACTGCTTAGAAAGTTAACAACCGGTTCTCCCGAATAGGTGCGAACCGGCTGAATCCCACCACTGCCGCAGTGCTTGTGCAGCCGGCCACCTGCCCATTCCGTCTGGTTGTTTGTGGTGCTGCTGCTGAAAAGCAGAGGAAGTGCCTCACGCACCCTGCACCGGCTTACCTCAGGGCCTCCGCAGTCAGGCCATCCACACCCCGGCACCTGCCTCATGGTGGCAGCACCAGCAACCACGTGCAGCAGGAACTCATGCGGCCATCAGCTCCCTTCTGCTTGCTCGTGGCCACAAAGGAGCAGGAGGCCGAGTGGGGAGCTGGTGTTGCGGTCACGAGACAGGTGTCAGGGTATGGATGGTCTGGAGGGCGCAGGAGGCATCTCCAACCACCTCCACCCTGCCTGGTGGCAGCGGCCCTGGTGCTTCACACGGCCTCTTGCCCATTTTTGAGCAAGCAGAAGTGGGCATCCTGTACATGGGGAAAAAATAAGACACCCCCCAAAGATAAGCCCTAGTGCTTATTTGGGCCTCGAAAGAAAATAATAAGACCTGGTTATATTTTGGGGAAAACATTGGTATTGTCACCCTCTGTTTTGCTGCTTGCTTTTCGGCTGCCATTGAAACGGAGAGGGAGGGCATGGTATTTGGGTGAGGGAAATAATCTGTACAGGAGGACTGTTAATTGGGAGTTGTTCTCAGCATCGTCTGTGCATGTGGCAAGGAGGGGAGTTTCCCACCAAGGCCAACTGTCCGGCATACCAACCTGGTGATGATTTTTGAAGATGTCTCCCACCTGACAGCTGTGGAGATATTGGATTGGACTATGGACTGGGGTTACCAAGGGGAGGGGAATGGGTCATGTATTGATATCTAATGCTTTCGCGCGCTTTTGCTCAGATCCAGCTTTGCTTAGCTTCTATTTGCTTATAATCAGTAAAAGTACTCTTAATTCTGCAAAATGGAGTTGAGTGGTTTCTTTCTTGGTTAATAAGTGAAGCAGCATCTGACAGGTATTGGCTGCACATACGGCGTTCTGACCACCTCACTGGTGATTGATCTTGACGAGGTCCTAAATTGATACTAATGAAAAGGGATAGTCCTCGACTTACAACCGCAATTGAGTCCAATCGTTTTGTTGCCAAGACATTTGTTAAGTGAGTTTTGCCCCATTCTTGCCACAGTTGTTAAGCAAATCACTGCAGCTGTTAAGTTACCTACAAGGTTGTTAAGTGAGTCTGGTTCCTCGCCCTTGACTTTGCTTCTCCGAACGTCGCAAAAAGAGATCACAGGACTCTGGGAGACTGCAACCATCCCAAGTGGGAATCAGCTGCCGAGTTTCCTGAATTCTGATCAGGTGACCACAGGAGGCCACAACGGTCGTAAGTGGGAAATCGGTCTTAAGTCACTTTTTCCAGGGACGTCGTCACTTTGAACGGTCACTAAATGAACTATTGTAAGTCAAGGACTGCCGGAGGGTCAATGTGATAACCCAAAAGAAGGATGGGTGGAGGGCAGAGAAAGGGATGTGTGCATGGGATGCCATCGATCCATTAGCGCCCCCCCCCCCGGTGTGAAACGGCCCATTTGGACCCCAGCCCAATCTGCAGAGCCAGGACTTCAGGGTCTTAACGGAAGGACTGGAAGTTGGAGGACAAATCTTACCTCGAATTCCATCCGCCAGTCAGTGCCGACTGGCGACTACGCGTAGGAGAGCCTTCTCGGTTGCAGCTCCGACGCTTTGGAACGATCTCCCCGTGGAGATTCGCACCCTCACCACCGTCCAGACCTTCCGCACAGCCCTCAAGATCTGGCTATCCCATCAGGCCTGGGGATAAGATCCTAATCTCGCCCCGCCCGAATGTCGAATGAATGTTGTGTTTTTATTGGTTATTTTCCTTTATTCACATTTCTTTTGTGTCCTGTCTTACACTCCCCTCCTATGAAATGTAAGCCGCCCTGAGTCCCCTTAGGGAAAAGGGCGGCCTATAAATGTCAATAAAATGACTAAAAAATGACTAAAAATTACCTCAGAGGTTAGATGTTCCAGAGGGCGGTGCTGCAGCAGAGAAGACCGTTCTTCTGGATCCTGCTAGTTGGAGTCCTGTGACTGACAAGATCCAAAGGAGGCCCTCTCTGAAGATGCTAACTACTATTTAATACTTATCCAATAGGGGGCAGCACAGTGGCTAAGTGGTTAAGATCAGGGGTGGGTTCTAGCTGGCATTACTCCTGGTTCGCTTGTGCATGTGCTTTGCACGCATGCTGCACACACATGCACAGTTCAATGGAAATTGTTTTGCGTGTGCGCAAAACTATAAAAAAAAAGAGATGGTGGCAGCGACGGTGACGACTGGGGAACTGGTTCAGGGGCGCGGCCAGCCTGGGTCGCTGCTAGTTTTGCGACCCAGGCCAGCATACCACTACCGGTTCGGCCAAACCGCACTGAACTGGTAGGAACCCACCTCTGGTTAAGATGCTGGGCTGGTCGGCGGGAAGGCCGGCAACCCAGATTGAAAACCTGAGCACCATGCAATGGGGGTGAGTTCCCGTCCTATCTCCAGCTCCTGCCAACCTAGCAGTTTGAAAGCATGCAGATGCAAGTAGATAAATAGGTACCACTTCACTGGGAAGCTAAGAGCACTTCATGATGTCAAGCTGACCACAGAAATATCTTTGGACCGCACTGGATCAATGGCTGGTTCGACACCTGAGCATCCTGCGACTGGGAGAGTTCCCGTCCTCGCTCTAGCCAACCTAGCAGTTCGAAAGCATGCAACTGCAAGTAGATAAATAGGTACCACTTCACTGGGAAGCTAAGAGCACTTCATGATGTCATGCTGGCCAGAGAAATATCTTTGGACAGCACTGGCTCAATGACCTTGAAACAGAGATGAGCCCCTCACCTTTTAGTCAACAAGTAGTGGAGTAAAATCTGCAGAGACTTGGTCCTGTCTAATAGGTGCCACGAGACCCCAGCCAAGAGCTACTGACTGTTGGCTCATGGTGCTGCTACCGTGGACCGCAACCATTTCTGCCTTGTTTTTTTGCTAAGCGGCTTTGAATAAGGCAGAAACCGAGATGTCTAGGCACACTGGTAATTTTTTTTTCCAAGAGAGGGGAAAAAAACACCCTCCAGGTTTCTGATGAATTTAACTGTTGGGAGTCTCTATGCCTATTATATTATTTAAACTTTTGCTTCAAAGCGGTAACTTAGATAACTTTGATCTGGTTTCAAGACACAATGAGGGTGACAGGTTATAATACCTCCTTGGGGGGGGGGACCTAAAAAAGATTCAGTCAACTTTGCATTTGGGCTTTCTTTTGACAGGCACTTGGAGACTGGCATAGAATACACAATCGTGATTTTTAGCATGTTAAGAACACAAGTCAGAAAGCAAATAGCAGGAAGACACGGTTTTTTTAAAAAAAAAACGAACAAAGATGACATAAGAAAAATAGCATATATATATTTTATGTATAAAACAATCTACAATATTTAATAATCTCCATACATATCTTGGCAGCTGCCGCCGTTCTGCTGCCAGCCTCCAGTAAATTGTACAGCTTTAAATTTCATTATCATTATTACAAATCACAAAGCCAAACTTTAAACTTTTGAGATTATGACATAATCACACGGTTATTATATACATACATTTCTAGACTGCAGGAAATGAAACTTGGAAAAGTAAAAGACAAAGTATTGTTTGTCAGTTTAGAACAGGGTTAGGAAACACGCGGCCCTTGGAGGCATGGACTCTAAGTCCCATCATTCCTTCCCCATTGGTGATGGGGCCTGAAGTCCAATATCCTTTAGAGGAACACACGTTGCCTCTTCCTTTAAGAACCTTTGCTAGAATGCAAAGCTGCATGCAGTGGTGGCTTTTTAATATATATATATATATATATATATATATATATATATATATATATATATATATATATATATATATATATATATATATATATATATAGTTGAATTCTCAAAGTAATTTAATTTTTAATTTTAATCTATAAATATATATAAAGTCACAACCCCTGGTATGCCCAAATATGGGAGGAAGATCACACTGGTATGCCCAAATATATATATATATATATATAGTTGAATTCTCAAAGTAATTTTAATTTTTAATTTTAATCTATATATATATATATAAAGTCACAACCCCTGGTATGCCCAAATATGGGAGGAAGATCACACTTCCATTCTCTGTCCTTCGGCTCGTCACAAGAGACCATCCAGACAGAAACCCAATATTTTGTACTGTTGCCCTTTTGTTACATTTGTTATATTTGTGCTGATAAATAAATAAAGGGAGACTAGTATAGATCTATTTCAAGCTATTTAGCTCTCATCAGCTAGCCATACCCTTGCTGGGAGGAGCACAGGTTCGATTCCCAGTAAGGGTATGGCTAGCTGATGAGAGCTAAATAGCTTGAAATAGATCTATACTAGTCTCCCTTTATTTATTTATCAGCACAAATATAACACACACACACACATATATATATATATGAAAGACCACACTATCACAATAATGCCGTTCAGAAGCAAACGCAGGCACTAAAGCAGAGTTCTGTTTAAGGCAGTCTGTCCAACTCATAACTCAGATAGACCACAGACCAGGTTTGGTGGTTAGTGTGGAAGGGATCGACAAACCTGTTGGTGGGGTTGCCTCTGTGTGTGTGTGTGCACGCACACGCACAAAATTCAGGCTCAGTGTGTAGTGTGTCACAAATGTTACGAATGCGATGTAGTGTAGTGGGAGAACAAGAGTTTGACCATGTTCGCCAACTTTTGTGCCGCCGAGACAAAATCTAAGCATTTCAACATTTTGCTCAGCGTCTGTATCCTTGAGTGGGCCGCTGTACAACCTAGGGGATGGCTGTGTGTGTGTGTACACGCACGCACATCCACGTTGCCTCTGGGCGGACCTTGCAATACTGCTGTGAAGAGTTGGAAGACCCAGAATGACAATTTGTGTTATTTCCTAGGTTTAACGTTGGATCTTTCTGGGGAGGGGCTCTTGGTTCTTTGTGGCGATGGTCACTGCAGATTTTAAAGAGGAAGGAAAATACAAGGGTCGGGTTGGATTAAGGCGCTGCTGAATAAAAACCACAGTGGTGGGATTTGCACAATGGACTGAGCTGCAGACTCTTGTCTTACTGAAGCCCGGAAGAGGTGAAGTTCAGAGAAACGCTGAACCAAAAAAAACGTATGAGCTGTTATCGGGGGTAACTCCATGCGTGGCGACTTTGAAGACTTGTGGACTTCAACTCCCAGAATTCCTCAGCCAGGCAGCCATGTGGTCTGGAGAATTCTGGGAGCTTGGAAGCTCACAAATTTTAAAGTCGGCTGGTTTGGAGACACCCCTGAGTTATAGGATGGTTGGGAACCCAAGGCGGCGACTTAGGAAGAGAACGTGAATCTCCTAGTAAACAGAGATGTGGCTGCTTGGACAGCTGGAACTAGATGTGACGAGATCAGATTTCCCCACCTGAGGCAATCTTCTGAAGGACATCAATCCTATAGCAGCTTCGAGGTCATTCATTTTTAGCACACGTTCCTTCACAGATAAACTAAACCAGTGTTTCTCAACCTTGGTCCATCTGAAGATGCGTGGACTTCAACTCCCAGAATTCTAGGAGTTGAAGTCCACGCATCTTCAGATGATCAAGGTTGAGAAACACTGAACTAAACAGAACCAGCAAGGGTATTTGGCCTTTTGACCCTCATCTCTGGGACCACTGCGTCACAAACTGCCTGTCCCCATTCCCCAAAACCAGTGGGATTGAGAGCTCCACCATCTTGTTCCTGAACCGCTTATTCCAGCTCTTTTTGCTGGAATAAGTTTGTTTTTTTTTAAAGCGAATTCCAGAGATGCAGTAAATTTTCTGGCTTCCCACCAAGGATGAAGAAGCACTTCAGCGCTAGACTTTTATACCTATAATCATCTTTTTAAGGGCCTAATGCTACGGCGGCCCTAGTCCAATCAAGGGCATAAAAGTCGATGGCTCTCGAGAAGAAGAACAAGATGTTTCAAGCTCGTTATGGGAATGGAGGAGGATGCTCAAGGAGAGAGCAAGGGGCAAAAATGACAAAACAAGAGAAGGGGAAAACAGCCCTTCGCTTTGAGATCACAACAAACCCCTGCCGGGCTAGGAAGCGGCGGTCCTTGGCACCCATCAAATCAAGGTACATCTACAAGGCCACGGCGTTATTCTGGGCGCAAAAGAACAGGCCGCAGGGAACACCTTGAATTGCGGAGTCCACCGATCGGCTTAGGCAACACCCGCTCACCTAGTTGAGCTCCACCAGTTAGCAGTTCTGCTCGTTTTTAAGGACTGCCGGGAATTAAGATGGCTGCAAAATTGTAATGAACAGCCTGGCAAACCCGTAATGGAGTCCTGCATATGTCAGTGGTGGGTTGCTCTTATCTTTGCTACCGCTACAACGCTCATGGTTCATTCGTGTACGCGGCGGACGTGCGCTGTTTGCGTGCCTGACGTGCACCACGCAGGCATGCACATTCCACCGCCCCTGCCATGCCCAGCTGCTTGTTGGAGGTTGTGCAGGCATCGCACGCAGTGCCTGTGTGGGCAATTGGCCTAGTTGCCTTAAAAAGAGGTAAGGAACGCGGGCGGGCGGGTGAGCCAAATAAGCCACTGTACCGGTATGGTGGCCACACCTCCCGACTACTACCGGTACGGCTGTACCGACCGGAACCTACCCCTGGCATACTCCCTCCTCAGTCTTCTTGTTTTTACACGTTCTCTCCAAACCTGGCAACTTTTAAGGCTTGTGGACTTCAACTCCCAGAGTTCCCCAGTCTTAAAGTTGCCAAGTTTGGAGGGCCCCTGTTCTAGAACATACATTTCTGTGCCGTTTCCCTTTTGGTGACGTGAGAGATATCCAATTTTGGATGGATTTGTCCGCTGTGCCACCAAATCCATCCCGAAAGCCATCATCCAAAGGTCAGCCCCCAGCATAAGCCTCCAAGACAATATTGCTAGCACACGGGGCAGAGAGGAATAAAAGTGACCTGGCTATCCTACGAAAGCACCGAATGTTTAATTGCAGAAATAAAAGAATGCACTGGAAAGGCTCACACCTCTTTAGTGTTTTTGCTTTGTTTTTTAATGTGAGGCGTCTGTTTCAAGAGAGCTTAAAAAACATGTCCTTAAAAAAAAAATCTTCTTTTTCATCTTTCTGGGGTAGAAAGGCAGAGAGGTTGCTCTTTCGCATGCTTCCTATGCAGAAAGTTGTGCGGTTGTTTAACAGGAGGCGAAGGGCCTATTGTGAGTGTGCAGAATGGTTTCACGTGCCCCCCCCCCGGGGGGGGCTTGCAGCTTCACAGATACATCCGGAACATTTGCACAATGTCCAAGCCCTACAGATATTATGTGCTCAACAATACTACCCAAGAAGGGGTTAACGGGTTGGGTTCGAACCAATGGAGCGTGTGCTCGGTATTGGTGACCCCCCCCAAGGCAGGTGTGGAACCCCACGTGGAAAAGGCAAGGACAGGACAGGGCTGGGAAAAACCAGGGCTTCGTCCCTTCCGAAGCATATTAATTCTCTACACCAGAGTTCCCCAACCTTTCCGGGTTTACGGAGCGGGGATTTTTTTTGTGGGGGGGGAGGGGATGGTTCCAAGTGAGAGGCCAGCAAGCGTGCACGCACATCTCCATTTGCACAAGCAGCAGTCGCATGAATAGCTCGTGGCCCAATAGTGGGTTGGGGCCCCGGGGTGGGTGGGTGGGTGGGTTAGGGAACCCCTGTTCTGCACTACAGATGCCTCAATTGCATTTGCTGGGTTTCTAACCTCCCCCCCCCCCGCCCTCCCCAGGACTCACCTGGGAGACTCAATGTGACAGCGACTACAGTGCATAGCTGGCTCTGGAGATGGGAAGGAGTCGGTCCAACAGGCCAACATCTTGACAGTGTGCTACAATTCATGTACAGTCCTGGTTACAGAAGCACCATTTCATTGGCTACGTCAGAATGCCACTGATTTGGACAGAGAGGTCTTCTTCTGGCTAGAGCTTCACTCTCTAGAGGTGGTCTTCCGAGGACCCCGAATTTTTTTCCTCTTCTGCAGCTACCGAGGCAGTGTGTTAAAAAAAAGTCAAGACTTCCCACCCCCCACCCCAACCTAACCCCCTCCCCCCCCAAATCCCTTTCTAAATAACGGATGGTTTATATAAATTAAATTAAGCAAAACAATTTTTTAAAAAAGTTAAAATAGAAAGTACTTTGTGGACTCCGGACATCCATGCCTCCGTTTTTTTTTAGGCTCCGCATCTGTCCCCAGCCAAGGGTCGCCCGGGTCCTAACATCAGGTCCCCCCCCCACCCCGAAAAAAGGCAGCTGGCTGAGAGGGGCTTTGCAAACTTTTGAGGCCACTGGGGTCGTTTCCCCCAAGGAAGCGACTGAACCAAACAACTGTCAGGACAGCCACGGGGAAGAAGATATTGCTACATTTATGAGATCCGTTTTGCTCTGCCCATTTCTCAGGGCCGGCTTTGGCCAAAATCGAACACCTTGGGAAATAGTGTTATGCTTTTCTGCAGGACGGTTTGAACTGTCCTGTGTAGAGAATACTAATCTTAGATCACTCTCGACCCAAAGCACGTTCTTTTCCAGGCCTTTTAGGTGAGCGGATGTAATTTATATATATATATATATATATATATTTATATATATATTGTTTCAAAGCAGCACTGATTCGTTCATAGACAACCCATCTGCTTGGTGCCTGTAATGACGGTCGGGGCCAGGGGAACTCGGATACTGGTAGGAGGGGGGGGCCGAGTTCCCCTGAGGCTGTCCTGTATCTCAGAGGCCTGTCCACGGAAAGGGTGGGAAAGTTGTGGTCTTCAAGAGGCTTAGGCTGAAACGCTGGGTGTCTCTTCAAGTGACCGAAGTGACTTCGGCCACCGTCTCCGCCCCAGGGTTGTCCGTAGGCTCCTGGTCTGTACGCTAAAGGGGGATCCGGCCATTTTTTATGATCTGGCAGATAATCTACTAGAGGGATTGCGGGACGGTGGCCTCTGGGGCTGCTTGGGAAGACCTCGTCGGGGAGAACCTCTACCCGACTCGAAGGCGTCACAACAAGATTCTGGTGGAGGGCGGAGTAATTTCTAGGTGGCCTCTCAGAGAGCATTTGATGAGTTTCCGTCTCCGGTGGAAAATCGGGAACATACAACTGAGTGGCGGAGCTGGTCCGAGTCCCGTGATTGTACTGCGTGGCTGTGAAGTTACCATCTTTGGTCGTGTGCTTTGGAGAATACCCTTGGTAAACAGGTGGATTATTATACGTTGGGGGTGGCTGTCTCGTGTGAGATCCAACCACCGATGCGTCAGATTGGGAGGAGTATCTGGGGACCCTTGGTCCAGAGCTGAAGGCATAACTGTTGGATATTTTTGGTGGACTAGATCCTTTCTCGATCTCTTTTCTGGAGCCGCTGGAGAAAACGGTGCTCCTTGGATTCTGCAGGACAACTCTTTCCGGGGCCTGCTCCACAGAGCTTCCATTCTCCAGATCGGCTTCAGGAACATTGTCGTACTGCGAGGCATTCGACCCCCGCTTACTTTCATCCACGTCCCAAACCCTCGTTTTTTGCTTGGGGTTGAATCTCTGAGCTTCGTCTTCCGGAGCAGGGGCTGGTCCTGTCCAGCCCTGCTTTGGCAATCTGGTCTTAAACTCCATGGTGATTTTGGTGGTTTTTTCGATTATCTTAACGTCGGAAGGTTTAATCCACCTGGGGACAAACTCTTTCCCCGTAGTTAACACTGCGTTGGAGTTTTGGTTCGCAGTTGCGTTGTGTTTATGCTTGGGCTCAGCCTCTGTTTGCGCTTCAGGCTTCCTTCCGGGGGTCTCCCCATCATGCTTTGGCAACCCACTTTGTGCGTTTGGTGCTACCGGCTTTTGCTGATGTCTCAAAATCTGCCTCTTTTCCAGAGAATTTTTTCGTCTTTGGCGGTTTGGCGAGCTTTCTTGGCCTCTCTCTCCCCGTGGTGTCGGTGAGCCTTCCCTGTCTCTCTTTATCCGTGCCGTAGGTGAGCTTTCTTGGCCTCCTTCTCCGTATCTCCTTGGTGAACCTTCTCGACGGACTTCTCCAGCCCTCTGGCTTGCCGGGGCCTCCTTCGCTACACTGTTGGTTTTTTGTCCATTGACGAGATGCGTGAGATTCAGCATGGCTGGTTGACTGTTGGCTGGCGTTTTCCCCAACTTCTTTGGAAATTCATCCTCTTTACCTAGAAGAGGAAGAAAATGAGCAATCAATATTTCTGCCAATCAAATTTGCTGTTATTTATTAGCTTTATAAGGCCTCCCCAATCAAAGAGTCAAGGCAGCTGTAATTAAAAACTCAACCGAATAAGCAAATGCTCACCATGACCTCCTAGACAGATTGGCTTGTTTTTTTTTGTTATTTTTTTTTTTACATAATGCATTATAGGGTGTGAAATAGATAAAAGGAAAGAAACAATGCTGGAAGGTTTAAAGATAAGCTCAACCCTTAGAGGTTAGAAGTTTCCGCAGATTTTACGCTCAAATGCAAACCTCCGTTTCTCCCTGGATGGTAACAACTGCAGGCAGTATGTCTGATTATATATATATTTTTAAAAAAAAACGCATTCAAGCTACCGAGGATTTTCTGGAAAAAAGCAACTCAATCTTTTTTGATCCAAACTATGCTGACTGGATGTTTCCTATTAAGTGGACACGTCTGGCCTTCCTGAAGCCACAGAAGATCAAGGTCTTAATTTTAAAAACCTGCTGAACCCCATTTCTGAAAAATTTGGCGTACCCAGCAATTACTTGGGAGATGGAAGGGAGAATTTTTGTCTGCTGTGAATTTTATAGAGGCGCATCTTCTAGCAGCTACGGGGTTGAAACAGAATACGGGATGAACTGAACGATATTATATTCACTGGGAAATCATGACCGGTTTCAAATCGCTCGCTCTCCAAGAGCAGACTGCACAGTCAACTACCGTATTTTTGGGAATACAAGATGCACCTAAATTTAGAGGAGGAAAACAAGAAAAAATGGTTTTGGGCCATCGCACATCGTGTTGTCGCGCTCCCCAGCCCCCAGAAGCACTCTGCAGGCCAAAAACAGGCCCATTTTTGGCCTCCTGAACCCTCCGTGCATCCCGTTTTCACCAAAAACAGGCCCATTTTTGGCCTCCTGAACCCTCCGTGCATCCCGTTTTCACCAAAAACAGGCCCATTTTTGGCCTCCTGAACCCTCCGTGCATCCCGTTTTCACCAAAAACAGGCCCATTTTTGGCCTCCTGAACCCTCCGTGCATCCCGTTTTCACCAATTTCTGGCCTGCAGAGTGCTTCTGGGGGCCGGGGAGGGTGACAATGCGACGCACAGAGGGTTTGGGAGCCCAAAATCGGGCCCATATTTGGTCAATAAGACGCACCAAAATTTTCACTGACTTTCAAGCTGTGTTGAAACAAATAAAACAAGGAGACCTAGAGGAGGATGCATGGGGAGGGATGATTGGCTTATGGAAGCTGCAGTCACAAAGGTGGATGAAGCTCATAGGGAATATGGCATCGTTAGCTCCAAAGTTATAAAGACCCCCCCCCAGCTTGGAGGCATTTTGCCACCAAAGGCAAGCTCCTAAGACCACAATGCATCTATCACCCTCAGACATCTAGTAACGTGACAAGCTTCCCTGTATGCAATTGGTCCTTTGACCCAACGGGCTCAGTGTTTGATCACTGAAGATGTCACAAGCCTTAAGCCTAAGACCTTTTTCCAGCCCAAAGCTATGTGTCAGGCCTGCAATTACATTCCTTTTAGAATTTTGGCCTGCCACACTTTCTCTTATTTCAATATGCTGTTTCTTTAGTATAGTCGATGGGAGGGGGGAATAGACAGGAGTGAGATTGTGGAATGTATTGTTTTTCATTCTTTACTAGAAGCCAAGGTCATCCTTTGTCTCCGCCCCAGTACACCTGACCGGAAGCAGCTGGGTGTGGATGCCAGCGTGGAGGAAGAAGATTGGACCATGTGATGGATTGTGGGTGTGGGGACAAGATCGTGAACTTTTAACTGGGTGGAATTCTGATGTCATTTCCAGTATTGGGATTAACACAGATGTGCCTAAGATGTCTGCTTTATTAAATTGGAACTTTAAGGATAGTTTTGCCTTGGACTCTGATTTAATTCTACATGATATTTGGAACGCTGACACTATGGTCCTTTGCTAGATGGCCACCGCCAGTGCAGAATTCCAAATTAAAACCTTTGTGACAGCCAGTGATTGCCTAGCCACATCCAATCAAAGATGGATTCTATTGTGTGTAACCAGGGTTAAGACACACCTCTACTTTTCAATCTCAGTGGTGGAGAACCAATTTGGGCTTGGTGTGTCAAAAATTCAGGAACTGCCTACCTTGACTCTGCTAGCGTATCTCACACTCTCACACACACAGACACAAAAGAGGCCTCTCTGGGAGACGAGAGGAAGAGGAGGGAAGGAAGATAGAGGGGAGGAGAAGAAAATGGAAGGGGGAAGGAGAGAAGGAGAGAGGGTAGGAAGGGGAAGGGGAAGAGGAGGAGTAGGGGAGAGGTAAGGGAAGAAGGAAGGGAAAGGAGAGGAGGAAGGAAGAAAGTAAAGAAGGGAAGGAGGGAGAAAAGAAAAGGAAAAAGAAGGTGGTGTCAAAACAGGTGAGGGATGGCAAACAAAGCAACCCGAACGGTTTGTTATAACCCTGTAATCGGAATGACAAATGTGTAACAACGAATGTAAAAAAGAATGATAACAATGTGAATGTGTAGCTATAATTGTATATAGAGAACACAAAATAAAAAACTTTTCAATAAAATTAGAGGCCTCTCCTCTCCTCTGAACCCTCTCTAGATCACGGTCCAAGGCCTCAGAAAATCGTGCGAGAACACTTGCACAATTTTGGGACCCCTCGGAAGCTGTGCGAGAGCAAAGCCGTCTTGCACAACTTCCACAGGATCCAAAGGTCTGATGTCTCAGCAATGGCCGGGGATATCACCTCTGTGACAGGCACAACACAGGTTCACCAACACCGCTCCTCTATATGTTTACTGACGAGCCCACGAGACCATTTTAAAACACCCTTTGTGCCTCTCATGCTCGCAACCTAAAAAAGCCCATCACCCTCCACGCCTATTTCTATCCAGGTATCTAAATTTTTGAGGTCCCAGTAGCATCAACACCACCTCATCATATAGTCACTCTGATTCGTCTCCTTTTTAAAAAGAATTTGAGTCACTGCATACTTTCCCAAGAAAAAAGCATTGAAATGTTTCTAGGTCACTGAATCCTTTCTTGCTTTGAAGATTGTTTTCGGTAACATCTCCCCCCTCACATGCCAGAGCGAGGGGAAAAGGGCCATTGGTTCGGGTGTGTGCATGATTCAAAGCTGTTTAGATGTTGGAAGCTCAACATCTGAATTTTGAACAATGGGAAGGGCAGGAAAGATCGAAGCCGGAATCACCTTGAACTACACTTGCCAGTTCTCTAATTAAGAAGCGGGGGTTACAATTGGAGGAGTAACCATGTATTAACAGCCAAACTCCCAACTGTTGCCTGGGAAGATCAAAGACAGTGCGCGCAGCAGGGCCTGAGATCTTTTATTTGATGTACAAAATAATTGGACAGATATTGCACGGCCCACAAAGGCAGACTTAGAGAAGGGACACGGACGGACGGACGGATGGACGGACACACACATACACACACACACACACACACACACACACACCAGTTTAAGATTCTCAGGGAACTTGCTTGTTGTGGGTCCCATCCAGGAGGTGGGCTGTTATGGGTTCAGGAAAACCCATAGCTAAGATTATGGCTGGCCCCGCCCACCACGCTCCACCGCTGCCATGCCACCCCCTTAGGACGCTCCACGCGGCCCGTTTTGGATGCGAGGTCAGTGCAGGGCCCGCACGGAGACTCGGGGAGGGGGAAATCGGGGCTCCCGGAAGGCCTCCGGGGCTTGGGGGAGGCAGTTTTCGTCCTCCCAGAGGCTCGAGGAAAGCCTCCGGAGCCTGGGGAAGGCAAAAACGCCCTCCCTCCCCCACCGTGGTGCAGGAGGCCAGCTAAGCCACACCCACCATAGCCACGCCCACCCAGCAACTGAGGCGGAGAACCTGTTGCTGAAATTTTTGAAGCCCACCCCTGGTCCCATCAATTAGGGATTGTCATCTGGCGGCCCCACAAAAAAATAAGCCTTCTCGGTGGTGGCCCCTTAGGGAAACATCACTTCCCTCAAAGTACAGTTGTGCCCCACCCTGCTGCTTTTGCACAAGGCCCTAAAAAGGGTCTTTGTCAGGAGGCCTGGGGAATCACAAAAGAGAGAGAGAGACACAACCAAGCGGCTGGTTTCATTGTTTTGTTGTCATCAAAATTCAGACGCTTAGCGACCGATTCATATTTATGACAGCTGCAGTGTCTGTTTCGGGGGTCACGTGATCCCCTTTTGCGACCTTCGGACAAGCGAAGTCAATGGGGAAGCGAGATTCACTTAACGACCGGGGGAGGGGGGAGACTAACTTAACACTTGCAGTGATTCACTTAACAGATGTCTCGCTTGGCAACAGAAATTTGGGGCACAATTGAGGCTGTAAGTCAGTGATGGGATTCAAATAATTTAACAACTGGTTCTCTGCTCTAATGACCAGCTGGGTAGGCGGGGCTTAGTGGTCATGTGACCATGTGGGCGTGGCCAACTCAACATTACTCAGGTCGATGGGCACTTTGCCTTAGCTGTGACAATGTAATAAAGGTTAACCGGAGAGGCAGTTTCTGTAAGCAGGGCAACAAAAATCAGGGTAGAAACAGCACCAGAATGTTTCCTTCCTGCCTCCCTTACAGGATTAGCCCTGTAAAGAGGAAAAAAAACAAAAGGAGATTTCTCCCAACAACCGGTTCTCTGAACCTCTTAGAAAGTTAAGAACCGGTTCTCCCGAATAGGTGTGAATTGGCTGAATCCCACCACTGCTGTAAGTCGAGGATTACCAGCAACAAACTTCAATTCAACCAGGCTCAGATGTCGAAAGAGATATAGTCTGCCTACGTTGTTGATACTCCAAACTTTGCAGACATCTAAACCCTCAAAAGTCTGTTTGGCCAAATGCACAACCCATCGTCTTTTGCTCAAGCCCTGCTTGCAACTTTCCCCTTCTTACGACTTGCTCTCTGTTGGAGCCTCTTAAACAGGGCAAACACTGGACCCTCCTGAGGAAGAGGAAGGAAAGAGAAGGCTGGAAGGAAAGTGTTCTGTCCGAGGCTTCCCGAGAGCACGAAGCAAACTCCTTGTCCCGACAAAAACCCCTTTTATTAATTGACTGTGAATTCTGCTCATTCACACCCAGCAAAAGTCTTTCAAACGGAAGATTTACAGTCACAGACCTTATATGGCTTGGAGAGCTGCCAGGCCGATATCTGCAAAACTTGGCAAGGAGTCTCGGAGGGTCACGAACCAATTAAGCGAACTAATCGTCTCCTGCAAACTCCACTCCCCTTTCGCTCCTCTTTTATTTCCTCTGGGAGGGGCCATTCATCGTCCCCCTGTGGCCTTACTCCCAAGTCAACCCTTGTTCTTTAGCTGTTCCCTTCATCTGGAAACTCTGCGCATGCGCACACTGGGAATAGGCTCCAGCTGTTCCTCTGCCTCACTGATGTCTGACTCTGAAGGCAGCTGATAACTCTCGGACGATCCTGCCCCCCTCTCTTCCTCCGACACAGAACCCTCATCATAGCCTTCCCCAGACTCCAGGACTGGCCCATGTTCCTCCCCAACCTCCTCACTGTCCGAATCTGCTGCCAGCTCCACTGGCGGGCCACAATAGAAAGGGATGGTTAATTAAAAGAGGGAAGAGCACAGTTCTTTCTTTGCCTCTCTTCCTCAGAGCTGTCACCGTCGCTGGTTCTACTCAACCTGGTTGTCTATTGCTGCTGCGACAATGGCTGAATTCTACAGATCTCGGTTTGTTGTTAGAACTGAAGAAGTGAAACGGACGAAGACAGCCTCTCCTGGGTGTTCTGCGCTGGGGCTCTGCGGCTGGCAGTGCGTTGCCTCCTCTCCAACTCTTGACAGAGATGGTTTGAAAATGCAACTCCCTTGAAATGGGGGGGTGGGGAGGAAGCTTCCTTCCGTGACAATATGTTTGCAGCCAGGGCGAAAAGCCGAGTTTCCCATTATGCCTTTTGCACAAAAGCAAGTTGCCCAATTTGCAAGCCTGTAATTACAGCGGGACGGCTAGGAACAATACGAGAAATGACATTCGTGCTCATAAGGAACGGCATTGTCTTCTTTTTTTTCAAAACAGCGACAGGCTTCAAGTGCAGATTTCGGCTCAGGGTAAAACAAAACAGCCAGGACCTTGAAAGCTGTAGGAATTTCTGCTCAGCTGAACTGGAAAAAAGAAGCTGGTATGCTGGGATTTCTTCGGGCAACCAAGGGGGGTTTCATGATACTCTGCAATTGTAGAAGGATGCTTTTTTTTTTTTAACCCGCTTCTACAAGGCTCTGTTGTGGAGCTGGCAGCCGAGTCGGACAGTGAGGAAGTTGGGAAGGAACATGGGCCAATCCTGGAGTCTGGGGAAGGCTCGGACAAGGGCTCTGCATCGGAGGCAGAGAGAGGGGGCCAGGGCCATCTGGGAGTTATGTGCTGCCTCCGGAGTCAGACATCAGCAAGGCAGAGGAACAGGGGGCACCTGCTCCCAGCGTGCGCATGCGCAGACCTGCACAGAACAGTTAAGACAAAACGGGCAACTCGAGAGTAAGGCTTGGAGATGATTGGCCCCTACCACAAGACATAAAAGAGGAGCAAACAGATGTGAGCCTCTGCAGGAAGGGATTTTGTTCATTCTGGTCAGTTCAAACTCTGAAAAATTCCATTTGTTTGGCCTTGCAAAACTAATTGGCAATTAGGTCTTTGGCAGTATTTCAAGGGAGATAAAGGTGGGGGCTTATCAGCCTTACCCTGAAAGACTGCGGCAGACTTCTGTTGGACTTTTCACAGACTGTTTGTGACTCATTATGGGCTGTGAATGAACATAATTCACAGCCGTTTAAAGAAAAGAGGGTTTTGGGGACTAAGCGTGTGATGTTTACTGTCTCAGGAAGCCTAAGACAGAACAAGCTCCAAGAAGCCTCGAAGACATAAAACAGGTACTCTTTGATTTAACGACCCTATTTGAGCTTGGAATTATAATTGTAAACCATGAAAGTCATTATGTACAGGTCATCATATAACTGAGAAGAGGGTTGTTATTTGTTTTTTGTGGAAGTCGTTAAGCGAGTGCCACAAAATGGCCATCAATGAAGGCTGGTTGCCGAGCACCCAAAATGCGATCAGGTACCCAATCCTGGTCATCAGGTATGTCGTAACGTTGAGTGATTGCTATGCAACCCGTTGTAGGTCAAGGACAACCCATGCATGCAGTTGCAAGCTGTTACCGAGTTCACCTCATTATTGACATGCTGTCTGAACATGCGTGATGCCCGTGCATGAATAATAATAGCAATAGCAATTAGACTTATATACCGCTTCATAGGCTTTCAGCCCTCTCTAAGCGGTTTACAGAGTCAGCATATTGCCCCCAACAACAATCCGGGTCCTCATTTCACCCACCTCGGAAGGATGGAAGGCTGAGTCAACCCTGAGCCGGTGAGATTTGAACAGCCGAACTGCAGAACTGCAGTCAGCTGAAGTAGCCTGCAGTGCTGCATTTAACCACTGCGCCACCTCGGCTCTTATGTAACCCAGGTGACTTAAGATAAAATATTAGGGCTCCTCACACAGAACAAGGACAAATGGGGTTGTGGGAAGGGCTCCCAAAATAGTGTTTCTCAAAGCGACTTTAAGACACATGGACAATGCTGGCTGGGGAATTCTAGGAGTTGAAGTCCATGTACCTTAAAACTACTTGAAAAATGCTGTATCGAAGCATAAATCTTGATCCCACCCACTCGAATGATATCAGCCAGTCTTCCTGCAGTCTTCCACAATCAGACTCTTATTATTTGTCTAAGAGGCTGCATTAACAAATGTACAGAACAGTGGTGGGTTACGACCGGTACGCCCCAGTACGGGCATATCGGTGCTTGCTGGGAACACCGGGTACCGGTACGGTACGGTACTCCGGAGGGCCCACCCACCTGCCTGAGCTCCTTATCTGTATTTGAGCTCTTTGGCGTTTCTGCGCACGGAGCATACGGCACCTGCGCGACGCTCCGCTGAGCAGCTGGAGCGTCACGGAGCATCACAGGAGGTAAGGACGCATGTGCGCGCTGCGAAGGTGCGTGCGCATGCTGCACATCTTCAAGTGGTGGATCCCGGGCCCCGTTGCATCGTACCGGTTGCAACGGGATCCGGAACCTACCACTGGTACAGAATCAAGATGACATGAAGAGTTAATACCACTTTACAATGCCTTGGTAAGGCCACACTTGGAATACCGCATCCAGCTTTGGTCACCACAATTTAAAAAGGATGCTGAGACTCTAGAAATAGTGCGGAGAAGAGCAATGAAGATGATTAGGGGACTGAAGGCTAAAACATATAAAGAACGGTTACCGGAATTGGGTTATGTCTAGTTTAATGAAAAGAAGGACTCAGGGTGACATGATAGAAGCCTTCCAGTACCTCAAGGGTTGCCACACAAAGAGGGAGTCAGGCTATTCTCCAAAGCACCTGAAGGCAGAACAAGAAGCAATGGGTGGAAACCAATCAAGGAGGGAAGCAATCTAGAACTAATGAGAAATTTCCTGACAGTGAGATCAATTAATCAGTGGAACAACTTGCCTCCAGAAGTTGTGAATGCTCCAACACTGGAGGCTTTTAAGAAGAGATTGGACAAGCATTTATCTGAAATTGTATAGGGTTTTCTGCTTGAGTAGGGGGTTGGACTAGAAGACCTCCCAGGTCCCTTCCAACTTTATAAAATCTACCTTTGCTCCCTATAGGCTGCCTCAAGAACCAATTACTCAAAATGGGGTACGCTGAAATGCTCTTATGCATGCCCACAATTCTCACTGATGCAACATGCCGATTCACTGATACAACGTAGGCTTCAATTGTGATTTGAAAAGAATCAAGAATTAAGAATGTATCCATTTTTTTTTTCCTAGAGAGAAGGAATGAAACTATAGACAAGGTAAACCACGAGTCATGCTGGTTAGTAAATAAAATCAATCTTTGTCAAACCGCAATCATTCCAAATGTTACATAGATGGTAAAGAATAGAATACCAAGAGACACTGGGAGGATAGTAGCGAACAGGAAGACCACGATATCGGGTGCTGGCAAAGGGGAAAAAAGAAAATAATTCAGGGAAAAAAATAGGTTTATTATTGCATCAACAAAAGCCTCCCTTACCATCAACAACCAACAAAAAAACAAACCATCTTTCAGAGTTCAGTTGAAACTTTCCCAACCAAACGAAGCAAAGCGTACGAAGTCAGCCAGGGCACATATAGCATAAAAAGTGGGCGGAAATTGCCTAAAAACCCAGCTTTCTATGGGGTGAACCTGACTGCAACACTCATTATGACACAGGTAGTCTTCAGATTATGACCATTTCTCTCTGTTGCTTTGAGCTCATTCAGTTTAACTGTGAAAAACTAGGAGGACTCTTCCCCGAATTCGGTTTGAAGAAACGGTACTTGATTATTCTTGATCTTTGTCACCACCCAGTGGAGATCCACCTGAACTGCAAAACCTCTCAGCTTAATTGCTCCAAGGACTAGATCCATGGGATCGAACAGATGCAACAGGAGTTTTTAAGCACTTGATTTTATTCACAGCCTTGGCCTCGTTTCGGAATGCTGAATGCTTTAGAGATGTTGCCATGGCAAGAGCACATGTAAGTGGAATTAACATATATGTGACGTGTCAATCAAATTTTGTGTGTTTTAATGTAAACCATGTTAGTGAAAAGCAAATCATGCTATCCACGTGACTTTAAAATGTACTGAAATTGGAATTTTGGCTTTTTCTAATACAACACCGAGCAGGATCACTGCAATCGGGGCATGGAAATAAAGAAATACCCCAATGCAACATTATAACAGAATCTACCAGATAGAAGGAAGACCTTATCTTTCCAAATGGCTACTAGGTGTTCAGGAAAACCTTGAGTCTGTCTCTAAAACGAAGCTTCGTCTGCTTCTCTTTCTCCTTGTTTTGGGTTATTTTCGTCACCAAAGGAAAGTGCTACTCATAGCTTGTCAATTGTGATATGCGGGTGTCTATACAATCATGCAGTTTATTGAGTTTAAAATGTTGATTGAGTTTTAAAATGTTGGAAACTCTTCAACTGATTAAAAGGAAGACAGTGAAAGGAAATAAACAAGGAAATAAATAATAATATTAAAATTTCCGGGAGAAAACCACATCACCCTTCAGCACAGGCATGCGTTTAAACGCTGCATGCATCTATAACAATTCTAAGTGGTTGTCAGGAAGGTAAATAGTTATGGTTCGCTGGTCTAAAAACACAGTAAGAAACACAACGGCATAAATCACACAGTTCAAAAAAACACCCAGAGAAACAAGGATGCCACATCAACCTCCAATTTCAACCCACTTGGCAGCACTCCAAAAATCAGACAGAAGGAGACCTGCTGGAGGATTAGTCGGTTAACTGAAATAAAACTCAAAGCCAAGGAAAAAAAATAGGTACGTGTGTGTTCTCCAAACGTATAAATGGAAAATCCCGTATTCATCTGGAAAGGAGAAAAAAAAACAAAAAACAAAAGAAGTCTTAAGGAAAGGCATAGATAAGAACAAAAGGGGAAAAAAAGCATGGGCTGAATTGAGGATGTCACAGATTTGTCTCTTTAAAAATTGGACTGCTTTGCCATCAGATATTTTGATTGAACAAATGCAGGAATATCAGCGGAGGGAAATGTGGGGAGGGGGGGGGATGAAGCTAGGAGTCATATTCAGAAGCTGAAAGAACAAAGAAAAACACATGAAATAAACACATTTTGATGTTGTGTTCCAACGTCCCAAGAGATCTGTCCCCCTTTTTTAAAAAAAACCTTGGGAAAACAGAACCACGATCACGAGTGTCCTGGTTGAATGCTGATCTCTCTTGTAACACAAGAAGTGTGTGTGTGGGGGGGGGGGCAAATAACTCTGCCCAGCACCCACGTTTTAATGCTGAAATGAGAAGGGCGGGATTGCACCCAAAAGCTCCCGCCAGCATCACACATTCATGGTGAAAGCTGCAGGCAGCTGCAGTTTGCAAACGCTTAAGGAACCCACCGATCCCAATTTGCTTATTCAAAGAATACGGTTGAGCTGTTGGGTTAAGTTCCCTTCACTTCCTTAGCTTTTCTCTGTACTTTCAACACTGCTAATCGTCCTCTCTACTATTCCCTTGAACGGTTCTATTCAAGTTTAAGGGTGTCCACTGCTTTGGATGTTTTAAACTAAATCCAACGGTATGTGAGAACAGGGGCTAGAATCCTGCTGGATTAAACTAAAGCCTTTGCAACTTCCCGTTTCGCCGAGAGACGGAGATCCTTCAGCCACCAACAGCAATCTTCCCTATTGTCACTCCACAGAGATTTAGCTGTCTCTTTTCAAAGACAAGGAATTCCTTTAAAAAAAAAATGCTAAGAAGTTCTGTCAGTAAAGCAAAGGTTGATGGTTGATATATCACAGGCATTTGGTGCATGTTTAAGAAGCTCTCCGTTTGCCTTTGTTCTTACAGATGCAATTCGGTTGGTGCAGGGAAACCGACGGGAAAGAACAAAAGGTTTCAGTATGTCTAGCTTAATGAAAAGAAGGACTAGGGGAGACATGATAGCAGTCTTCCAATATCTCAGGGGTTGCCACAAAGAAGAGGGAGTCAAACTATTCTCCAAGGCACCTGAGGGTAGAACAAGAAGCAATGGGTGGAAACTAATCAAGGAGAGAGGCAACCTAGAACTGAGGAGAAATTTCCTGACAGTTAGAACAAGTAATCAGTGGAACAGAAGTTGCCTCCAGAGGTTGTGAATGCTCCAACACTGGAGGTTTTTAAGAAGATGTTGGATAGCCATTTGTCTGAAACGGTATGGGGTTTCCTGCCTAGGCAGGGGATTGGACTAGACGACCTCCAAGGTCCCTTCCAACTCTACTATTGTATATTGTATATAGTAGGAAAGGATGCTACATTTCAAGGTTCTCCTTAAACCACTCATTTATGAAAAATAACCATTGACGGGTTTAAGGGATATCAAGTGGGGTGGGGGAGGAGGAGAAATTAGTTTTCTTCTTCTTGAAATATGCTTCACAGAGAAATATTATTTCTTCTTGAAATATATTTCAAGATACACTTGAATTAATTAATTAAGCCATTTGTCTGGAATGATACAAGGTGTGGGGGGGGTCCAATCTTGCCAACTTTAAGATTTGTGGACTTCAATTCCCAGAATTCCCCAGCTAGCATATCAGCACGGCTGGCTTGGGAATTCTGAGAGCTGAAGTCCACAAGTCTTAAAATTACCAAGGTTGGATGCCCCTGGCATAAGGCCCGCTGCTGAAGCAGGGGGGTTAGACTAGAAGACCTCCAAGATCCCTTCCGATCTTGTTATTCTATGTTCTATAGCAGGCTGCAATCAGGCCATTTAATGACGCTTAAGGACCTGGCGACACAAAACACCATGCCTTAAAATAAATATGTATCTTTTTATTTATTTATTTAGCCTTTTTTTCTGAATGCCACCATTTTCCTGTACTAGAAACAGGACACTGGGGATGCATGTCTTCTCCTACAGCCCAGATGTTATAAAGCAGGGGTGTCCAATGCTGGCTGGGGAATTCTGGGGAGTTGGAAGTCTACAGGTCTTAAATTGCCAAGGTAGGAAAGCCTTGCTTTAAACAGAACCATTTCTTCCCACGCACAAAGGGCAAATCTTCAAAAACCAAGGATGAACCTCTTCCGTTCTATTCTGAAGGAGGGCTTAGAAAAGGATGAAGTATACCCAACCAATTCCCTTCCAGATGGAGTTTTCTGCCCAACCCCTACCCTCACAACACTGTGTAAACCAGTTCTCTTGTTTGATAAGAGACCAGAGTCTACCCAGGCAGCTTCTGAAGCTCAAAGCATCATAAACAATTCTCACCAGATGGAGAATTCTACCAAGCTTAATTAACTTCTAGAGATGTTCTGATGGGACAGATCCAGAGCAAAAGGAAAAGTTGAGGTTTGCAAGATCTTTTCAAGAGTTTTCTTCCCAGTACACTGAATGACAGATTGAGCAAAAGAGCAGAAAGGATTTGGGGCTAACTTTGTGTTGTAGTTCTTTAGCTTGGAGTTCTTGTTTGTTCAGAAGCAAAGACTCCTATGTTTCAAGGGGATTATTCACTGGTAAACCGTCAAAGAAAATCCTGTAAAAGCAGCAATTTCCCACACTGAATTAATTGGTTTTGCTACTTAATGGGGAATATCACAATATGAAAGAGAGAGAGAGAAATCAAACTGAAATCATTCCCGCAAGTATTGTGTGTCCTGGTTGGGCTTTGAGAAGCCAAGCATTATCTGTTGCCAGCGAGATGTACTGGGATACAATTCTCAAATTCTCAGAATTTGTAACCAGCATGGTTCCTGACCTTGTTTCAATTCATGTTTCGGACATGGGATGTTTTGTCTTGTTTCATAGTTGCCCATGCTTCAAATATGGAAGGCGCCAAGGGGAGAACATCTGGAGCCTTTCATATTAGATTGCAAGCCTGGAGTCCAAGAGTTCTGTTAAAATATTCGTGACTGGGAGAGACATGGGAACAAGGTCAGCCAATGAATAGGCATAGCAACTAAGTCAGCCAATGGGAGCTTAAACAGATCTGACTCTGTGCATAGAATTGAAACAGAAACTAAAGAATTAAGCAGTCCGCTGCTATGAAAAGTAAACTAGCAGTCTGTCTGGGCTTGTCTGCTGAAATGAATCTAACTGCTTGTGTTTGCCTGTAACTCTCCTGCCTTGTGTTTACTTGGAAGAACCACCTGTTGGTATTGTACATTTATTCATCTATTCTTATGTATATAAAGAAGTTAATGAATCCATCTGAATCCGTTATCTGAATCTGTTGTGCTTTCTGGATTTGAATTTATGCAACAAACTCTGACTATAAAAGATCAGATTTTTGTTGAGAAGATGACTGAAAAAAAACCACTAGTCAGTATAGCAATAGCAGTAGACTTATATACCGCTTCATAGGGCTTTCAGCCCTCTCTAAGCGGTTTACAGAGAGTCAGCATATTGCCCCCAACAATCCGGGTCCTCATTTTACCCACCTCGGAAGGATGGAAGGCTGAGTCAACCCTGAGCCGGTGAGATTTGAACCGCTGAACTGCTGATCTAGCAGTAGCCTGCAGTGCTGCATTTAATCACTGCGCCACCTCGGCTCTTAGATAAAGAGTATAGATAAAGGTTCCCCCGCACATGCGTGCTAGTCGTTCCAAACTCTAGGGGGCGGTGCTCATCTGTTTCAAAGCTGAAGAGCTAGCACTGTCCGAAGACGTCTCCGTGGTCATGTGGCTGGCATGACTAAACGCTGAAGGCGCATGGAATGCTGTTACCTTCCCACCAAAGGTGGCCCTTATTTCTCTACTTGCAATTTTTATGTGCTTTCGAACTGCCAGGTTGGCAGAAGTTGGGATAAGTAACAGGAGCTCACTCTGTTACGTGGCGGTAGGGATTTCAAACCGTCTTAGCCATTGAGCCACTTCATCCCTCGAGTCAGTACACATTCAGACAATTATGATTTTAAAATAAAGCATATACAAATGTAAAGATAAATGCTAGGAAGAAGTTATGTATCGCAGCTGATGACAGGAAAAAGGTAGCCAAATTCAATTATCAGAGTGTTACAATGGAGAAGGCGTTCTCCTGCAGCTAATCTCATTTTGTAATTTCTCGTGAATTCTTTTCTTCTAATTTCAGTATCCAAGAAGTTTCATATTTGTTGTTTGTTGAGGAAACAATGGCACCCCAAGGAATCCTGAGATCAGTGCATTTCCCAGGTTGACTCTCCAAACCTGTGATTCTTTGTGTAATTCAAGGAGTCTCAGAGATGCTGCTGGATCAAGGAAAACTGAACTAGAGATTGCCTCAGAAAATAAAAGAATAATTTAACAGTCATGAGGGTTCTAACGAAGTCTATCTTAGAACAAGAAATGCCCATTTTGGTACTCTTCCTCTTACTAAAGAGAAGCCTGTTATCTGATGCATTCTTATTTAATCTTGTCTTATAAAAAGTGTCAGAGACACATAGAGAAGTATCGGGGCACTAAAGTGTCAAGTATATTCATGAACTGGAATAGGGCTTAGCAACAAGGTCAGCCAATGGGAGCTGAAACACTTTGGAGTCTGGGTGTGGCTTAGTCCTGTAGTTCTGAGTCTGTGCTGACCTAAAAACTAGTCTGGCTGCTGGAACCAAAACCAATTTCTCCTCTCTACCATGGTATTGGTACTACTCTGGTATTGTACGTATGGTCGAATGTTTTATATTATGTACTGTGTTCCCTGAAAATAAGACCGGGTCTTATTTTCTTTTGAACCCCGAAATAAGCCTGGCCTTATTTTCGGGGAGGCCTTATTATTTTGAGGTGCAGGAGGCAGAGAGCGTGGTCACCTCATGGCTGCTGCTGTGTTGCAACCTTTTTTGGGGAGGAGGGCTTATTTTCGGGGAAGGGCTTAATTTAGCGCATGCATTCAAAAGCCTGATTGGGCTTATTATCCGGGGAGGTCTTATTTTGGGGAAAAACAGGGTATATAAAGAGAAGTTAATGAATCCTGCTGAATCAGTGACCTATCTGTGCTTTCTGGTTTTGATTTCTGCACAAACTCTGACATAAAGACTGAGGCTTCCCTGCCCATTTCTTCTGCTGCCTCTGTCATTTTTTGGTCCTTCTCTCCTAACCCTGAAACCCAAGACTTCGCTACCGTCACATATCGGTTGTTTTTTGCTTACATATAGAAAATGGGTGTTCAGCCTGAAGGGTAGAGCTTTCCAGTTGCCCTTGAGACAGGAGGCTTCTCCTCTCCCCCCCCCCCCCCACCTGGGAGAGCATGTCTCTGCACTGAAGTGAGGTAATGTCTAAAAAAAGGCAGACACATCCTTAAGGAGGAGTAAAATTGCTTGTAGGTAAGGATTAAAGAAAGACGAACCTGGGATGAGAAGATAAGACTCCAGGACTGATGACACTTAGATAAAGAGAGCACCTGCTTCCTGGATCAAATGACAAGGCAAGACATGGGCTAGGTGTTTTGGGAGGGAGGCAAGGATGTTTTGTGACTGTTAAGTAGAAGAAGAGCCTCCGAGAAGGAGTTGGGCAGAACGTAACACCCACCTGATCCCCAAGTAGGGTGTGTCGATATGCTTGTTTTCCAAAGAGATAAACTCAGAGAAAAAGATATGCCTGCCGAAGACCTGCGTGCAAACACACACACAAGCCAAGGAGAATATTTGTAGCTCAGGGCTGAAATGAGAGGTTCTTGCTGCTCTCAGCTTGATTGTTTTCTTGCAGATGTTTCATTACCCAAACTAGATCTCATCATCAGGGCTAGCAATGACGATATCATCTTCTTTGGCTAATAAAACATCTGTAAGAAAAACACCTAAGTTCAGAGAGGACCAAGGACCTCTCATACACACAAGCTTGCAGGGAAATTAGGGGTAATCAGAAAATCACACACATATATATATAGCTGATAAAGGAGAAGAACCTTGTGGCTTAGTGGCTAACACGTCTGCCTAATATGTATACAGCCCAGGTTCGAATCCCAGTAAGGGTATGGCTAGCTGATGAGAGCTAAATAGCTTGAAATAGATCTATACTAGTCTCCCTTTATTTATTTATCAGCACAAATACAACATAGATAGATAGATAGATAGATAGATAGATAGATAGATAGATAGATAGATAGATAGATAGACAGACAGACAGACAGACAGACAGACAGACAGACAGACATAGATATATAGATATATATATTCTGAATAATGCTTGAAAAGCAGAGACAACTAGTCTAAGTTCTTTCTTGCTTATTTGCTTACGAATATGGATGTCTCTACACTTTAATACATACATACAATAGCAGAGTTGGAAGGGACCTTGGAGGTCTTCTAGTCAACCCCCTGCCTAGGCAGGAAACCCTACACCATTTCAGACAAATGGCTATCCAACATCTTCTTAAGACTTCCAATGTTGGGCATTCACAACTTCTGGAGGCAACTTCTGTTCCACTGATTAATTGTTCTAACTGTCAGGAAATTCCTCCTCAGTTCTAAGTTGCTTCTCTCCTTGATTAGTTTCCACCCATTGCAGAAGGAGTTTTAGAAGCAATGGTTCTTATGCGCAAACAGAATGTAATGGGCCATTACGGGCCAAGCTAGTTGTAGGCAGAAACCTTGGATGCTATCTATGTCTGTATTCTAAAGCACGGAAGGATGGAGGAGAATAACAACTAGGTGGGAGGAAAAGATGAGCAGGAAAATACTGTGAAGGGAGGTTGCACGGAAGCAAGTGTGAAATCAGAAAGCAGATGGAGGGAAGGGGCAAAGGTCTGAAACTTCTGTCTTCCCTCCAGGAAACATGTTTTGGCAGGTCACCAAAAAAGCCTAACAGTGTTTATATTTGCTATTAATGATACTCAAGGCATGCTAGAACATGTCATTATACAGTTTGCTGTAATCTCCAGATTTAAAATTCCAATTTTACAAGGGGAGGGAAGGACAGCTGCTGCAAAGGCTTGGAGGTAAGAAAAGTGGGCTCTTGCACAGGTCGGCAAAGAGATGCCAGTAGTTAAAAACAGATAACTGGAAAATCTGGAAAAAGGTTGAAAAGGCCAGCTGCCATCACGCTAGGGCTGCAAATTGGTGTCTTTCCTGATATTCTTAAAAACACATTGCGCCTTCAACAGTACCCAAGTAGGGTGTAAACTGATGGTAACGAGTAAAGCTAGAGGCCTATGGAGAGGAGGAGGAGGAGGAGGGAGGAGGAAGGAGAAGGAAAAAGAAGATGAGGAGGGGATAGGGGAAGTAGGAGGAGTAGGAGGGGAGGAGGAGAAGAAGAAAAGAAGAAGAAGAAAGAGAAGAAGAAGAAGAAGAAGAAGAAGAAGAAGAAGAAGAGAAGAATAAGAGGGGAAAGAGGAGGAGGAGGAGGAGAAGAAGAAGGAGGAGGAGGAAGGAGAAAGGAGGAGGAGGAAGGAGAAGGAAAAAGAAGAGGGGAAAGAGAAGGAGGAGGAGGAGAAGAAGAAGAAGAAGAGAAGGAGGAGGAGAAGAAGAAGAAAAAAGAAAAGAAAAAGAAGAAGAAGAAGAAGAAGAAAGAAAAAGAAGAGGGGAAAGAGAGAGGAGGAGGAGGAGAAGAAGAAGAAGAAGAAGAAGAAGAGGAGGGAGGAGGAGGAGGAGGAAGGAGAAAGAGAAGAAAAAAGAAAAAGAAAAAGAAGAAAGAAGAAAAAGAAAAAGAAAAAAGAAAAAGAAGAAGGGAAAGAGAAGGAGGAGGAGGAGGAGGAGGAGAAGAAGGAGGAGGAGGAGGAGGAGAGGAGAAGAGAAGAAGAAAGAAGAAGAAGAAGGAGAAGGAGAAGGAGAAGGAGAAGGAGAAGGAGAAGAGAAGGAGAAGGAGAAGGAGAAGAAGAAGGAGAAGAAGAAGAAGAAGAGAAGGAGAAGAAGAGTTCACTTCTCATCCTGAAGCTTCATCATGATGGGGGAATGGAAGATAGGTTCTTATAGGATTTGGGGTGGGGGGTGGAAGGATTATATTTCTTTGCAGTCATCTCGTCATTAGACAGAGTGGCAGGAATAAGAACACCACCCACCTGCTGTCTACAATGCAGCCCTTCAGCAGTTCCAGAAAGATTCCACCCCCATTTGCAACCGATTCCTGATGAACCCCGAGGGCATAGATAACCCCCCCCCAAGGGGGCCTCAAGGGCTCTCAAAGAGATGCTGTTAATGACCAGATTGACCGCAAAGAAATACAATCCTTCCATCCCCACCACCACCACCCAGTCACAAAACCGATGAAGCTTTTTGGATGAGAAGTGAAAAAATCTTCTTCTTCCTCCTCCTCAAACAACAATCCAGTTGCCTTTGGGGTGGGTGGGGTAAAAACCGCGCCATTAAGAATTAGTAAAACTAGAGGTTGTTATGTTTTCAACAAACTGACACTGAAAAAAAGATGCAATTTTCTTCCTACATACACAGGGGTGGGGGCCTACACAGGGGTAGAAAAACAACCTAAAATGGATATATAAACCCATAAAAGAGAATATTTGTGCCGCTCAGGGTTGAAAAGGGAAAGGGGGGGGGTCCTTGGTGCTCTCTGAGCTTGGTTGTTTTCCTTACAGAGGTTTCATCACCCAAACTATCATCATCCTGAAACGGCATCATTACCAAAACGCCTGCCAGAAAACAACCAAGCTCAGAGAGCACCAAGGGCCCCTGTGTGTGTGTGTGTGTGTGTGTGTGTGTGTGTGTGTGTCTGTGTGTGTGTTGCATTTTTTGCTGATAAGGAGGAGAGGCTGTGGCGTAATGGCTAAGACGTCTGCCTACGATGTAATATAGCACAGGCTCGAATCCCAGTAAGGGTATGGCTAGCTAATGAGAGCTAAATAGTACAAAAGGCAACAGTAAAAATATTGGGTTTCTGTCGTGATGGACTCTTGTGACGAGCCGACTGACAGATATGGAAGCAGTTAGCTTCCTCCCATAATTGGGGCATACCAGGGGTTGAACACTAAAGATAGATAGATAGATAGATAGATAGATAGATAGATAGATAGATAGATAGATAGATAGATAGATAGATAGATAGATATATAGATAGATTATAGATATAGATTATAGATATATAGATATATAGATAGATATATAGATATATAGATATATAGATATATAGATATATAAACCTGCATGGTGCAGTCGTTTTCACAACACAAATGTCTTCCCCAACTTTCAAAAGAAATATTTGCCCCTGACTTTAAAAAAATAAAAATAAAACTTGCTTGTCTTTGGCCCCTGTGTTGAGAGGCCTCTTGGAAGAGTCCTCTCTTTGGCGAAGAATTGAAGCAGAACGTTTCAATTCCCTCTCCTACCTTCTTCGCTGAACAGCAGAAAAATCTCCTTAGGATGGCAGGAATTGGCTGGATAAAAACGACGAGGGAATCGGGGAGTAGGCTGCTAGCAAAGAGGATCGCAGCTATTTCCCCAGCAGAAGTGTGCGGGGAGGGGGGAGGATGCCAGTCCACAGCCCGTTGCCTAGAAATTAACTCAACCTCCCTTCTAATTAAAAGGATGTAAATCGGCCTTCAGAATGTGCCAATGTCCATGCGGAAAAAGTAGGCTTTTGCAGGGAAAACGGATGCCTCCCAAGAACCAAAGTGATTAGGCATACAGGCATTTTATTTATCTTTATTCATGCTTTTTTGGGGTTGGTGAGTTGACATGTTGGAAGAAACCAGGGGGTACTGATTCCCCCCCCCATTTCCCCCCCCTCCCGTTTTGACAGTTTGTTTCTGCAGTTTTCCTGAGAAATTAGAAAAAAAATGAAATAGCTGTAAAATTGCTAGGGGTGCAAAAGCATCTCATTTAGGGTGACAGTATTCCCTCCGAATTAAGAATAAATGAACATGTGATGTCACAATAAAGGGAAGACATTCTGGTTCCAGAAAGTCATAAAAATGAAGAAAGGACAAAAATAAGGGATCAGCTGCAGTGGAATCCACTGATGAAAGGATTCACCAACATGATTGATTAGACACGATGTATGTATCGAAGTGGGTGTTTCTGCATTATTTTCTGTTCTCTTTTTCTGAACATAGATACATTTTATTTTTAAAACACAGCAGAAATGTCCGGAATATACTTTCCCCCCACTTACTTTCAAGTTGGTGGCCTCTTGTTTCAAAGATAATTTCTGGGTGCCACTTTTAACTAAACGAACCCAAATGAAAAGATGCTATAGCCCTTAAGAGTTTGACAGACGCGTTGCTAAAAAAAAAAACCTAAACATTTAATGTAAATTAATCATTGCCATTTGTCATTATCCTGTGAATAAAGCCAACTGTATGCAACCAAAAACACATTTATGAAGAAATTAAGCGTTTGCATTTCATTAAACAATAAGCTGTAATTAGAAAAGATTTTAAACAATAAATGTGCCTCCATTTCCCCCCAAATTCTATTTACTTTTAAAGCAGGAAAGCAGGCGGCAAAACAACAACAACAACAACAATAATGTCTTTCCCACAGCTTCAAAATTTGCAGAAATGTTATACTGAGAAGATGGAATGTAGCAATAGCAATAGTTAGACTTATATACCGCTTCATAGGGCTTTGAGCCCTCTCTAAGCGGTTTACAGAGTCAGCATATCGCCCCCAACAACAATCCGGGTCCTCATTTTACCCACCTCGGAAGGATGGAAGGCTGAGTCAACCCTGAGCCTAGTGGGATTTGAACAGCCGAACTGCTGAACTGCAGTCAGCTGAAGTAGCCTGCAGTGCTGCATTTAACCACTGCGCCACCTCGGCTCTTGAAGCAAGATAGCAAAACCTACTAAACTGCCTTAGTGCTTAAGTGACAGTTACCTGGACTTCCCTTCCTGGTAGCGCAATTCTATAATCCTTGCCGACAGGTGAAGAAATTTCAAAAGGTGTGCAAATAAACATAACACCATGAGTTACTGGTACCTGGAAGAATTATTTACCTGCTACAGGGAGGTCCATCTTTGCCCGTTTCAGTTCTGCCATGGAGCTCTGGAGTTGTTCTATTACAAAATCATCATCGTAAAAGAAATCTTTGGCAAGAGTGTCCTGAAGAAACTGGACCAGTTCTTCCATCTGCAATTTCACCAGGTGTTCTAAGGTGACATTGCGGGGGGGGGGGGGGGGGAGAGAAAAAGACTGCAGGTAATCCTCAACGTACAATTATTCTTTAGCAGCCAAAGCTACAACAGCTCTGAAAAAAAATTGTCTTACATTAAGCATCCTCAGGAGGTGAACAAAATTGGATGCTTGCCAACTGGCATGTACTTATGCCGGTTGCAATATCCCTGGGTCACATGATCGCCTTTTGCGACCTTCGGATGAGCAGAGTCAATGGGGGAAGCCAAAGATTAGTAAACAAACATCTAATTTAACTATTGCAGTGATTCACTTAACAGCAGTGGCAATCAAGATTGTAAAATGGGACAAAACTCACTTAACAACTGTCTCGCTCAGCAACATAAATGTTGGGCCCAGTTGGTTTCTGTACAGCTACTTTATATTGGGAGTTTTCAGCCACTCTGGAGTCCTTGGGAGTTCCCTGAGCTTGGCTGTTTTTTACAGATGTTTCATTGCCAAGCTGTGTGCACTGATGATGTTACCTAGTTTGGTAATGAAACGTCTCCCCCCAAAAAAAAAAAAAGCAACCAAGCTCAGAGAATACCAAGGATTTCATAGTTCAAACCTGAGCTAGAAATATTCGCTTCTATCCACGGTGGCGCAGTGGTTAGAGTGCAGTACTGCAGGCTATTTCTGCTGACTGCCGGCTGCCTGCAATTTGGCCGTTCGAATCTCCCCAGGCTCAAGGTTGACTCAGCCTTCCATCCTTCCGGGGTGGGTAAAATGTGGACCCAGATTGTTGGGGGCAAGAGGCTGACTCTGTAAAACTGCTTAGAGAGGGCTGGAAAGCACTGTAAAGCGGTATATACCGTATTTTTTGGAGTATAACATGCACCTTTCCCCCCTAAAAGAGTGTGGAAATGGTGCGTCTTATACACCGAATACAGTCATTTTTGGTCTCCCAAAGCCCCACCCCCGTCCCATTTTTGTGAAAAAATGGGTGAAAAGCGGGCCATTTTTCAGCAGAATGGGGGTGGCTTTGCCTTCCCCCACCCACCAGGAGCACTCTGCAGGCTTCAGCAGGGCTGGGAGAAGGGAAAACTGCCCCGTTTTGCTGAAAAACAGGGGCGTGCTCCTGGGGTGTGTGTGGGGGAAGACAAAAACTTTTTTTTTATTACCTCTTCGAAATCTTGGTGCGTCTTATACACCGCTGCGTCTTATAGTCCGAAACAAATAAGGTTAAGTCTAAATGCTACTGCTATCACTTTTCAACCAGCCAGAAATAAGAATCCCACAAGTCTGGTCACTCAAAACAAGGAGCATTTAAAGGCAAGGCCAAGCTCTTACTCTGTGCAGTTTCAGAATGGTGTAGGCCATTGCAGTAAGAACTCGCTCTCCTTCAAGGACGTAGATATCCCAGATCCTGAGGGTTAACCGAAAGGGAGTCTGCAATGAAAGAACCATACGGATGTGTCAGCACATAAGCAAAAATGCATCTCTGGCCCAGAGGGCCAGCTGGGCTGATAATGAAAGCAACAGCTAAGGCTACTCACACGGTCAAGGAAACACTGGAAAAACCACTTCATTGTGTAAAAGCTGGTGTTGACCTCCTGGGAATCCTGCGAAGAAGACACAGTTCACCAATTTTAGAAGGATAAAATTGGCACAGAGCAGAATGCAAATGTGGAGTTAAATGCACAGTGTATTCGAAGTGTATTTCTCCCTCCTTCCAGAACATTGTGCTGCCTTCCTGGACAGCTACAGGTAGTCCTCAACTTACAGCAGTCCATTCAAACTTGCAACGGCACTGGAAAAAATGGGAATCATGACCATGTTTCACACTTATGACCGTTGCAGCATCCCCATGGTCACGGGATCAAAATTCAGATGCTTGGCAACGGATTCATATTTATGACCGCTACACTTGCCCTGGGGGTCATGTGATCCCCTCTGGACAAGCAAAGTCAAGGGGGAATCCAGATTCACTTAACAACATTGTACTAACGTGGCAACTGCAGTGATTCACTTAACAACTGTGACAAGGTCATAAAATGGGACTTAAAAGCTCACTTTAAAAAATGTCTTGCTCAACCACAGACATGTTGGGCTCAGTTGTGGTTGTAAGTTGTGACTACCAACATTAGTAACCTTCTTGGAAGTTTTTCTTGGCGGAGCATTCAATACCCACCAATTATGCTGGCTCCCAAGGGGATTAACTGGAAAATCGCCACTTTATGATAACTCTAGTGACAGAGGTGTTGGGGAACCACTGTTGAGCTTCTAGCTGTGTGCTTTGTCTCCAAGGTGCTTAGAGCAGCCCCCCCCCCAATCCCGGGCCACACCCAAGCAAGCCAAGCTTCATCTGCGCATGTGTATGATCTATTGTAAGTAGCACATGAAACCAGCAGCAGCAACTGCTATGTGGAAAAATTGTTTTCCATGTAGAACTGGTCCCTGGTTCTCAAAAGGTTGGAGACCACTGGCTTAGCGTGTTTGCATCTCATGTATCCATCCATCCATCCATCATTTATCATCTATCTATCTATCATTTATCATCTATCTATCTATCTATCTCTATCTATCTATCTATTTATCATCTATCTATCATTTATCATCTATCTATCTAATCTCTATATCATTTATCGATTGATCAATCTATCTAATTTCTATATCTATCTACCTATCTATCCATCTATCCATCCATCCATCCAATCTCTATATCATTTATCATCGATTGATTAATCAATCTATCTATCTATCTAATCTATCTATATCATTTATCATTGATTGATCATCAATCAATCAATCAATCAAATCTCTATCTATCTAATTTCTATCTATCTATCTATCTACTATCTATCTATCTATATCTATCTATCTAATATCTATCTATCTATCTATCTATCTATCTATCTATCTAATATCTATCTATCTATCTATCTATCTATCTATCTATCTATCTATCATCTATCTATCTATCTATCTATCTATCTAATATCTAATATCTAATATCTATCTATCTATCTAATATCTATCTATCTATCTATCCATCTATCTAATCTCTATCATTTATCATCGATTGATCTATATCTATCTATCATCTATCTTCTATCTATCTCTATCTATCTATCTATCTATCTATCTATCTATCTATCTATTCTATCATTTATCTATCTATCATCTATCCACCCTCTTTTTCTCTCTCTCTTCCCCACAGTATCTCTCTCTCTCTCTTCTACCTACCTCTCCTCTTCTTCTCCCCCTCCTTTAAGGCAAAGCACAGATTTTATGTGATTTTGAAACCCTCATCATGGATCAGCTTGAAGTTATCTTCAGTGTTTTTTTTTTACTCTTCCTTCCTGTTATCAGTAACTTGAGTCAACTCTGACTCACAGCGACTACAAGGACCAGCCATTGCCATATACGGTGCGATATTTACTAAAGTATTTTGCCCATATTTTTTACCTAGGGCTGAGGGAGTGTGATTGGCTCAAAACTGCCCAGCTGGCATCTGCCTAAGTTAGGACTAGAACTCATACTCTGTTACCTTTAAAGAGCTGTTACTCTTTAAAAAGCCTTGATTTTTTAATTTTTTTACAAAATGATGTACTGTTGATACTGGCTAAACTATCAAAAATGTGTCCAGGTATTTCAAATGTGTGTTTTAAATGTAAAGAAGGAACTCTTTATCATCTCTGGTGGACCTGCTCCAAAGCAATATATACATACATACATACTATATACATATATATATATATATATATATATATATATTATATATAGATAGATAGATAGATATAGATAGATAGATGATATATAGATATAGATATAGATAGATTAGATATAGATATAGATATAGATATAGATATAGATATAGATAGATATAGATAGATACATACATACAACTACATACACACACACACACACACACACACACACACACAGTACTGGGGTAAGATTCATATTTTAATACAGAAAATTCTTAAAAGTAAATATAAAAATAAACCAAAGATCCTTTTTAGGCTTAATGGACAAAGAACTTGGGGGAAAATTGGAACTTTGTTTTTATATATGTTGACAGCAGCAAGAATGCACAAAAATGGAAAAATACTTTAATTCCCACAATGGGAGATTGGCTGGAAAAACTGGTGGAACTAGCAGAGATGGCCAAATTGGCTGCTTTAATCAAAGAAAAGAACATATCCAGCTTTGTTTCTACTTGGAAGCCACTTCTGGATTTTGTGCTTGAGATAGCAAAAAAGGAAACTTTGATTTCAGGTTTTGCTGATTAGATACATTTGTTGTTATAGAAATGGTTAGCGCATATTAGTATATAAAAGTAAAACGTTGAGGCTGCAATGCTACTATCTTATAAAGATCAAGGTTCCTCTCGCACATATGTGCTAGTCGTTCCCGACTCTAGGGGGCGGTGCTCATCTCCATGTCAAAGCCGAAGAGCCAGCGCTGTCCAAAGACGTCTCCGTGGTCATGTGGCCAGCATGACTAAATGTCGAAGGCGCATGGAACGCTGTTACCTTCCCACCAAAGTGGTCCCTATTTTTCTACTTGCAATTTTACGTGTTTTTGAACTGCTAGGTTGGAAGAAGCTGGGATAAGTAACGGGAGCTCACTCCGTTACACAGCGCTAGGGATTCTAACTGCCGAGCTGTCAACCTTTCTGATCGACAAGCTCAGCTTCTTAGTCATTTCAGTACTGCACTAAAAAGAGTAGGAAGTCAATGTTTTTATTTCTCTCCCTCCCTTTACCCTACACTTTTTTCCCTTCCGTTTTTCCTCCCCATTTTCCCCACTATTTTGATTTTTCTTTTGTATTTTATATCCTGATAAACTTAATAAAAATTTGAAAAATAAAGACTTGCTTAATATAAGAGTGATGTTCCTGGTTATTAAAGGTCCTGAAAAAAGCCAAGAATGCCAAAAGGAAGTCATGACGGGCTTCATTGATTACATTGCATTCAATTGGGTCAGCTATGTCAAGCTGCTAAAAGTGCTTAGAAAAATGGGAAATCCGGAACATCTCATTGCCCACATGAGAGAACTTAAGAATAACAGAATAACAGTTGGAAGAGACCTTGGAGGTCTTCTAGTCCAACCCCCTGCTCAAGGCAGGAAATCCTTTAATCTTTTAGACAAATGGTTATCCGACATCTTCTTACAAGTTTCCAGTTATGGAGCATCCACAACTTCTGGAGGTAAGCCGTTAATTGTCCTCACTGTCAGGAAAGTTCTCCTTAGTTCTAAGTTGCTTCTCTCCTTGATTAGTTTCCACCCATTGCTTCTTCTTCTACCCTCAGGTGCTTTGGAGAATAGGTTGACCCCCCCCCCTCTTCTTGTGGCAACCCCTCAAATATTGGAAGACTGCTATCATGTCACCCCGTCCTTGTTTTCACTAAACTAGACATACCCCATTCCTGTAACCGTTCTTCATACGTTTTAACCTCCAGCCCCTTTTGTTGCTCTTCTCTGCACTGTTTCTAAAGTCTCAACATCTTTTTATATCATAGCGATATAAACTGGATGCAATATTCCAAGTGTGATCTTACCAAGGTGTAAAAGACAGGTCAGGAATAAAGACGGGTCAGGAAGACATCATTCTGTGTCCACAGAATGGACACAACATGGCCAAAAAAAAAGACTATCCCAGATTTGCAAAGGAATGTGACAAGTTTGAATACTCTCCTCTTATTTATTCAACCTATGTGCTGAATATACACTAAGGGAAGGCGAGTATGGTTTTAAAATTTGGAGAGGAAGATCAGTAACTTGCATTATGCTGATGACACTACTCCAAAAGCTGAAAATACAATGGCTCTGCCAGCTCCAGTAATAAAAGTCAAGAAGAGCAGTGGGGAGGGAAAGGAACTTTAATTAAAAAGACCAAACTAATGACTACAGGTAAACGAACCAGCCTTAGGATAGATAATGAAGATTTCAGAGTGGTAGATCAACCATCCACAGTAAAAGAACATGCAGAAATAAATCAAGAAATATGCCATAGGGTAGCGCTTGGTAGAGTAGCCATGAAAGACTTTGAAAAGTTATTCAGATCCCATAATGTGTCTACGACTATAAAGATTAGAATTGTGCAAGCTGCGGTATTTCCTGTGAAACTCTATGGAAGCGAAGGTTAAATGAAAATTAAATGCCAAACAAATTTCATCTGTGAAGAGTTCCCTTGATCAACACATTCTTGTTGGCATTTACTTACAAAATGTTGTTTAAGCTTGGACAAAAATTTCTTCATTATTTTTTCATGATGCTCTTGAAACCTCAACAGCTTAGGAAAACCAGGAATAAAAAACCCTAAAATTGGGGAAAGTAGGGGAGGGAAGAGAGAGAGATCGTCATGAATAAGCAACTATCCATCCATCATCATCTATCTATCTATCTATCTATCTATCTATCTATCTATCTATCTATCTATCTATCTATCTAACTATCTAACTATCTAACTATCTAACTATCTATCTATCTATATCATCTAGTTATTTATTTATTTATTTCACCACAAGGCAATGCTGCATCCTGCAGTAACTTAGTAAGCAATGTTAAATAAAAATAAACCACTTAAATAAGATTATTAATCTACACCTAGGTAATGAAGCATCAAAATCTGAGCTATAACAATGGGAAAGATGAAAAAGAAAGGGAAAGTGGGAGGAAACAGAAAAGGATGAGCAGTAGCAAGGTGAACTGTCTCAATCATAGCAGTGAAAGGTGCTTTGCTAGAGGATCTGAACGCTAAGATGGGGACAGATCATGCTGAACAAGGTCTAGATTGTAGCCACTAAGAGCTGACCTCAATTTGATGGCATACAGTCAATGATTCTAGGTTTAATGCAACTGGATGTTCAGTAGCTTTTGAAAGCATCTCATGTGAACCAGACCACTGCATGAAGCCATACAGATAGTCCTCAACTTATAACCGTAACAGCGGCTGCCCACTATGGTTGTAAATCATGACAGTGGTGAAGCAGGTCATCACCTAACCAGACCCAATTTTACCACTTTTTCTGTCCCTCTGGTTAAGCGAATGTGAAGATCATTCAGCAAACTCAATGTTCACTATAGGGTAATTTTGCTGAAGCCCAGAAATAAAGATCCGTTTTCAGCAAAAACGTTGTAAATCGGACTCGCGACTGTAGGACACTGCCAAAAGCCATAAAGGTGGGCTGATTCCTGAGCACCTGAAATGTGGTCATACAATCCGGGGAGTTTGTGGGAGGGGAGGGTTGTCAGAATTTTGTAAGTACTTTTTGGGGATCCATTATAGCTTTCAAATGTCACTAAGCAACCAGTTGTAAATCAAGGACTACCTGTAATACCATTTGTTTCAACTCTTTGTGATACCCATAATACCTTTGACTAGTCAACTTGGTTTAGGACAGTGGTATGAACCACTGGTGGGATTCAAATTTCTTTTGCTATGGGTTCTGTGGGTGTGGCTTGATGGGCGTGGCGTAGCTTGATGGGCGTGGCAGGGGAAGGACACTGTAAATAATCTCCATTCCCTCTCACTCCAGGGAAAGGTTACTGCAAAATCCCCACTTCCTCCCAATCAGCTGGGACTCAGGAGGCAGAGAATAGATGGGGGCGGGGCCAGCCAGAGGTGGTATTTACCAGTTCTCTGAACTACTCAAAATTTCCACTACCGGTTCTCCAGAACTGTTCAGAACCGGCTGAATACCATCTCTGGTATGAACCCAGCCATGATGTTGCAGAACTGAAAAGCGAAATTCTAAATGTAATTCTTTTTTTTTTAAATAAAAAAGGTTTGCTAAAAAGGTTTAATGTGAAGAGGCCAGTTTAGCTATCACGACATGGAATGAAACTTCAGGTACCTACCATGCATAGCATGCTTGGGCCCTGATAGCAGCTTCACTAAAGCCCAGAAAGCATCTTCCTCGTTCATGTACATTAGGAGCAATGCGGTTATGTGGCTCATCCCTTGACAGTATCCAACCTCCTGGGGGGGGAAGCGGACAAAACCGTTACAAAATTGGTGTGCGCATGCAAAGAACGCTAAAGCCATTGCACTCACTTTTTCTCTCGCAAGGGTAGACAGAGTGTGAATGACGAGATGCTTGGAGGAAGGATATCCCTGAGGATTAGTTCTCTGTCTGACTTTGCACAGAGAACGGAAAAGGAAAGCGAGACTGGCGGAACTAGAGCTTCTACAGGACAAGCTATCATGATCTAATGTTTTTATCCTGAAGATGTGGAGGGGCCCCTAAGGCAGTGTTTCTTAACCTGGCACGCTGGCTTGGGAATTCTGGGAGTTGAAGTCCATGTATTTTAAACCAGCCAAGGTCAAGAAAGACGGCTCTAAGGCAGGGGGGGTCTCCAACTTTGGCAACTTTAAGCCTGGCGGACTTCAACTCCCAGAATTCCCCAGCCAATGGCTGGTTGCCAAGGTTGGAGACCCCTGCTCTAAGGAAATGTTGACTGTAAAGTTAGGAAAGGACAAAGGAGTCCTTCCTTTCCCTTTTCTGCACTCTGACTTGTTGTTATTCCACATCTTTAGCTTATTCCACGTAATCTTTAGCTCCTCTCCCCTGTTTAGGTGACTAGCTGAGCCCTCATGGTGAAATTCTAGTTAGTACAAAAACAGCCTTCAAGACAGAAAATGTGTACTTCAGAAGGAAGTCAACAGAAAACCTCTGATTAAATTTCTCTCCTTTCAAACAGATTCATTTGAACTAAGAAATTGGACCTGAAACGTGGACCTGATAGTGTGGGTGTTAGTTCACTTAATTGGTTCCCGACTCTCCGTGAATCCTTGCCACGTTTTGCAGATATCGCCTGGCAGCTCTCCAAGCCAGATAAGGTCTGTGACTGTAAATGCTCCCTTGAAAGACTTTGCTGGATGTGAATGAACAGAATTCAGAGTCAATTAATAAAAGAGTTTTTTTGTCGGGACAAGGAGTTTGCTTCATGCTCTCGGGAAGCCTCGGTCAGAACACCGCTGCTGTCTTTTCAGGAACATTTGTAACTTTCTGTTCCAGAATTCCACAACTATTTCTCAGTATGTGACCCAGCTCGATAACACTGCTAAAACTATTACGCATAACATGTAGCATTTTATTGGCTGAGTGAACTTATTCACCACTTTTTTTTTTACAGTTTCTGATCTTAATGGTCCCAGGCAAGTATTTGCAAAACAACCTTTGATAGCATCTGGCCAAGAATCAGAAATTATTTTCTTTTTACACCTGCTGGGCCAAACAATCCAATACAGAATTACATCTATTCAAACTCGCTGTTTTCGTGTTGCCCTTGAGAATTATATTTCCATGAATTCAATATCTTTTAAGAGTGACCTATGTGAACTGACTGTGTGTAGATGCAGAGAAGCATGCAGATCATCTTACCGTATTATAAACAGAATATGCAGCTAAGACATGGAACAGAGATTGTTGCCTGGAGGGGGAAAAAAGACAGAAGATGTAACTATACAAAATCAAAATGTGTTTTGGAGTCAGGTTACGGGAAAAATTACTTGTGATGTAAAATGTTGCCGGCTTAATATCATATCAGTCCTATCCTGCACATCTGCATAACCCTGCACACTGAAAACAGCCTACTACTTAACAAAGATTGGCTGTCTATCTATTATGTATGTCTGTGAGTTGTAAAAGCAAGAACATCAGTTCCGTTATATGATAAAATATTTACAAAAGCTCTCTTTGAAAGGAAAAAAAAGACCACACAGTGGGTTGCCTATCTGGAAAGAGTTCTGTTACAACAAAAGAAACTGAGCATTGAAGGAAACAGACAGTTGTAGAGAATCATGCATTTTACAAAATGTAATAGGGTATTTTGTAAAAATATGCTGAAACCTGGACACCTGTGGTCTAGCTTGCCCTTCCATTCATTCTCATCTACATTTTAGCCCCAATCTGAATTCTGGCTTCAGGGAGAATGCTGAATCCTCACAACTTTATTTTTTATCCTGTCTTTATTGTTTTTACAAATAACTTAAGGCAGCAAATATATTCAACACACCTTCCTCTTCCTCATTTTCCCCACAACAATCCTGTGAGGTGAGCTGGGCTGAGAGAAAGAGTGACTGGCCCAAAGCCAACCAGCTAGCTTTGATGCCTAAGGCAGGACTAGAACTCACCATCTCCTGGTCCTTGGCTCGGTCACTCAGCTGGTTCTCCTGCCTAAAGCAGGAGTCAAGCTGATGGTCTCCTACTTTCCAGCTTGGTGCTATAACCACTAGATCAAATTTCTTTTGAGTTTCTTTGCCATTTACTAACTTGGTTTCCTTATCCTTACCACAGAATTCTTCCTCTCTGTGCATAGTCACTCTGGCTGTGTAACATCTGAAGTTGAAATTATGACATCCTCCTCCTCCTCCTGACAAAATGTCTCGCCAGAGAAAACATACCAACTTGTAAACTCTCTGCATCCAAGAGAGGCACCCACCGAAGAGGAAACAGTACAGGTACTGTAACTGAGCCCCCCATTATGGTTATAAGCGTATGGTCGTCAAGCAAGTCACAATGTGACTGGGCCTGATTTTACAAAGTTTTTTGCAGCAGCAAAATGGCACAGTCTTAAGCGAACACATTGTTCATGATGGGACGGGGTTTTGACAGAAACTGGAAGGAAATGCCAGTTTCCAGCAAAAACTAAGTCGTGACCATGTAATCACTACAACGCTACAAACCGTTGTAAAAGCAGCCAAGTGGCTGAGCACTTAAAATGTGTCATGTGCCTGTGGAGTTGTGTGCAGATGTTAGCACTTTGAATTCAAATTGTTCTAGTGATCCACTGTAACTGCCAGTCGTAAGTCGAGGAATACCTATAACCGGGGGACATGGAAACAAGCCCACTTTTTAGTGGGCCCCTGTTAAAATATTCATGACTGGGAGAGACATGGGAAGAAGGTCGGCCAATGAATAGCCATAGCAACTAAATCAGCCAATGGGAGCTGAAACAGATTTGTCTGGGCTTGTCTGCTGAAATGAAACTAACTGCTTGGGTTTGCCTGTAACTCTCCTGCCTTGTGTTCACTTGGAAGAACCACCTGTTGTTATTGTACATTTATTCATGTATTCTTATGTATATAAAGAAGTTAATGAATCCTGCAGCATCAGTTATCTGTGTGCTTCTGGATTTGAATTTATGCAACAAACTCTGAGAGCCCCTCCTTCTGGAATACTACGTTGTTGAAAGTTAGAATTGCTCCTTTCCTGTTAATCATCAGGAGCAGTTCCAATGCTGCTCTTCCAGGGCCTTTGAGGAATAAATGTTATTGTTATCTCCAAGTCATGAGCGCTATCTGACAAATTTTATTGTGAACATTTTCTCACGTTATTACGTCTCTTGTTGCCAATTATCAATCTGTTGGTTTGATCACTGTTGTTCTTGTCTTGTTCACCGTATTGAGCCATTCAAACAGAAATTGTGTAAACAAACCAATCAGGGGAAATGCAATTTATTTTTTAAAAAAATCCCAGAGTCTCGCTCGCATACAGCTTTAGTCTAAGAGGTTGCAATGATAACCCATGACACAGTATTTCATCTGAATCGTCCCAAAGTGAAGGCGAAAAAAAACATGTTCAAAAATTAGAACAGGCAATTTAGATATATCTAAGAGTGGGATAATGCTCAGTGGAATTACTGTCATTTTATTTTTCCATGATGCTATTTCACTAACTGTTCTGATAATTCTCCTAAGCTTAGAAAATGGGTTTTAAAAAAAAGCGATCTGCAGAAAGGGGATACAACTGTCTAAAATAATCACAATCCAAAATCTACTTAGAACACTCTCACAACTAACTAAACAATAATATTGTTCTTTCAGTTTGGCAAAAGGGAGCTTGGGCAATACTTCATAGTAAACACAAGTTGACTGTAGTACTTAAGAATCCATTTGCAACATGGTGCCCTTCTATTGCTTCAAATCTACAACTTACAACACGGGTGGTGAATCTGGAGAGCTGTAATCCTACTGCATCTGAAACCAACTCATAAAAAGGTGTAATTGGCTCTCATAATTTCCAAATATTTTTAACCTAAAAAATACTGAAAGAATACTGAATTTTCTTCATATGTATCTAAATGGCTATGGGGGGCTACCAAATATCAACTTTGGATTAATTTAAGGGACTCTTTGGAAGGTAAATCCTAGCAGGTATCTGAATATGGCAATTTTGGAACACTTTCATTCAAGTTAGTTTAGTGTTTCTGGCACTTTAAAATGCAGGGTAACAGCTTTTTAAAATTTCCTTGGGCCATTTCAAAATCAAACGCAGCATTGAGGATTTAATATGGGAAAATATGACTCTGTTTCAATGTGAAAATGTTCCCATTTTAAAAACTTTAAACTCTTTTCTAAAAATCTTGCTAAGGATGCTTTTCTTATGTCTATGCCAGCCTGTTAAATATAGATGAGCGTGATTCTGCTGTCACGTGTACTTTTGAGTCCAGATCTCCCAAGGCAGAGAGACAGAGAGAAATATCTGTAGTTCAGGGTTGAACTGTGAAATCCTTGGTGCTCTCTGAGGTTGGTAGTTTTTTGGCAGACATTTCATTACCCAGCTGGGTAACATCATCAGTGGACAAACCTCTGCAAGAAAACCACCAAGCACAAAGAGTACCAAAGATCTCACAGAGAGACATTAAGCTGGAATCAAGGGGATGGGAGAAAGTTTTGCCCTGGAAGACAGGACACAAAATTTTGTTGCACCTCTGTATAGATTAAATCTCTTGGAAGTTCTAGACAATAAAAAAGCAACGAGATCCACATGGAAGGAGTCGATTTAGCTTCACTCACTTTACTCCATATCTATCTCTGAACATGATGTGATCCCGATAGGTCCGATTAACATCGAGATCAATTTGCCGGATATCTGGAGAGATTCCTCTTGCTCGCGTTTTTAAAGTCTAGGGGAAGAAAGAGAGAACAATCAACAAATGTACATACACCAAGACTTCACTGCTCATTTTAGCTCATCATCCTTTTTCAATGAGTCTCCACTTCTCACAAAGGCCATAAACCTTATTTTGCTTGGGCTGAGGGAAGCAAAACTCATTTGCTCTCTTACAAAATATCTTCTTCCAACAAGAAGCAGGATTTTAAGTACCGGTGGTGCTCCATTTGCACCAGTTCATTTAATGACGTTCAAAGTTACAATGGCACTGAAAAAAAGTGGTTTCTATTTTTCACACTTATGACTGTTGCGGCATCCCCATGGTCAGTGATCAGAATTCGGCCATTTGGCAATTGGTTCATATTTATGACCGTGGCAGTGTCCCGGGGTCCTGGGGTGACCTTTTGTAACCTTCCCACAAGCAAAATCAATGGGGAAGCCAGATTCACTCGTTAGTAATTTTACAACTGCAGTGATTCACTTAATAACGGTGGCAAGAAAGCTGGTAAAATGGGGCAAAGCCTCACTTAACCAATGTCTCACTTAGCAATATAAAATTTGGGCTCAATTGTGGTCGTAGGTTGAGGACTACCTGTACAAGCAGTCAACCATAGTGAACAACCATAGTGAAGAGCCGAGGTGGCGCAGTGGTTAGGGTGCAGTACTGCAGGCCACTTCAGCTGACTGTTATCTGCAGTTCAGTGGTTCTAATCTCATCTCACCGGCTCAAAGGTTGACTCAGCCTTCCATCCTTCCGAGGTGGGTGAAATGAGGACCCAGACTGTGGGGGCGATATGCTGACTCTGTAAACCGCTTAGAGAGGGCTGAAAGCCCTATGAAGCGGTATATAAGTCTAACTGCTATTGATCCTTCTGAACTGCAACAACAGGGACATTCAAGTGGAAAAGGATATTACATGCACATCCTTCTGCTGGCTTCCATATATGCAACTGGGAGGAACCATGACAAGGAATGTTGATCTGGAAAATATTTGGTGGGCCCAAATGTTCTACATCAACATTCCTTGCCGTGGTCAATCAGCCTACCTCCGGGTGAAAGGAATGAAAGGAACATCTTAAATTTGTTCTATTGATCAGTGAATGATGTGAAGAATCGAAAGTGGCATATGAGGTAAGAGAAGCAGCTGCTTCTGAAGTTTTTGCGTGTTGCAGAAAATTCTACCTATCAGTCAAGCCATCCGGATGTTTAAGCACTTCCAGAATTGTAGAGGTCATGCGCTAAGAAATTCAGAGAGCTGCAGTCCCAGGAGACATCAATTTAGGAAGAGCATTGTATTATAACTGTGGGGTTGAAAGGAAACCACCAAGGACACTTAAACACACTGAGGACACCTTAGTTCAATCCTGTGATACTAATATTCTCTTCTATTGGTAGCATCCTACGTAGCTTTTGGTCCACAGGCTGAGAATCTGCCCTAAATTACAATTTTTGACAGCACAATTTCCTGCCAACTTTCACTGAAAGTGAAAGGAAATAGGTTCATTGAGTGTCTGGCAGGTTTAGATGTAATTTATTAATTTCCCAAGCAAAACAGTAGCAGATGAACTCCTGTGTGCACCCACCCCCTCATTTCAAAACATCTCTGGATTTCCAAATTGAAAAGTAACAATTTAAACACAAATACAACATCCAAAAAGAGTGTGTAAAACAGAATAAACATGATATAAGACTGTTTCTTGGGGTACCTACAGCTATTTACTGTTTTATTAACTAGATGTGTAAGGCTGTTCAACTCAAAACAACATAACTCTGTTTGGCACACAACACACAGGCACACACAAACAAACAATACACCAGGGCAGGTAAGGGAAAATCTGAAATGTTCCTGAGAAAACTACAATGGTTCTCAACGTAGCGAAAACATCTATAACCAATTTTGTTGTATTTAAGTACAATGACAATAAAGATTATACTATACTATAATCCAGTGGTTCCCAAACTTGGCAACTTTAAGACTTGCAGAACTGGCTGGAGAATTCTGGGAGTTGAAGTCCACAAGTCTTAAAATTGCCAAGTTTGGGAACCACTGCTATAACCAATACTGACATCTGGAATCTTTTCAGAAGGAAAAAGCTGCACAAATCTTCAGGCGTACAAATTAAGTTGTAGTTGTAGTCAGGTGCATAATGGATAATTTTAATTTAGGGTTCCTATCACTCAGTACTTTTCCAGAAGAAAAAAAGATTTAAAAATTGGGAAAGAATGGTATTTATTTTACACCTATTAAACGGATTACATTTACTATTTGCTGCATTATAGCAATAACACTTTGACTCATATACCGTTTCATAGGGATTTACAGCCCTCTCTAAGCAGTTTGCAGGGTCAGCCTATTGCCCCCCAACAATCTGGGTTCTCATTTTATCCACCTCGGAAGGATGGAAGGCTGAGTCAACCTTGAGCCGGTGAGACTCGAACTGCCAAACTGCAGTCAGCCGGCAGTCAGCAGACATAGCCTGCAGTACTGCACTCTAGCCACTATGCCACCATTACGTAAAGCAAAAGCTCCATGTTTCACTTTCTGGCTTCAAAACTCACATTATAATAACCTCTCATTTTCTTTCATTTTTGGGACGTCGAGTAACAGGGACCAGATTTCGCCTCTCAGCTGCAATGGAATTCCTTTATAGATTCTTCTGTGAAACTGTGCCCAAAAAAGAAAAGCAAATGTAATTAACATGCACGGAGGTAAATTGGACTGAAATTATTACATGATTACAACTGCAATATCAAGAGGTACAGATTGTCCTCAACTTACGACCACAATTGAGTCCAAAATTTCTGTTGTTAGGGAGGCATTTGTTAAATGAGCTTTGCCCCCGCTTTATGACCTTTCTTGCTACCCTTGTTCTCTGCCGTTGTTAAGTTACTAACACGATTGTTAAGTGGATCTGCTTCCCCCATTGTCTTTGCTTCTCAGAAGGTTACAGAAGCTGAGCGCATGACACACAATATACACACCCCTGGGGACACTGCTACTGTCATAAATATGAGTTGCCAAGCATCCGAATTCTGATCATGAGACCATGGGATGCTGCAATGGTCATAAGTTTGAAAAACGGTCATAGGTCACTTTTTTCCAGTGCCATGGTAACTTTGAATGGTCACTAAACAAACTGTTGTAAATCAAGGACCACCTGTATTAGCAATATGTTTCCAAAGCAGAGATGGCTCTTAGGTTTTGGCTGGAGGCTACAGTCAATGCAAAATTGAGCATTGCTGAAAACTGGTCATGCTGCAGATCTCATCAACCAAAGATTACTAATTGGCGGGGATCACAAGATGGGCCTTTTCTACAGCGGCCTCTGCTATGTGGAATATCTTTCTCTCAGAGATTAGCTGCTTTCCGTATTATCTCTATTTTTACCCTGAAATGCACTCTAGGCATAGATGAGCTAGGACTATTTAAGTCAGAACAGATGCTAGATGAGATATCCTTACTAAAGAAATTATGATTTGGAGAAAAAGAAAAGTTTAAACAAATCAATAAGTGAAACTGAACTTTAATCTCCTGGTTTAATTTACAAACCAAAGATTCCAAATGGATTTCACAACTATAAACCTTTAATTACTATGTCATGTAGTACATGGAAAATAGTGGATTTTGTAAACCGGCCCAATATGGCTCTTACTTTTAACTAGATGGTAACCCGGCATTGCCTGGGTATTTATTAATCCTAATCCTCCTTCCATGAACGTTTCCACAATTTCTAATCTTGGATTTTCCTCCTTACCAGAGGGAGCCCCCTTGTGGAGTACTGTGAAGTGGTTACCATGGCAACTCCACAGTGCTGTACAATAAAAGCTATTTTAAGACAGTATGGTAGAAGCCATTTTAAGGCACAACAGGCTGTATCTTAACAAAACACACACCCTGAGGGCTGTTAGGGGTGTCTTACCCCCACAATATTTGTTTCAAGAGAGTAAGTCATCTGTGTACCAAGTTTGGTTGAAATTGCTCAAAGCGTTCCAGAGTTATACGGGGACATACACACAGACAGCCTTTATACATATACATATACATATACATATACATATACATATACATATACATATACAGGTAGGTAGGTAGGTAGGTAGGTAGGTAGGTAGGTAGGTAGGTAGGTAGGTAGATAGATAGATAGATAGATAGATAGATAGATAGATAGATAGATAGATAGATAGATAGATAGATGATAGATAGATATAGATTATAGATTATTAAGCAGTCAAAATTAAATTCTTCAGAACCATGCACTTTTTCAAGCCCATGTATTTGAGAAAGAAAAAGATTATGCTCCTTCAAATATCAAATTTATAGGAGTTAATAAGCTACATTTTTATCACCTATTTCTAATAACATTCAGCCAAGGTACATACAAATAACATGTTTGCCAGTCAGCTCAGACACAGTATCCACTTACCACAGATACAGTGTCCACTTCATCCTCCTGTTCAAAATTTTAATTCCTATCCTAATTACTACTTTTGAAATTGGAATATAGCTTTATTGATGGTTGTGAATTGTATAAATACAATTTAGGAAAAGCTAGTAGGCTTCGCGTGGCATCAGTGAAATTGATCAAGATCATAATCTACTGTTAAAGTACACTGAATAAGCAGATTTCTGGGGTAAGGATATCTGTTGTTTTTTAACATATTTCTTTTATCATGCAAGAAATAATTCAGCCTTGTATTTAACCAATCCTTAAACTATGACCACATAACAAAGCATTCCTCCACCTTTCTACAATGTCAATAATAACAAAATCCATTCACATAAAACTCATAAGATACTTTTAAAAATGTCAAAATGCTTTATGTTCTCAAAATTTATCCATATCCGTGTTTCTCAGCATGCTAGCTGGGGAATTCTGGGAGTTGAAGTTCACATATCTTAAAGATGCCAAGGTTGAGAAACACTAATTTACAATTCTTTGGGGCAACTTATTGCTATATCCATTTTTCATACACGAATTACAGCTGACACTGTGATTTATCAAACTACAAATCACTTTCAAATCTAGAGAACAAGGGTACAATTATAGCTATTCCCAAACCAAGACTTTAAAAATTAGAATTGCAGCCCCCTTTAAAATTAGAATTACAGCCCCTTTTTAAAAACAACCAGAGTTTCAGAATTTTAATTAAGGGAATGTCAGAATTCAATATAACAGCGATGTCTTCACAACTGAAGCCCCTGTCCCTTTGTAATGTATGTATGTTTATTACACTTGTATGCCCTATTCCCTATGTGTGTGTGCAAAACAAACAAATAAAGAGGCAGAATTTGATTGCATGGCCATTGATATTCCTTAGCCTGCTCCCACCCTCATGCCACTGGACATAATTGAAGTGGGATGGGGAAGGAGATACATGGTTTAAGTAGGTTTTAAACATAGAATATCAGTAGCTGAGGGTGAGAACACTGCCTTACATGCACACTGCCTGTAATAGAACAGAATTCTTTATTGGCCAAGTGTGATTGGATACACGAGGAATTTGTCTTTGGTGCATATGCTCTCAGTATACATAAAACGACAAGATTCGTCAAGAATCATAAGGTACAACACTTAATGATAGTCATAGGGTACAAATAAGCAATCAGGAAACAATCAATAGCAATATAAATCGTAAGGATACAAGCAACAAAGTTACAGCCATGCAGTCATAAGCGTGACCCGACAAATGCGCGCATGACAAAAACACGCCAACAAAACCGCGGTGCTAAAACCGCGACGTCAACGCGATGTCATCAACGTGGCGACAACAGCGCACCGACAGAAGCGCGATTTAAGTTAAGGTAAGGGTTAGGTTTAGGGTTAGGGTTAGGGTTAGGTTTAGAGTTAGGTTTAGGGTTAGGGTTAGGTTTAGGGTTAGGTTTACAGCGCGCTTCTGTCGCCACGCTGTTGTCGCCGCGCTTCAGCACTCATTCGTCGGCGCTCTTTAGAACTCGCGGTTTTGTCACCGTGGTTTAGTCGGGTGCGCTTTTGTCGTTAGCCCTTTTGTCGGTGAACCAGTCATAAGTGGGAGGAGATGGGTGATAGGAACGATGAGAAGACTAATAGTAATAGTAATGCAGCCTTAGTGAATAGTTTTGACATTATTTGTTTAGCAGAGTAATGGCATTCGGGGGGAAACTCTCCTTGTGTCCAGTTGTTCTGGTGTGCAGTGCCCTATAGTGTCGTTTTGAGGGTAGGTAGGAGTTGAAACAAGTTATGTCCAGGATGCGAGGGATCTGTAAATATTTCCACGGTCTACTTTTTAACAAAGGGGAAAGGCATTTTCTAACAAAAGGTGCCTACTAGTCATCCAAATCACTAAAATATAGAGCATGTAGTAATACTGTGGGAAGGGGCTTTGAAGGTCCTTCTCTTCCACCCCTGCTCCAGCAGGAGGCCCCTATACCAGGGGTGGGCAATTAATTTTCCCAAGGGGCCACATGAGAAACTGGGATTTTTGTGGAGGGCCGGACCAATGGAGCTGTGAAGGTGCTTAGATATGCCAAAGAGACATATGTATTTTTTTTTTTAAAGGAGTTGCCTTCAAAATAAAAGCAATCCACAGGTGCTGGACAGGGACAGCCAAAGGGCCAGATGTGGCCCAAGGGCCACAAAATGTCCACAGCTGCCCTACATCATTCTGTCCAGCTTCTTGAAAACTTCCAGTGAAGGAGCACAATTTCTGGAGGCAAGTTGTTCCACTGATTATTTGTTATGAAGGAGAGAATGAACCTGGAATTAAGGAGAAATTTCCTGACAGCGAGAACAATTAATCAGTGGAGCGGCTTGCCTCCAGAAGTTTTGGGAGCTTCATCACTGGAGGTTTTAACGAAGAGATTGGATAACCATTTGTTTGAAATGGTACAGGGTTTCCTGCTTGAGCAGGGGGCTGGACTAGAAGACCTCCAAGGTCCCTTCCAGCTCTATTCTGATTCTGTCAGGGAATTTCTCCATAAAATAGAACAGAATAGAACAGAATAGAGTAAGAGAGTTGGAAGGGACCTTGGAGGTCTTCTAGTCCAACCCCTTGCTTAGGCAGGAAAGCCTCCACTACTTCAGACAAATGGTTATCCAACATCTTCTTAAAATTTTCCAATGTTGAAGCGTACATAGCTTCTGGAGGCAACTTCTGTTCCACTGATTAATTTCTCATTAATAAATTTCCATCCTGTTTATGATCTTAAAATTAGTAGCCGGAACAATAACATTGTACAATGGGCCAGAACGCACGGTGGGAGATGATTGGCTGGCTGGTTCCTGCATGAGCCAAACCTACGCTACGATTGGTTGCCGTGGGTGTAAAGGGGGAGTTTCCCTTTTTTCTTCTTCTTCTGTGTGCTGTTTGTGGATTCACCTCATGATTTTCCCGAGTCTCTTGTCTGCTGTAAATTGTAAATTGTGAAATATTTATTTATATAAAACTACAAGTTCGTCTCAGTGTCGCTGACTTCATCTGGACAGCTGCTGCGCAATTCGTCTTGTTATTTCTTGTCCTGCCCTCGGGTGTTTTGGAGCAGAGGTCTCCGCCCTTGGCCACTTTTAAGACTCGGGGGCTTCAACTCCCGCTGGCTGAGGAATTCTGGGAGTTGAAGTTGAGGTGGCAGGCTGAACCAAAGTAGGCCTCAAGCCTGAACCAAACTAGAGTTTCATGATATTAAGCTTTAACTGTTCATATATAGAAATTGCAAACGTTTGCTTTTAGGACATGGTGCGGGTAGACATGGGTTAGAAGGAAGTCTGCACATGAAATATGCTGAAGCAAAGCGTCTATTTTCAACTATCTGCTGGCTTGACTGTAAATCTGTCTGGTAGACACATTGTTAGTTCCTCAAAATATATGCTATGTTTGACCGTTGGCTGACTATGTATTATGACTTCCTGTAGACATAATATTGCTGTAACTCAAGGGCAAATCTTGAGGGGTGTTTCCAAAACCAACAGATGGCTTTAGCTAAAAGCAATAAACTATAAAAGGAATTTCCTGCTTTCACTCGGGGTTCAGGCCATTATTTCTGAACCTGCGCAATAAACATTTCCTTCTCTGAAGAGCTGGCTTCCGTGTCCTGTCTTTTCTACAACAAAGTCCACAAGTCTTAAAGTGGCCAAGGGCGGAGACCCTGCTTTGAAGAATTGGTCGACTTCCTCTTCTCTGTAACAGCCTGATTGTCTATCTATCTGCTTTATTAACTCACTCCTTTGGCGAATGTTATACTCTGCTACTTTCCTTAGCTAAAAAGTTTTAAGTCACTTATACAGAAACGTCTGCACTTCCTGAAAACCAAGCCTTCTTTTCCCCCTCATCTTACACTATTAACTTATTAATTATTTCTCCAGCATGTTTTAGTTTTAAAAAAAAACCTCCTTCAGCAGTCTCTATGTTATGCAATTCTTGACTTGCATTAGTGCAACCTTAAGTCAAGAATGTCCATTTTATGCTTGTTCTGACTTGCTTATGCAAAAATTCCAGAACAGACATTGATGGAAACACCAGATTAAAAGCCCACATTTTTTTAAAAAAAAGTAAAAATAACATTTACCAATGTTAATAAAGATAATCTCAAGATCAGTTAAGTCCCTTCTTAAACTTCCACGATTTAACATTCTCTGACTGCTTTAGGTGAACAAAGGATATATTGTTTTAAAGTACTTTTCAGGGGATATGTGAGGGTGGATGATCCATAATTCACAGAAAGTCTCATTTAACAGTCCTTCAAGAGCCTGAGATTCCGCTATCAAAAACAATGAGAACCTTCTTGCTAAAGAAGCCATCATTTAAAATATTCACTTTCATCTCTCCTTTCCGTTTCAAACTCTTGATAGTTCAAAAGAGAACACTACCACAGTAGCAATGCTTGCGAAGAAGGAATTATACTTCTTTATCTACCACTAAGCCATGATTACATGATTTAGCATACTAAAAAGCAGAGACATTGCCCTGACAACAAAAGTGCGTACAGTCAAGGCTATGATTTTCCAGTTGCAATGTATGGCTGAGAAAGTTGGACCATAAAAAAAGGCTGAGCACCAAAGAATGGAGGCCTTCGAACTCTGGTGCTGGAGAAGACTCCTGCGAGTCCCTTGGACTGCAAGGCCATCAAACCCGTCAGTCCTAGAGGAGATCAACCCTGATTGCTCTTTAGAAGGCCAGATCCTGAAGATGAAACTCAAATACTTTGGCTACCTAATGTGAAGGAAGGACTCACTGGAGAGAGACTCATGCTGGGAACGATGGAGGGCAAAAGAAGAAGAGGACGACAGAGTGTGAGGGGGCTGGATGGAGTCATCGAAGCAGTCGGTGTGATCTTAAATGGACTCCAGAGGATGATAGAGGACAGGAAGGCCTGTAGGAATGTTGTCCATGGGGTTGCGATGGGTCGGATACGACTTCACAACTAACAATAACAAAGCCAAGATTCATCTTACATTAAACCACAGGCTGGTATCATGGAAACAAGCAAGAATTAGATTTTCATTCTGGAGCATTCTTAATCTAATTCTAGGATCAGACACATCAACCTCCACGGTCGTATGAAGAAGTCCAGTGGCTTTCCATAAAGAGATCAGTTCTGAATCAATATGGGAAACCAGTTTACTGTCTTTGTCTACATTTAGGTTCTAGTGAAGATATGATGATTTGTTTAGTTGCAGTAAGCGCATGGAAAGAATTGTGTGCTCCATTTCTCCTGTGTACAGATTATGCTCTTCTTTTTTGCAAGCAATGATGAGCATCATATTGGCACCAGTCTTAATGCTCCCTGTGGCTAGCTGAAAATTACATTGAACAGCACAGAATCAAGTTAGCACATTTTTTTTCCTTAAAGTAATATTGAACTATATGGCCACATATACTGAAGTTTTTGTCAAGAATTGCTTCAAGGGGATAAAAAAGCAACTTCTCTGTACCTTAGTAATTTTATAAGAGCTTCACCATACCAAACATTGTGTTTCACAATATTCAGGAGCATGTTTTTATAGGTCATAAAATGGAAAGATTCCTATAAAGGAAAGACGTATAAAGCAGGCTTGGAGTAAAGCAATGTCAACAATACAACCCCAATGGGTAACAGGATGCGAACTCAAAATGCCCCACCTTTCTTTCCACAAAATAAACTACCAAGGGGTTTTGAGATTATAGCCTCCTTCCATTAAATATTGCCCAAATGATGGCATTTTTCAAAGAAGCACCTGAGCCTTTATATGGGGGTCAGGGATGAGCAGTTTTGATGATGAAAGAAAGGAAGCAGATGGATTTTGTAAGATTGTGTTTATTTGTTCAATTTCTCACAGCCACTAATCTCAAATGACTCAGGATGGAGAACAGGAGGGAGAAGAGGAGAAGAGAGAGGAGTGGTTGAAGAAGGGGAGGGGAGGGGAGAGAAAAGGGGAGGGAGAAGGGAGGAGGAGAGAGGGGAGAGGAAAGGGACGGGGAAGGGAGGAGAGAACAGAGAGGAGGGGAGGAGGGGAAGGAGAGAGGAGGAGTGGGCAGGGAGACAGGAGAGGAGAGGATAACCAAGAAACCAAATTATATACACCAAGAAAATTATAACCACGCAACACACTCATGGCTCCAAGCCTGGGCACATAACCAGGTCTTCACCACCATGCAAAAGACCATCAGGGTGAATGTCATTGCAATCTCTGAAGGGAGAATCTTCTGGAAGTCAGGCGCCGTGACCCGTCAAAACCGCGGAGGACAAAATCGCGCTCGACGAAAGCGCGCATTTGACGTCATCACAGCGCGACGAAAAAAATTAAAAATTGAAATAAAATTAAAATTAAAGCAAGCCGATTCACATAAAGGTAAGGGTTAGGTTTAGGGTTAGGTTAAGGGTTAGGGTTAGGTTTAGAGCGTTAGGGTTACGTTTAGCGTTAGGTTAAGGGTTAGCGTTAGGTTTAGCGTTAGGTTAAGGGTTACGTTTAGGGTTAGATTTAGGGTTAGGTTAAGGGTTAGGGTTAGGGTTAGGTTTAGGGTTAGGTTAGGGTTAGGTTTGGGGGGGGGTTAGGGTAAGGTTTTCGCTTTATTTTTACATTTATCGATCACAGCGCGATATTTTCGTCGCGCTGTGATGACGTCAAATGCGCGCTTTCGTCGAGCACGATTTTGTCGTCCGCGGTTTTGTGGTGGAACCGTCAGGCGCTACAGCTGAGAAGGCACACCATCTATTCCCCATCAGCTGACAGTTCTCGGGTGGAAACAACTGGGAAGATAAGATTACCGCAGGTAATCCAGTTCCAAGCCATGAAGAGCTTCAAAGGTGACAACCAGCACCTGGAATTGCATCTGGAAATGCTCTGGAAACGCTTCACATACCAGTGATGTTATGCATGCATTTATTACCCGTGTAGCCGCATTGTGTTCTATAAGTAGTCCTGGTTTACAACTGTTTAGTGACTGTTCAAAATGACAACAGCCCTGGAAAAAATGACTTATGGCTGTTTTTCACATTTAAGACCGTTGCATGGTTACATGATCAAAATTCAAGCCACTGACTCACTCATATTTATGACGGTTGCAATGTTCTGGAGGTCATGTGATCACCTTTTGCAGCCTTCTTACAAGCCACGTCAATGGGGAAGCCAGATTCACTAACTTAAGTGTTAACTAAAGCAACTGTAGTGATTCACTTAGCAACTGTGGCAAGAAAGGTCGTAAAAATGAAGGAAACATTCACTTTGACAACTGTCTTGCATAGCAACATAAATTTTGGGCTCGACTGGGTTAGTAAGTCAAGGACTACCTATAGTTGAAGCTTGCGAATGCTCTTCAAGGGCAGCCCATGTAGAAGAGACTGCAGTAATCCAAATGTGAGGGCACAAGGACATGGATTTTTCCACTCCTACTCCACAATTACATAAGCCAGAATTTTTGAAATACTTAATAGTTGAGAAATTCTGAAATCCAGCTTCTTTGTACTTTGTTCTTTTAGCAAATATCACAGTAGGCGGGTTAAAAGTCCAAGGCTGCAGCGCCCGATTTGTACATTTGCATTCAATAAATACAATTGCTGAAGGCAATGCTCAGCTTACCTTATCTGTGTTCTTGTATTTCTCCCAGCTTTTTAACATCTTCAACCATTTTGTAGTTCTTTCAATCTCGAGCTGCTTGTGCTGAAATAAAATCAGAGGCCATTATTCTCTCCACTTCAAATACTCTCAAGGATTCTTTTTTCTTTCAACATTTATAAGCAGCTAGGCACAGACATTGTGAAGTTTTTTAACAGCTTTAAATCACTAGCAACTATTTTAAATCAAATGGAAGGCCCACTCAACTGAACAGACCCCCTATCCTAGGTTTTTATCTTAAACAGCAGAAGCAGGCGTTCACAATTTTCAGCGAATGAGGAAATAGTTATAGCTGAATTTCTGTGTGTTTAACCATCCACCATATGAAAGGCCTTTTTAAACCAAATTTTGTACGAAAGAGTTTAACTAAAATTAAATATACATTTTAACAGTTTGATTATTTCTGTACCCTGGGCATTAATACTTACAATTCATAGAATAGAATAGAATAGAATAGAATAGAATAGAATAGAATAGATCTTTATTACGGTCAAAGACCAGCAATAGAAATAACTTTTTACAGTATATATATATATTATATATATATTAATATATATATATATATATATAGATATATATTATATATATATAATATATATATATATATATATTATATATATATAAAATAGTACTGACATTAAAAGTGGATAATAACATTCTGTTAAGAAAATACATGTTCTCAAACTGTTTGGATCCCTCCCTGGTTTACATGGGTGTGTGATACGTATGTGAGTAAATATAATGTTCCAAAAATAGTTGAGAGATATCTCCAAATAATTGGTACAAGATGACAGCTATATTTCTGTAAACAATTTTTTTCTTGTGGACATTTACAGCAACACAGAATTTTGCCACTGGATGCGTAGCAGACGGGTTTGAGTCCTGGAGGAGAAAGCCTACATAGAAATTGACTGCCCTCGCTGGCAATCTCTCTAGTAAGGGAAGAATATATGCTGACCTGTTGTGACCCAGCAGGAGCCGTTGGCCACCAGGTGGCGGCAGAGCATTGGATCAGAGGGAGTGTTCAGGGAAACACTTGGGAGTTGTTGCAGGATGCACCCCGTCGAAGGGTTACTCGACGGAAGGAACCACTGAGTATTTACAGGAGATGATTGCGAGCAGCTGTTGCTCATTGGGATCCTCTCCTGAGTATAAAGAGACTGCTGGTGCCATGCCCTGGTTGCAGAAGTCAACGTTCCGTTCCTGTTCTAGTGATTGTTCATGTTCGCGTTCAAACCGAGAGAAGCTAACTTGGATAAGTAGGTTTGCTGGAAGAAGCCTCTTTGTAGTGCTGCGTTTGTTTATAGGACTTTTATCTCTGTGTTTATTTGGGCTTCCAGCCAACAAGAGCTTGGACTGATTAAAAGAAACCTTTTTAGTTACGTGGCTTTGGGCTTTCATTCCTGGACGGAGAAGGGGAGTCAGAACACTGACCTATGAACTCGGTATAACTCACAACAGAAGTCTCTGGGTATTAAGGGATAGGTGCAAGTGGCTCTCCAGCTCTATTTTTAGATCATTATCACCTTTTTTTGAGATTGCTTGTGAGGTATTAAGGCTCCACTTAGCACAGCAAGACCTTTTCACTATTGCTTTCCTGATGATAGTACTTCACGCTGCTATCTGTATTATCAAGCGTATGTTTCCAGGAACTGGCGTTCAGCCACTGGTTTTCAGAACGAAGGACTGGCAGTAGCAATAGCAATAGCAATAGCAATAGCAGTTAGACTTGTATACCGCTTCATAGGGCTTTCAGCCCTTTCTAAGCAGTTTACAGAATCAGCATATTGCCCCCAACAATCCGGGTCCTCATTTTACCCACCTCGGAAGGATGGAAGGCTGAGTCAACCCTGAGCCGGTGAGATTTGAACAGCCGAACTGCAGAACTGCAGTCAGCTGAAGTAGTCTGCAGTGCTGCACTCTAACCACTGCGCCACCTTGGCTCTAAAGTAAACTCAAGGAAGCTTGATGGACCAGGAAAGAGCTATTGAAAACTCTTTCTGATGCCATCTATTAAATACAGGGAATCCTCCACTTACAAACCATTTGTTTAATGACTGTTCGTTGGCACCGGGGGGGGGGAGTGATTTATGACCAGTTTTCACACGTTATGACCGTTGCAGCATCCCCATGGTCACATCATCAAAATTCAGCTGCTTGGCAACTGGCACGTATTTAGGACGGTTGAAGGGTCCCGGGGTCATGTGACCACTTTTTGCGACCTTCTGACAAGCAAAGGCAACGGGAAAGCCAGATTCACTTAACAACCGTGCTATTAACTTAAGAAGTAGCAATAACAATAGCGCCTGAGAATTATATACGGCTCCACAGTGCTTTACAGCACTCTCTGGGCAGTTTACAATCTCATCACGTTGCCCCCCAACAATCTGGGGTCCTCATTTTATCAATCTCGGAAGGATGGAAGGCTGAATCAACCTTGAGCCCTGTCAGAATCGAACTCCAGACTGTGGGTAGGGTTTGCCTGCAGTACTGCATTCTAACCACTGTGGCACCAGGTCAAACGCAGTGACGCACTTAATAATTCTGGAAATAACAATCGTAAAATTGGGGGGGGGGTGAACTCGTTTAACAATTGTCTCGCTTAGCAACAGAGATGTTGGGCTCAACTGTGGTTGTAAGTTGAGGACTACCGTACCTGTACCTGGATTCTTGCAGCTCAGGTAAGGGATGCTTAATGTTTAAGCCAGCGTTTTACAACTTTGGCAACTTTAAAGTGGGCAGACTTCAACTCCCAGAATTCCCCAACCAATCTAACACATCTGAAAGTTGCCAAGATTGAAAAACACTGTGTTAAGCAGTGGAGTCCAACCAGATGGGCTCTTTTATCACATAAGACAGCCAAAGACCTAAGACTCCTGCATATTACATTTTTGTAGAAGTGACTCTGCTAGACGCAGCTCTCAAGAGTATCATTTTATGCGCTAGGACCTAACAATGCAACCGAATATGATAGTGTTTGGAGACACTTCTCCCTTGAAGCCTGCCAATTTCAGAAATATCCTTTCAAAGTAAACAGTTCAATAATTTAAGGCTTTGTGCACAAACGTCCCTGCGATAATTTCTAGATTCTAGCCGTGCCAATAAAAAGCAAAAAAAAAAAAAAAAAGAAAATTATGCAGCTCTTCGGCCGCACCCCTTCGAGATGTGTAATTTAGTTTAAATACTTCGGGATAGCTAGGCATGTCGGTTAAGATATACTGAGTAATGACTGTGTCAAGAAAGACATCATTATCGTAATTTTAGAGCACTTCACAAACACTTCAATAAACTCAAACTACAGTGCAGGCGATGATCTAGCCTCCCGTTGAGAAATGACTGTGGAAAGCCTGCATTAGCTCATCCAGGTTGGTAATAACAAGGTGTACGCAACTCAATCGTTTTCAAAGTTCTAGAAGGCTTCCTAGAAACCCTACAGTTTTCTAGTAACTTTCTATTCTGTTAAGAAGAACCCCCTATTTACATATCCTCTTGATCAGTAGGTACAATATGGCGGACTATCATCAGAAAAATTTGAACCCACTCATTGTGATGAAGTGGTCCTTGGGGTACATCTGGATTTGGGAAGTGTTGGTGGGTTGTGTTGACCATACTGGTCACAATATACAAAACTAATCAGTTGCCACCCAGTCATTATCAGGGATGTGTTTGCATGGAAATGGTTAAGACAGCCACTCACCCAACGCCTACTACACCTGCCTAAAAAAGAAAGTCTCACCTGACCAAAGCCAGAAAGGGGGTGGGGGGGGGGCTAAGATTGGCCAACCTAAGTTTTGCTGTATTTTTGTCCTCATCATATACCCTAACTTCTGTGGCTTATTCATTCTTATATCTTTTCTGCACTTTGCATAATGGGTGCATGACAGTGTTGGAAGGGACCTTGTAGGTCATCTAGTCCAACCCCCCCTCCCAAGCAGGAGACCCTACAACAAGGGTTGGCAACCTTAAACACTCAAAGAGCCACAAAGGTCCTAACCGGAATAGCAATAGCAATAGCAGTTAGACTTATATACCGCTTCATAGAGCTTTCAGCCCTCTCTAAGCGGTTTACAGAGTCAGCATATTGCCCCCACAGTCTGGGTCCTCATTTTACCCACCTCGGAAGGATGGAAGGCTGAGTCAACCCTGAGCCGGTGAGATTTGAACAGCCAAACTGCAGATAACAGTCAGCTGAAGTGGCTGCAGTACAGCACTCTAACCACTGCGCCACCTCGGTCCCCTGTTCATTTCTGAAGCCGACCGGAAGTCCGGTTCCCCACCACCACCACCATAGAATCTCCTCCTAGCACAGCATCCTTTTTCCTCTACCTGTCCTAACCGAAAGCCCTATCAATTGTGGAGCCAACTGGTAACAGGGAGCCGCAGCAGAGGGATGAAAGAGCCACATGCGGCTCCGGAGCCGCGGGTTGCTGACTTCTGCCCTACACCATTTCTGACAGATGGCAGTCCAGTCTCTTCTTGAAAGCTTCCAATGATGGAGCTCCCACAACACACATGATGGATAAAAATAAATAAGCTGAAAAAGAGTGGATACTTGTTAGTAGGCAGGTGCTTAAACTGCAATGGGTTCCTAGCCAAACTGCAAGTAGTAAGCAAGAATTACAGACTCTCTTCATAAACTAAAATGTGGCAATGTTTTTGAAAAGAACCTGTAATTTACTGAAGGAGTTACAAAAATAACCTCCCTAAAACCTTAAGCAATGCACGTGTCATTTGTATCTTTCCAGGAAAAGAATCATACTTTTTTACAGTAATTCTTCATGTTAAAAAATAAATATTGTACAATTGCAAAATGATTCTGTATTTTTACTTCATTTATTTATTTTCCACCTCTTGTTTTTATAAATAACTCAAGGTGACAAACATATGATGCTCCTTTCTCCTCCTATTTCCCCCACAACCACCGTCTTGTGAGGTAAGTTGGGCTGAGAGAGAAAGGTTAGGCCAAAGATATCCATCTAGCTTTCATTGCCCAAGGCAGGATTAGAACTCACTACTTTCTGGTGATTGGCCCCAAATCATTCAGTAGGCTTTCTTACCTAAGGTGGGACTACAATCCATTACCTCATGATGATTGGCCCAAAGATACACAATACAATAGCAGAGTTGGAAGGGACCTTGGAGATCTTCTAGTCCAACCCCCTGCCCAGGCAGGAAACCCTATACCGTTTCAGACAAATGTCTATCCAACATCTTCTTAAAGACTTCCCAGTGTTGGGGCATTCACAACTTCTGGAGGCAACTTCTGTTCTACTGATTAATTGTTCTCACTGTCAGGAAATTTCTCCTTAGTTCTAAGTTGCTTCTCCCCTTGATTAGTTTCCACCCATTGCTTCTTGTTCTGCCTTCAAGTGTCTTAGAGAATAGTTTGACTCCCTCTTCTTTGTGGCAACCCCTGAGATATTGGAAGACTGCTATCATGTCTCCCCTAGTCCTTCTTTTCATTAAACTAGACATACCCAGTTCCTGCAACCGTTCTTCATATGTTTTAGTCTCCAATCCCCTAATCATTATTGTTGCTCTTCTCTGCACTCTTTCTAGAGTTTCAACAGCTTTTTTTGTGTATATTGGTGACCAAAACTGAATGCAATATTCCAAGTGTGATCTTGTTGTGGCCCACCAAGTGGCCAGCAGAACTGGCAGCAGATTTAGACAGTGAGGAGGTTGGGGAGGAACCTGGACCAGTCCTGGAGTCTGGGGAAGACTCTGATGAGGGCTCTGCATCGGAGGCAGAGAGGGAGCCAGGGCCGTCTAACAGTTATCAGCTGCCTTCGGAGTCAGACATCAGTGAGGCAGAAGAACAGCTGGAGCCTGTTTCCAGTGAGCGCATGCGCAGAGTTGCCGGGAGAAGGGAACAGCTAAGGAACCAGGGTCAACTTTGGAGTAAGGTCACAGGTGGACCTTGAATGGCCCCTCCCAGAGGGAATAAAAGAGGAGCGAAAGGGGAGTGGAGTTTGCAGGAGATAATTACTTCATTCCTGCGTTCTTGCCAAGTATTTCAGCGTCTGAAAGATGTCGGCCTGGCCAGAGTCACCACATCTTTTCTACATCGTGGCGACCAAATCTGAATGCAGGATTCCAAGTGTGGCCTCGCCAAGGCATTATAAAGTGTTATTAACCCTTCACGTGATCTTGATTCGTTATGCAGAAGGCTTTCATACCCAAGGCAGGATTAGAACTCACCCTCACCTGGTGATTGGTCCAAAATCATTCATCCAGCTTTCATGCCTAAAGTGGGACTAGAACTCGCAGTCTCTTGTTTTTTTAGCCAGGCGACCTAACCACTAGACCAAACTGGTTCTGATTCATTAGGCAGCTGAATATGGAATTGTCCGTAGACAATTTTTTTCCAAATAGTAAGCAAACGTTTTTTCTCTCGGAGAGAAAAGCTTCAATGAATTAGAATTAAACGGCACTCAATCTTGACTACAGAGCTTTGATTATATAACCTCTGACTTTTCCTCAGAGTATCAACGGTTCAAGAGATGCTCTGATAGTTCAGGATGCTGAATTATTTTGCAAATACCACTTGCTGACAACCTCATTCATCCCTCTGACTCGAACTTGGCAACACTCCACTGCATAATTACAGTCACAGCATATTAGCCGGTAATTGAGCACAATAACATCTGGCATTTCAACATTTTAAAAAGAGAAGACAGCCTTTCAAATCACATTCCCCTCTCAATTACCTCCTTTCTCAAATATTAACTACTGGTCGTAAAAACAATGTTTATGCCAGCAAGGAAGGCTATAAACTGACAGGAAAGAATTCACTAAATTAAGGAGGGCAGTAATTAAGAGTAGCTTTCTTTACAGAGAATCAATATTCATCATTGCATTTAACAAAGAAGGAAAAGCTTGGCTGGGCAGCCATCTGGCTAGTTCAGTATTTTTCCAGTTTGGCAAGTTTAAGATGTGTGGACTTCAGCTCCCAGAATTCCTCACTCCACCAAGCTAGCTGGGGAATTGTGGGAGTTGAAGTATGTACACACACACACACATACACACACACACACACGCACACATCTTAAACTTGCCAAGTTTGAAAAACACTGGCCTACATCTACATTAACCCTGTTTAATAAAAAAACCCCAACTGGAACTGGGACTGAGGTTAACCAGCATTATGAATGGGAAATTTCAATTAAAAGAGTTAAAGGCAATCGTGGCACGACAAAATCGCGCTCGACTAAAGCGCACCCGATTAAACCGCGTCGCTGACGTCATCAGCAGGGCGACAACAGCGAGCGCGGAGAAAAAAGGGCGCTTTAAATAGCGCTTTGAAAGCAAGCCGATTCACGTTAAGGTAAGGGTTAGGTTTAGGGTTAGGTTTAGGGTTAGGTTTAGGGTTAGGTTAAGGGTTAGGGTTAGGGTTAGGTTTAGGGTTAGGTTAAAGGTTAGGGTTAGGTTAAGGGTTAGGATTAGGTTTAGCGTTAGGTTAAGGGTTAGGTTTAGGGTTAGGTTAAGGGTTAGGTTTAGGGTTAGGGTTAGGATTAGGTTTAGGGGGGTTAGGTTTAGGTTTAGGGGTTAATTTTAGCTTTAGCGTTTACAGCGTGTTTTTCTCCGCGCTGTTGTCGCGCTGTGATGACGTCAGCTACGCGGTTTCGTCGAGCGCGCTTTAGTCGAACGCGGTTTTGTGGTGGAACCAAAGGCAATCACCAGACAGAAGTCTCCTTAGAACGGGGCGTCAAACTCAATTTCATTGAGGGCCGCATCAGGGTTGTGTTTGACCCCAGGGGGCCAGGGTGAGTGTGGCCAGCTCGATGTCACTCATGTCGGGTGGGGGACGTCTGTGGTGGCCGGAGCGCTCTGCCAGCAAAAGCGGGCTCCTAAGCTCTGTTTTCGGCCATGATAGCCTCCTGTAGCCCTCTGCCAGCAAAAACAGACCTGGGGGATGCATGCGCGGCTCCCCCAAGCTCCATTTTAGCTACCGAGAGCTGCAGGAGGCCATCATAGCCAAAAACACAGTCTGGGACCTTCCGACCTCCGTTTTCTCTGGCAGACTCCGCAGGTCTTTTCTGTGGAGCAGATCTAAGCACCCCATGGGCCAGATCCGGCCACTGGGCCTTGAGTTTAATACCCCTGTCTTATAACTAATTCAGAAATACTAATATCCCCAACACACAGTGCTATATAGAGGCGTAGGTGATTTTAAAGTGGTGCAGGGCAATCAAAATTGGTCGTTCATAGGGATGCTACTTATAAACAATTTCAGTCAGACTATCTTATATGTAAGAAGCAGAAACCATGCATTTGGTTGCAACAGGCCAAAACGTATTTCCTGTGGCTCTGTCTTCTTCTACATCCGTGTGTCAAACTCCCGACATCACGTTGTCGTCACATGACATATTGCAATGTTTTCCCCCTTCGCAGAGCTGGGGTGGGCGTGGCCTGCACGTGACGCATCTGGCCCGCGGGTGGTGAGTTTCATTCCCCTGTTCTACATGGTGCTCTAAAGTGCTGGACTACATTTCCCATCAATAGCAATAGCAATAGCAATAGCAGTTAGACTTATATACCGCTTCATAGGGCTTTCAGCCCTCTCTAAGCGGTTTACAGAGTCAGCAAATCGCCCGCACAGTCTGGGTCCTCATTTTACCCACCTCGGAAGGATGGAAGGCTGAGTCAACCCTGAGCCAGTGAGATTTGAACAGCCGAACTGCAGAACTGCAGTCAGCTGAAGTAGCCTACAGTGCTGCATTTAACCACTGCGCCACCTCGGCTCTATCACCTTCCAGGCAAACTCATGCGGAACAGTTAGAGCCGAACGGAATGCCGGAATATATTCCAATGAAGGCTCCATCATCCAGGCCAAAGGCGTCTAAAGTTGAATCATGGCAACTGAACCCAATTTTGTTAACGTGAGATATTTCATTGTTCATCCAAGCAACTTTGATCAGTCACAGCAAAATTAGTTGGACAGAGAGTCAGAGAGTCGTTGGAATGTACCAACTATTGCCACAGGGCCACACCAGCTTCAGTTTCTCCCCAAAACGCCGGGAATATTTTCAAAAATGATCTTATCCCTTTTCTGTGTTTTTTTACAGGCAGATTCAGCCAAGCCATTTCAGCACCCAGCATTTTCTCCATTTTGGCTGACTACTCAGATAAACCAGAGCTCTCAAATATTACCTTCTTTGCATCTCAGACACACTTAGGTCATAATTTTGAAGGTGATGATGGCTCAATAAATTTTCGAAGTGTTGAAAAAGGTGGGTAACAATGAACTCAATGGACTCATGATCCTGACTTGGCAAAAATTAGAATCCAATATCTCAATTTCAGTATCAAACTTCTCCAAAACTTGGGTAAGAAGAGGAGGGTTGAGCTAGGCAGGTTTTCCATTAGCATGATCATCAAGTTAGCTTTCGTTAATTTTTGTTGTTGCTGTTGAATTCTTAAAGGTTTCCTTTGCACATACTGTATGTGCTAGTCGTTCCCGACTCTAGGGGGCGGTGCTCATCTCCGTTTCAAAGCCGAAGAGCCAGAGCTGTCCGAAGACGTCTCCGTGGTCATGTGGCCGGCGTGACTAAATGCTGAAGGCATACAGAACGCTGTTATCTTCCCACCAAAGGTGGTCCCTATTTTCCTACCTGCATTTTTACGTGCTTTCGAACTTCTAGGTTGGCAGAAGCTGGGACAAGTCACGGGAGCTCACTCCGTTACGCAGTGCTAGGGATTCGAACCACCGAGCGTCCGACCTTTTTGATTGACAAGCTCAGCGTCTTAGACACTGAGCCACTGCATTCCAATTCTTAGCCACGCAGACTCTGAGTAAATTTATACTGATTGCTTTCACGTGCAGAACAGGTGGGATTCACTTACGTTCCCTACCAGTACGCAAATATGAGCGCACGTGCCACATCTGTGCATGCGCAACGCCTTCTGCGCATGCGCAGTGCTTGGGCATTACGAGCTTCCCGCAGCCAGCCCTACCAGTTTGCCCGAACTGGAGAGAACTGTCTGAATACCACCTCTGGTTTAGATGCTTCTAAAACAAGCATTGCTATCTACATCAAAGAGGGTCTGCTTACCTTCTCAGATGCTGCATCGTGAATTGGTAACTCCTCCTGGCTAAAAGGAGAAAAAGGAAGAAGGTCAGTTACAGGGACAACAGATTGCAAGGTAGAAACAAAATACAGGTACCCCCCCCCACCATGGCTTACAACAGCTTATTGAGTGACCATTCAAAGTAACAGCAGCCCTGAAAAAAATTGACCCATGTCCAGTTTTCACAAGACCCTTGTAGCACCCCCATGGGTTATGTGATCAAAATTCAGACGCTTGGCCATTGACTCATATTTATGACGGTTACACTGTCCCGGGGTCATGGGATCCCCTTTTGCGATCTTCTGACAAGCTGAGTCGACGGGGAAGCCGGATTCACTTAATCAAATCAAATCAAATCAAACCTTTATTGTCAATGTGCAATATGTGTACAGTGAAATTGAATGCACAACAGGAATTTGACTAATTGAACGACTGCAGTGATTCACTCTACAACTGAGGCAAGGGAGGTCGTAAAATGAGGCAAACTCACTTAACAATGTTTCACTTAGCAAGAGAAATTTTGGGCTCAATTGTTGTCGTAAATCAAGGACTATCTGTAACTGATTCCAGAATACCACATCATAGTTATTAGGGTTGGGCGCATCCACTGGGCTAAGCCACAACATAATTTGGTTCCTTACTATGAAAGAAGTCGCTGCAACCATGATTTCTGAGTCAGCATTAAATTATGAACCCAACTACCTCACCTGGGTTTTATTTTAAAGCAAACAATAGCTAAGGTTGATATTCTAATCATCATCATCTTCATTTAACGACCTCATAATCTGGACAACTGGATGGAGTCTGGACAACTGAATGGAGCTAGTTGAGTGTTTTAATGGCCGGATGCCCATCCTGTTGCCAATGAGGAGTTTTGTTCCGCAGATAGATATTCTCAGTGTGCCCAGAGAGAGAAATATCTGCCTCTACCTAGGAGTGAACTCACAGCCTCCTGGTTGTGAGGCAAGAGCGCCACCTCTAGGCCACTGCACCACTCCTAAAGTGATAAGGATGATATTCTAATGTAATCTGAAAATTTTGGATTACACTGTCTCTATACAAACGAGCCTTCTTCAAGGAAGCTACAGCACTGAGCAAATGTGCTGTAAAACTCCATTTTTTTGTATTGGAAATTAATCTAGAAGGTCTTTCAGGGAATTTGTTCATGGGTTTACCAAAACATGGGACTCCCAAGGTAGAGAAGTACACATCCATTACATAAAATAATCAAGTATTTATTGAGCTTACATTCCCAAATTACTTGGCTTTAAACCAAGCTGAACCATACCTGAAAGTTTAATAACTACGCCAGATTGTCAGTTCAATCAGTTTCAAACATAGATCATTGCCCAAATTAGCAAGGTGAGAACTTCTATAATTGGAGAGTATGAAAATAATGAATAATTAATCCATCTACTAATCATATTAGCAAGATGTTCAGCATCCAAATACTGTATGCTTTGCTGTCTGCCTCCCCATTTGGGCTACAGCCCTATGCTTACTAATTAGAAGCTATATTACGCACAATAGGATTTTGTTCGAAGTAACTGAGACTCACTATACTATAGGGATATTAACGTGTTGGGCAAGAACGAGGAAAACGAAGAGTTCAAGTCTACCCTTAGCCAGGGAAATTCACTCTGTGACTTTGACCCAGCTGTAATTCTTCAGCTTGACCAGAGATCTTCAAACTTCAAACTGAAGAGGTCTCCAGCTACGCTGGCTGGAGAATTCTGGGAGTTGAAGTCCACAAGTCTTAAAGTTGCCAAGTTTGGGGACTCCTGATCTTGACGGACCTCACATGGCTGCTGTTTTCGAGATAAAATTAAAGAAGTTCCCCATATACGAGATCTCGAGTGTGAGAAAGCCTGGAGATGACCCATGAGAAGCCATTCAGAAAATATTAAGACGAGAACAGATGAATAAACATGTGCTGATCCGAGGGAAGCATAAAAATATTATTAAAATACTTAGACTCCCTGGGGTAGGTATTAAAAAAAACCGATCAAGGAGAAATTCAACCTAGAAATAAGGAGAAATTTTTGACAGTGAGAACAATAACTGTCAAAAGTTGTGGGAGCTTTATCACGGAAGCTTTCAAGAAGAGACTGGACTGCCATCTGTCAGAAGTGGTGTAGGGTCTCCTGCTTGGTCCGGGGCAGGGGTTGGACTAGATGACCTACAAGGTCCCTTCCAACTCCATATTCTGTTACTATAGCCAATAGTTCCAGTCATGTGGATTCTTTCCAGGTTGGGTTTACCTCACGGGGCTGACAAATCTTACATTGATACGTGTATGGAGTTTTTCAGGCATTCAAGTTTTGGTCGTCCCAAAGGCGCTTTTTTTCAACAGGCAACTGAACTATTTTTGCTTTCCCTTGAAGAAGCTTGTTTCACTTCTCATCCAAGAAGCTTCCTCAGTTCCGGAATCCTCTTGAATGAGAAGCAAAGTGTCTTCAAGGAAAAACAGAGTCCAGTTGCCTCTTGAAAAAGCACCTTTGGGATTTAGGTTGACATTAAAAAGAGCTGAGGTGGCGCAGTGGTTAGGGTGCAGTACTGCAGGCCACTTCAGCTGACTGTTATCTGCAGTTCAGCGGTTCTAATCTCACCGGCTCAAGGTTGACTCAGCCTTCCATCCTTTGAAGTGGGTGAAATGAGGACCCAGACTGTGCGGGCGATTTGCTGACTCTGTAAACGCTTAGAGAGGGCTGAAAGCCCTATGAAGCGGTATATAAGTCTAACTGCTATTGCTACTGCTATCTTTGTCTCAATCCACACACCCAATATTGGGCATGCAAAGGATTTTATTTCCTTCTCTATAAACGTATAGTCCATTCCTCTTGGAAAAATTAACAAGGGGGATTTACATCCTTCTCTCATAGTGGAAAAACTTAGCTTGCTTAGAAGTAAAATACTTAATGGAAAGAACCATCCTAAATAAAGTTCATTTTGTCAGTTACTCCGTGCTGACACTGAGATTGTATTTCATTTCAATAACTCAATCTGGGTTTTAGCAGCTTTCACCTTGTGTTTATTCCTTCCCACTTCCTTTCTTAGCACTCTGCATTTCAATCATGTCTCCAATTAACTAATTAGTATAAATGATGACTTGTGGGTTTCACTGTGGTGTGTCAGAAAGCAAGAGGAAAACGGGCACTATGAAAATGGAGTGTGATATTAATCATGCATGCCACATAACCAAAATAAAATAATTCTCTTAAATTAGATTTTAGTTATTTTATATTATACTGCTGACTGGCTATTCATAGGGTTTAAGTATTCCAATGGATACATTCCAGTGAGAACTCAAAACATGTGGAAATGGACTAGTCAGCATTCATAATCATTTCCCTCTGCTTCTATATCATCAGTGGCCTTAAATATTTTAGAACTGCTGTCTGCCATTAAAAGCACCTGCTTGGATTGAAATTTAGATATAACCTGGATTGATATACTGAAATTCGAACTCACACTAAGTGTCTATGTTTTAATTAAACTATTGGGATATTAATTCTTAAATTTCTATAATATTATCTGGAATATTTTGATCTGATTCAATTCTTTTCTAAAAAGTTGGTTTAACAGTCATTATTCTGACATCAGGCATCTTTGACAAATTATAACCAACTGAGTTTATAGAAACTACATTTTACATGGACAATATCTGGCATACAGTAAGCTATTATCAAAGTATCCTTCCAATTCTGTATGCACATCTTCAAGATCATGTGAAGTGTTAACACTATATTGCACTGGTTAAGAACCGCTTTGATCATAATAATACATATATATACACCAGATTGATAACATGGAATTTATACAAATTGTAAGTGAAAACTACGGAGAGGAGGTTTAAAAGCCTTGTTATTAAATATAAACAATTTTTATATAGAATATGGTATAAAGATGTAATATTGGATGATTTTAGGAGGATGAAATGAAATGCCATAATATAGATTTACTTTAGATTTAGAATATTATATAAAGGATGTAATAACAGTTATAGGCAAATGAATGTGTAATAATCATAATAATTGTTTACATATATATTGGATTGATGATATGTGTAAATGTAAGGGGACTATTGCGAGGAAGCACAAAGCTTTGTAACCAAGCGACATACTGTATGTAACTGGAGGATGATTTTTATGTATTGTCTGTTTTTTATGTTTGTTTAAAAAAAATTTTTTTAAAAGATCTGTTCTGACCTACGGTTCCCCAGCAGCACGAAGCCGAGTCCTCGTCCCGATAAACCCTTTTATTTAATTTCAGTGAATTCCTCTCCAGCAAAGTCCCAGCCCACAGTCTTTCAAGATAGTTCCCATTTACCGACTTTTATCAGGCTTGGAGAGTGGCCAGGCCGATATCTTTCTGACTCTGAAATACTTGGCAAGAACGCAGGAATGAAGTAATTATCTCCTGCAAACTCCACTCCCCTTTCGCTCCTCTTTTATTCCCTCTGGGAGGGGCCATTCAAGGTCCACCTGTGGCCTTACTCCCAAGTCGACCCTTGTTCCTTAGCTGTTCCCTTCGTCTGGCAACTCTGCGCATGCGCTCACTGGGAACAGGCTCCAGCTGTTTGTCTGCCTCACTGATGTCTGACTCCGAAGGCAGCTGATAACTGTTGGACCCCCGTGGCCCCATCTCTGCCTCTGACGCAGAGCCCTCGCCTGAGCCTTCCCCAGCCTCCAGGACTGGCCCATGTTCCTCCCCTACCTCCTCACTGTCTGAATCTGCTGCCAGCTCTGCTGGCCACTGGTGGGCCACAGCAAGATCACACTTGGAATATTGCACTCAGTTTTGGTCACCATTATACAAAAAAAAAAGATGTTGAAACTCTAGAAAGAGTGCAAAGAGGAGCACCAAGATGATTAGGGGACTGGAGACAAAAACATATGATGAACAGTTAACAGGAACTGGGTATATTTAGTCTAACAAAGAGAAGAACTAGGAGTGACATGATATCAGTCTTCCAATATTTGAGAGGCTGTCGCCGAGAAGAGGGAGCCGACTGATTCTCCAAACCACCTCAAGGTAGAACAAGAAGCAAAGGATGGAAACCAATCGAGAGAACCAACCTAGAATAAAGGTGAGGTTTCCTGTCAGTGAGAAGAATTAATTAATGGAATGGGTGGCCTCCAGAAGTTGTGGGTCAACCAGAGATTGGATAGCTATTTGTCCAGAATGGTAAGTAGTCTCTTGCTTGAGTAGAGGATTGGACTAGAAGAATTAATCATGGAACAGCTTGCCTCCAGAAGTTGTGAATGCCCCAACACTGGAAGTCTTCAAGAAGATGTTGGATAGCCATTTGTCTGAAGTGGTGTAGGGTTTCCTGCCTAAGCAGGGGTTGGACTAGAAGACCTCCAAGGTCCCTTCCAACTCTGCTATTGTATTTGTATTTATCTTCTAGATCCTTTCCAAGTCTGTATTCTGTATTGTCCTTTTTTCTACAATAAAGTGTAGCAATAGCAATAGCAGTAGACTTATATACCGCTTCACAGTGCTTTATAGCCCTTCTAAGTGGTTTATAGAGTCAGCTTCTTGCCCCCAACAATCTGGGTTCTCATTTTACCCACCTCGGAAGGATGGAGGCTGAGTCAACCTTGAGCCTGGTGAGATTTGAACAGCTGAATTGCAGGCAGCAGGCAGGCACCAGAAGCAGCCTGCAGTACTGCACTCTAACCACTGCGCCACCGTGGCTCATGTGTAAGTACAAAGTGTCAGAGATAGGGCATTTATTTTATATGCAGAGAGGTCTCCAGTTCAATACCTACAATCTCCACTTTATAAGACCCAGAGGAGAAAAGAGCTTTCTTTGGAGATCCTGCAAAAATGCTACCAATCTCGGTTAAGACTTTCTAGGAGAAAAACTATGACCTTCCAGATCTCTCTGGATTATAGCGCATTGACCTGATCAATGGCCGTAACAGCAAACAGGCAACGGGAGATTTCACAGGCTTTTTCCTTTAACGGCTTGCTACTCATCGCAGCTTTAGGCTGTGAGTCAGAAGGGGACATGCACATGTAGTATCCACTATGTGTGGTCTTATGTGTCTGTTAGGACTGAGGTTAGGACAGCATATTTTGCACAGAAGCAGGACAGTTTGATCAATGGCTAATAGAGAGCATGTGAATGTTCCTGCAGAAAACTACAATATACTATATTTTTGGAGGATTGTTCCTACAAAAGCGGGGCGCGTTAACCTCCAAGGTTTTATGGCAAAACAGAAACTTTTAAGACAAATTTTTAAGACATACTTTCTTAAAGTATTTATTAAGGGAGTATATATTAAAATGGCTGTGTGTGTGTGTTCTCCAGCATAACTCTGGAACGCCTCGAACAATTTCAACCAAACTTGGGACATGGATGACTTATTCTCTGGAAACAAATACTATGAGGGTAAGATATCCCTAACACCCCTTGGGGTGTGTTCTGTTAGATACAGCCTGTTGTGCTTTAAATAGCTTCTACTGTACTGCCTTAAATGGATTCTACTGTACAGCACAGTGGATTTGCCAAGGTAACGGCTTCCCAGTCCTCCACAAGGGGGCGCCCTCTGGTAAGGGGAAAATCCAACATCAGAAATTATATTTGGTCCAGACATTTTCCCCCTATAAATAAATACTCGGGCAATGCCGGTTATCAGCTTGTTTAAAATAAATGGAGATGGGTCTTTAAATTTATTCAACACCCCAATGCAGCTGAGTGTCTATATTTCTTTCAAAAAACAACAACAAAGGATAGCCATATCTTCATCCAGTAAAACTACTAACTCAAACCTTCAAGCTTCCAATTGTGCGACATACCAAGTCATGTGGCTGGGATCATTGTTTGTGTGGGATTGTATGTTACAATCAAGGGGCTTTGCCCATGCAAGTAAAGTTATTTATGGAGCTGTATTAAAAGCAAGGCGAAGACTTGAACACTGCAGCACCTGGTTATGCTCAATCTTTTATTTCAGGCCGAACATTGCTCCCAAATAGAGATCTGCATGCTGTCAAATACACCAATCTCTATTTAGTCCAGCAGATGGGCCAACTCCATGTAAATCCTTCATACATGAGGAAAATGCAGGCCCAAGAAAATATTTAATCACATTTCTCTCCATTCTCTTGGTTTAGGTACCAAAAACATTTCATTATAGTAGGTTGATTAGAGAACAGAAGTCTCTAATTAATGTTTATTACCTGAATCAATTCCAAATGTGTAGGCTACAAGCTTCCAGAATTCCTCAGCGAAAATAGAATTGCTGTGAATTCTGGGAATTAATGTCCTCAATTCTAAAAGTTGCCCACTTGGGAAGTCCTGCTCTAACACACCACTAATGCAATCTATAGTACAACACTCCAAATTATCTCCTTAACACAGAATCCCCTGCTGAAAAGCCATTAGATGAAAACATCTGATTTGTACACGTAATGTAGAAATGGCTTATCTATCTATTTGGGGTATATCTACAAGTTGCCCAATTACAAGTCCCCCAGGTAGAACGTAGAAAGCAAACGCACAGCCTCATAAACAGTTACAACATGAAAATGCTCAGAAGTGAAGCAGAGCAACTGGAATGCCACCTAGCAGGATAGCATATTCTAGGCAGGTGAGAGAAAAGGTTGGAAGGAGAGAGTGAGATAAGGCTTTTCCAAGATAAAAGGTGCCCCTACATCAATGATGGTGAATCTTTTGGGCTCAGCATGCCAAAAAATTCAAAAAATGCCTAAAGTAGAAAAGGAGGCAGGACTGGGGGGGGGTGGAATTAAACAAGTCATCAGCCTAGAATCCTTACGTTCTCACAAATTGTCTAAGTCCAACCCTCTTGAATTCTATTAAAGGTTCCCGCACACATATGTGCTAGTTTTCCCAACTCTAGGGCCAGTGCTCATCTCTGTTTCAAAGCCGAAGAGCCAGCGCTGCCCGAAGACATCTCGATGATCATGTGGCCGCATGACTAAACGCAGAAGGTGCACGGAACGCTGTTACCTTCCCACCAAAGGTGCTTCCTATTTTTCTACTTGCATTTTTTACGTGCTTTCGAACTGCTAGGTTGGCAGAAACTGGGACAAGTAATGGGAGCTCACTCAGTTAAGCAACGCTAAGGATTCGAACCGCTGAACTAACAACCTTTTTTCAATCGACAAGCTCAGTGTCTTAGTCACTGAGCCACCACATCCCTACTGATCCTTATCTGGTGCCAATTTAGTATTGAACTTTAGTGGATGTCCTGATTCGTTGCGCCGGACACTACTTTAACTCTATCAATTACTTCATTTGAGCATTTAATGTAATTTGCAATAGGAGGGCATTCTTTTGGTTTCTCCATCAGCTATGGCAACATTATGTTTAAAGAATATAGGTTTTTTTTAAATACACACCACCACTACCAGGTTGGCAAGATGGAAAAATAGATTTCTACTGCCTAGAGCCCAGGTGGCGCAGTGGTTAGGGTGCAGTACTGCAGCCACTTCAGCTGACTGCTATCTGCAGTTCGGCGGTTCAAATCTCACCGGCTCAAGGTTGACTCAGCCTTCCATTCTTCCGAGGTGGGTGAAATGAGGACCCAGACTGTGGGGGCGATATGCTGACTCTGTAAACCGCTTAGAGTGGGCTGAAAGCCCTATGAAGCAGTATATAAGTCTAACTGCTATTGCTATTGCCTTAAACTCATAATACAGTTTTAGTACATGTCAATAAGATGGTCAGCAATGTTGCCACAAATGCCATAGAGATTTGAATGATACCATAGACCAGGGGTATCAAACTCGCAACAACACATTACTGTCATGTGACATATCACAAGTCCGCCCCCCCCCCCCGGACGCTAAACCAGGGGTTGCCATGACCAGAGTACGATGCCGGCCACGAGTTTGGCACCCTTGCCATAGACCAAGCTGGCTCAGGAATTCTGGAGTTGAAGTCCACAAAAGTCATACAGTTGCCATTGTTGACCTAACTGACGTAACCACTGCAAAAACATCTTACCCAAAAATCTGCAGGGTCTGGTCCAGGCAGGCACCAGTATTCAAAGACGGACTCAAAGCCACACAGAAATAAAATAAAGAAAAGCAACAAAACCCCGCTAAATCCATGTGAAAGACGTTTAACGATTAAATATGATTTGGCTAAAATCATGGAGAAAGTCCCACATTTCCAATAGCGACGGGTTAAAATTCTTATGCATTTCCTTTTAGTCTCCAAAATGGTGAGCTACGTTTTTTCCCCCCCAGATAAGGACGGCTACATGGTTAACGTATCTCTTCTGCTGAATTGTTTCTCATTGATTCCAGGGGATCGATTAAGTTTCTTGATAACCTTATCCTCTAAGGACAAGTTCATATTTTGAAGAGCATACACTTATAAACCAAGGGAGCGGGAAAGAGAATCTCTTTCCTTCCCAAGGGGGGGAAAAAGGATTAAAACGGAGAAAATCGACTCCTTGAAAACAAATCCTCGGTAAGAAAGTCAGGCACATCAAGTGCTTCAACATGGACTCAAGTGAGCTTGTACATTGTCCTTTCCCAAGCGGTTCTATGAACTGTAGTAGAAGGCTACTACAGCATTTTAATTTTTAGAAGGATATAATTTCATACAATATAGAATCAGTGTTGTGGTCCGCCACCGGCCTGCGGAGCTGGGAGCAGAGTCGGACAGTGAGGAGGTTGGGGAGGAACATGGGCCAGTCCTGGAGTCAGGGGAAGATCGGACGAGGGCTCTGCGTCGGAGGCAGAGAGAGGGGACCAGGGTCATCTGGTAGTTATGCGCTGCCTCCGGAGTCTGACATCAGCGAGGCAGAAGAACAGCGTGAGCCTGTTCCCACTGTGCACATGTGCAGAGCTTCCAGAAGGCAAGAACAATTAAGACAAAAAGGGCGACTCGGGAAGCTTGGAGATGATTGGCCCCTCCCATAAGACATAAAAGAGGAGTCAATGGATGTGAGCCTTTGCAGGAAGCAACTTGTTCATTCTGGTCGGTTCAAACTCTGGAAGCTCCGTTAATTCTGTGCTCCGTTTGACCTTGCAAAACTAGATGGCAATTAGGTCCCTGGCAGCATTTCAAGGGAGATAAAGGGGTGCTTATCAGCCTTATCCTGAAAGACTGTGGCAGACTTCGGTAGGACTCTTCACAAACTGTTTGTGAATCATTACGAGCTGTGAATGACCATAATTCACAGCCGTTTAAATAAAAGAGGGTTTTGGGGACTGTGAGTTACGCTTTATCAGGATGCCTAGGTCAGAACAATCATTGGGTTGGAAGGGACCTTGAAGGTCTTCTAGTCCAACCCTTTATAATTGGGGTGTCAAATTTGATTCCATTGAGGGCCGCATCAGGGTTATGTTTAACCTCAGGAGCCTGGGCTGGGCGTGGCCAGCTTGATGTCACTTGTGTCAGGGGCACCTAGGGTGGCCTGCGTGCTCTGCCAATGAAAACGGGCTCCCAATCTCCGCTTTCGCTGGAGGGTTGCAAGAGGTTGTCTCAGCCAAAAATGGAGATTGGGAGCCCCATTTTTGCTGGCAGAGGCACCGCGGGCTGGTCCTTCACTGTTTCCAGGATGGCCCGTAATCAAGATCTAAGCACCCTGCAGGCCAGCCCAGCCCGGGCCTTGAGTTTGACACCGCTGCCTTATAGGAACCTTATACCATGCCTGAACGATCTTGCAATAATGAGTGACATATATGAAAAGGAGAAAATTGTGTGAACTGGTAATTTCTCTCATCTGCCCTAAATACCGGTCAATACCATTAAATTAACTTGGAACAGATCCATAAATTATTCATGAAATGAAAGCTACTTTTAATATAAATTAATTCCTCCATGGGAAGGTGGGTCAAATTAGGCAAACAGAATATATTAATACAAAGCAGAAGGAAGGGAGACGGTTTGCTGCTATTCAATTGTACTGTTTGTGAGTCACAGGGGTCAACGTTCCCCATTTGATTGTGCAGGGTATTGACTACCCACATCAGAGTCTTAGATTTAACACCGCATTTCAATTTTATTCTAAAATAAGGGAACAAGGAGGAATAACCCTTTTGCCCTTGCAGAGTACCAGCTAGCATATCCAAGCGGTGTACTCTGAAATTGAATTTTAATAATTGATAACCCAGAAACCATGTAGTTACAATAGCTGCGGACCGAATACGAGATGGCAAAACTCTTAACATTCCCACAAAGGCAGAATTATAACCATCCTTTGAATGGAATTCCACCAACAGTTACCGAAAACCACTAAAAGTATTTTTTTCAGCTCTTAATTCACATATTTCAACTATGAGATGAACAATAATAAACCAAGAGATGATTCCTAAAATACCAAAGTACCTCAAAAGTGATATTTGTCAGATGCCTCCATGTTCAGCTGCTAAATCCGTTCCATTAAGGCACAAGTGAGAAACTTGTGATGTCACGTTGCCATCACGTGACGTATTGTGACTTTTTCCCCTTTGCGGAGCTGGGGTGGGCGTGGCCTGCCAGTTGGACACCCTGCATTAAGGGATAGCTATTTGCCTCACTCATTAACAAACGTAAGGCAGGTTAACGAATCAGAATTAATGGTAAACTTCCATAAGAAATCACAACTAGAAATCTGGACCTAGATCAGTCTGGACCTAATTTGAAGTGGCACATGTTGCCTTGGCAACTAAGTATTGTTAATGCTTTTGGATGAAAACAAGACATCACCTACTCACCTACACAGACACACACAGGATGACACCTTAGGACAGGGATGTCATACTAGATGGGTCACGTGCAGGTCACGCCCCCCCCCCAGCTCCGTGAAGGGAAAAAACATTGCGATACGTCGCGCGACGGAAACGTGACATGGCGAGTTTGACACCCGTGCCTTAGGAAAACAAGAGTCCTGTGAACGCAGTAAGTAACTGTGGCCAGGTTGCTAAGCACCTGAATGATGCTCACATGAATGGGTGGGGGTGACAACCACTAGGTTAGCGATGGCTAACCTTTTTGTTGTCACGTGTCGAAACCCAAATGCAATGTGCACATGACCCCCCCTCCCATGCGCATGACCGAGCACTCTCCCCGCCTCCCGTGCCTGCACACATACCCGTGCCCCATTTTCAGCCTAGTCGGCCTCCCTGCAGCTTCCTGGGAGCAAAAACGGCCATGAGGTGGGCCGCGCCCCCCTCCACTCCCCACGCATGCCCAGCAGAGAATCGAAACCAACTAGCCAGCAGGAGATTCGCAAATGCATGGTGGAGCTAAACTGGGGCGACGGGTAACGTGCCTGCAAAGAGAGTTCTACGTGCCACCTGTGTCACTATCACGGCACTAGGTCATAAATGCACTTTTTCGGGTCCATTGTTACTTCGAACTGTCACTAAGTGGGTGGTCATAAGTCAAGAACTATTTATTCAGATGACTCTGAGAATTTATATAGAACGTAACTATTTTTTCTAATCAAGGGGGGAAAATACCGCAGCTATTATCTTTAAATTAGTCTAACATGTCACCAGGTTTTTTTTAGTTTTTTTTTTCAACAAAGCATCTATGCAGTCATTTTATAGCAATAGCAATAGCAATAGATAGCAGTTAGACTTAATACCGCTTCATAGGGCTTTCAGCCCTCTCTAAGCGGTTTACAGAGTCAGCATATTGCCCCCCACAGTCTGGGTCCTCATTTCACCCACCTCGGAAGGATGGAAGGCTGAGTCAACCTTGAGCCGGTGAGATTAGAACCGCTGAACTGCAGATAACAGTCAGCTGAAGTGGCCTGCAGTACTGCACCCTAACCACTGTGCCACCTCGGCTCTATTTTACACCCAGCCAAAGGCGAAGGCTAATACTTTTCAACTACCAAGCCTGGATCAATTTTAAATCACCGACTAAGAAAAATGCTGTGCATAAATAAATGAAAAGCGCGGCGCGAGACCATTTGATTTTATTTGCCAAATGGAACCCTATTCACACAGCAATTTTTCCGTAAGGTGCGCCATGGATACTCTGACTAAACAGGCATGCCAAACTCACAACGGAGAATAAATGAAGCCAGCAGCGAATGCCATTCCTTTGCCAAGCTACGAAACTTACTGCAAGAAACCAAATCTGTCGGTAACTTTGTAAAGCAGGTAGTCAGCATCTTCCCAAGGCTCGATCTGGGCTCCTTCGCGTCCCTGTAGAAAGCAGAGAAGACAGATAATTAATTCATTTTCATTAACTTTTGCTACTTACAGTTCCACATAACAATTAGTGGCTGCCATGCGATGAACCTTAAAAGGAATTCCTTATTTTTATCCACAACAGCTTGACAGAAACTATGGGTCAGAGTATCTTTCCCACAGCTACCTATATAGCAGTTAGACTTATATACCGCTTCATAGGGCTTTCAGCCCTCTCTAACGGTTTACAGAGTCAGCATATCGCCCCCACAGTCCGGGTCCTCATTTCACCCACCTCGGAAGGATGGAAGGCTGAGTCAACCTTGAGCCGGTGAGATTAGAACCGCTGAACTGCAGATAACAGTCAGCTGAAGTGGCCTGCAGTACTGCACCCTAACCACTGCGCCACCTCGGCTCTATATCCATATATATAAACAGAGGCATAGAATCAAGATCTATAAGATGTTTTATAGATGGCATTTAGATCCTAAAAAACTGGCTCTATATATCCGAATTTACAATCTAAATGCTGGAGATGTGATTGTGCTGATGCTACTTACTTTCATATACGGTGGACTTGTAAAAAGGTAAAAGCATTTTGGATAAAAAATATGGGATTATGCAAATGTTCTTTAAAAAAGGATAAAGTTTACCCCTCAGTTATTTTTGTTAGGTATAATTACTGATTGTACACTTGTAGAGATTAACCTGATTTTGCATTTAATAACCGCAGGTAGACTGCTGGTGGCGCAATACTGGAAGAAGGAAGACTTGCCTACTATTCAAGAATGGACATTGAAAGTCACACACCTAGCTGAGATGGCTAAAATATCAGCATATCTCAAGGACCATTCAAAGAGATGTAAACTGGAATGGAGAAGATGGATTGACTACTCAAAATAAATATGGGACTAAGAAATTCCAGATAGCTTATGATTGAAGAACAGGAATGATATAATCTGTTTAGAGCTAGCCTAGCAGGAGTTAAAGCTCAAATGAAAGGTGATATTAACTTTTTTTAAAGTTTATTTTAGAATGTTTTTGTTAAAGATTTATACCCTGTATTGGTTCTAGGAAGTCGGTGGAGAGGGGGGGAGGTTGGGGGGCGTTGGGTGGGAGGGGGGGAGGGAAGTAATATTTGTAAAAGTTGTTTTTTTTTTTCAAAATTCTCAATTAAAAAAAAAGATTGCGGGAAGTACTAGTATCGCTTTCTAAAACCCTAGTAAGACCACACCTGGAATTCTGCAACCAATTTTGGTCACCATACTACGAAAAAGATGTGGAGACTTTTGGGAAAAGTTCAGAGAAGCAAGTGAGATGATCTAAGGCATGGCGAACCTATGGCACGCGTGCCACAGGTGGCGGATGGAGTCATTTGTTAGGGCACCAGAGGCGCTGCCCTGTCAGATGCGCGCTAGCCAATTGACCAGCTTTCTTTTGAGGCCGTTTTTCATCCTCGGAGAGCAAAAAACCAGTCCTATGGGCAAACCGGAAATTCGAAAATGGACTTCCGGTTTGCTCGTAGGACCATTTTTCACCCTCTGGCTTCCTGAAGGCTCCGGAGGGTAAAAAACGGCCTTAGAGCCAAACCAGAAGTTACTTCCGGTTTGCTTGCAGGGCTGATTTTTGCCCTCCAGAGCCTTCAGGGAAGCCTCCTGAAGGCTCTGGCGGTCATAAATTGGCCTACGGACCAATGAAACTCAAACTTCCCGAACTTCCGGGTTCCCCGTAGGTCTGTTTTTCACCCTCCGGAGCCTTCAGGGAAGCTCCTGAGGCTCCGAAGGGCATCCAGTGGGGCGGGGGGAGGCTGTTTTCGCCCTCCCTGGGCTCCTAGAAAGCCTCTGGAGCCTGAGGAGGGCGAAAAAACCATGCCAAAAGTGCGGGGGGTGTTGTTGAGCGCATAGCATTATGGGTATGGCACGCCCGCACACGACCCACTACGCTCCCCCCGCTTTTGGCACAGGAGCCAAAAAAAGTTTGCCATCACTGATCTAAGGTTTGGAGACGAAAACATAAGAAAAATGGCTGCAAGGTTTGGGCTTGGCTCCTTTAAAGAAAAGAAGAATTAGGGTGACATGATAGCAGCATTCCAGTTTTGAGGGGCTGCCACAAAGAACAGAGGGTCAAATTATTCCCAAAGCACCAAAGGGCAGGACAAGAAGCAATAGTTGGAAACTAATCGAAAAGAGAAGCAACCTAGAATTAAGGAGACTCTTCCTAACAGTGAGGACAATTAACCAGGGGAAGGGAACAGCTTGCCTCCAGAAATTGTGAGTGCTTCATCACTGGAGGTTTTTATGAAGAGTCTAGACCAGTGGTAGTCAACCTGGTCCCTACCGCTGCGATTTCTCCGCGGGTCGCCCATGAGGCCAATGATGAAGGAAGACACGGACACGAGTTCCCTCGGGATGAGACGACCCGGAGCAGAGTCCGGAGGCCCTTTTATTGAGAATACACCAAGAAAGGGCGGAGTTGCAAGGTCTATGTAGGCCAATCATGGTCGTACAAGTCTATGGTATATGGTAACTCATTTACTGCCACCCAGACCTCTGACCCTAGTAATGCTCATAGTCAGCAGGTAAATCTTTTACTGACACACAAACTTCTGACCCCATAATGCTCAGAGTCAGCAAGTTGTAACCTCTGCCCTACATAATGCTTAAAGTCAGCAAGTTGTAACCTCTGCCCTACATAATGCTCAGAGTCAGCAGTTTGTATTACTGACCTTATGGTATAGTAAATCATTACTGCTGTTGTATACGTGTTCCAGCATACCTATGCATGCCTGCACTTATGTTACAACATACCGCGCACTAGTGGGTGTTCCAACTTTCATGGTGGGCGGTAGGGATTTGCTGTAACTCTGCTTTATCAATTTTATAAAGTTACTTCCCTACTTTATAATCACCATTACTGTGGAACCGCGGGTGGTTAGAAAATTTTACTACTAACAGAGATACAAAAGTGAGCGGTAGGTAGAAAAAGTTGATTACCCCTGGTCTAGACAGTCACTTATCTAAAATAGTATCTCCTGCTTGAGCAAAGGGCTGGACTAGAAGACCTACAAGGTCCCTTCCAACTCACTCTATTCTAAATCGTCTATAGGTGTGCACAGGTGTTCTCTCAACAGAGGTACATGCTGAGATTGCCTGCAAACAATGGAGAATGTATCTGCATTATAATTTTCCTAATCAACTCTGGTGCCAGCTGCTCCTCCCATTTATCCAGTAGTAATTATCCATCTCATGTTCAGCTACAAAAGAAATATTAGCAAATAACTACAGTTCATGGTCACGTGATTAGAATTCAGACGCTTGGCAACCGGCATATATTTAGGATGGTTGCAGTGTCCCGGGGTCACATGATCACACTTTGTGACTGTTGTAAACAAGGCTTCCCAAGAGCCTGAAGCAAACTCCTTGTCCTGAAAAAACCCCTTTATTAATTGGCTGTGAATTCTGTTCATTCACAGCCAGCAAAGTCTTTTAAGGGAGGATTTACAGTCACAGACCTTATCTGCCTTGGAGAGCTGCCCAGCCAGTTATCTGCAAAATGTGGCAAGGAGTCAAGGAGAGTCAGGAACCAATTAAGTGAACTAATGGTCTCCTGCAAACTCCACTCCCCTTTCGCTCCTCTTTTATTCCCTCTGGGAGGGGCCATTATCGTCCACCTGTGGCCTTACTCCCAAGTCAACCCGTTCTTTAGCTGTTACCTTCGTCTGGCAACTCTGTGCATGCGCACACTGGGAACAGGCTCCAGCTGTTCGTCTGCCTCACTGGTGTCTGACTCTGAAGGCAGCTGATAACTGGCAGACGGCCCTGACCCCATCTCTGCTTCCGACACAGAGCCCTCGTCAGAGCCTTCCCCAGACTCCAGGACTGGCCCATGTTCCTCCCCAACCTCCTCACTGTCGAATCTGCTGCCAGCTCTGCTGTCGTGGCGGACCACAACAGTGAATTTCTGATGTGCAAAATCAATGGGGAAACCAGATTCACTTAGCAACGTTATTAACGTAACTAATGCATATAAATTTAATAAATAAATATTTCTTTTTTCCCCTTCTGTCTCTTAACAATATAGACATTATTAAAAAATAAATAATTCCAGGTAGGCTCTATTTCCTACCTGGAATTGGAGTGAATCTTTCCACGCTACCCTGCTCTTCCCTTTACAACATGTTGCTACAACAGCTACTTAAGAAAACAAGAGGGCACCACAACAATTGGGAAAGATTGAGAGAATGGAGCAGGTGTGGATGCTTATTTGCTCATCATCTAATCATCTGAGCTACTCGTTACTCAGTCCAAGAGAGAGCAATAGCCCATGACAGAATTATTTAAGAATTATACAAACTTACTCGGTCATACTTGGCAACTATCTCAGCACGTTCTTGAGCAAGTTTGACAGCAGCATCCTGTTCAACATCAGTACCTGGGGGAGAAAAAGAGAGAAAATGGATACAGCTGTGCAGCTTCTATCTATCTCTTTTTGATGATCATGTTTAAAGAAATACATAAAAGAATGTTCTTCCTTGTAAACCTAATACTGATGGTTTCAAAAAGAGTCTCTTTAAGCATTGGCTGTTTAAAAATGATTTTTCATCTGCTGCCTTTTGCAATATTTTTGTAGTTTTTGGTAGTTTTAGCAAACTATAACACAAAGCGGGTTGGTTTGTTTTTTTTTCAAAATTAGTAAAGCTGGATCAAGTTAGCCCTTCAGAAAATTAAAATCTGTGGTCTTATGTAAAGAATTTAAGCAGTAAGCAGAAAGTTTGAATAACACTTCCAATGAAATATAAAGATAATATATCATCGATGGTAATATCAATTCCAAGGCCTTCATTTATATAGGACAGTAGCTGGATTTCGGCCTACTGTTAAAAATGCAGGATTTATAACCAAGTTTCTTATCCTAATTCATATTAGAATCGCTAAGGACAAAACAACCACCTGTAAGAACTTCTTTTTTAGCAATCAACTTAAAGAGAAATAGTCCGCCTGTTATTATGAACCATATTTACACAATGTGCTTAATGCAAGTCGCCCTTGACTTACAGCAGTTCATTTAGTGAACATTCAAAGTTACAACAGCAATGAAAAAATGACGTGCGACCATTTTTCACACTTATGACCATTGCAGCATCCGTATAGTCTTGCAATCTAAATTCAAACACTTGGAAACTGACTCATATTTACGACCGTCGCAGTGTCCCAGAGTCACATGATCACCAACCTCTGACAAGCATAGGGGAAGCCATATTCACTTAACCACCAGGTTATTCATTAACAACTGCGGTGATTCACTTAATAAATGTAGCAAGGAAAGTTGTAAAAGGGGGCAAAACTCACTTGACAAATGTTTCACTTAGCAAAAACTTTTGGGCTCAACTGTGGTCATAAGTTGAGGACTGTATTGTTAGAGAAGGGGTGGGTTCTGGCTTTTTTACTGCCAGTTCACTCAGGGATGGGCTTTGGCCGCGGGCGTGCTTGATACGTGCGATGCGCGCATGCACAGTAGGTTAAAAAAGGCCAGAAACCAAGATAGGCGCCGCCAATAAAACTGGTTCGGCGGCGTGGCCGGGCGAGTTACTATCTACTCGGTTGAACCGAGCCGAACCGGTAGGAACCCACCTCTGTGTTAGAGGTAAGAAGAAACCAGCAAAGAGCACCCTGTCCGGATACCATCAAAGCTGACGACAACAGAGCACAGAACAAACTCAGAGAAGTAGTGCAGACAGTGCAGGATGTGGAGAGACCTGGCCCAGAGAATCCCCGAGGACACCTGACTGAATGGGTAACATCAGCATCAGGCAATAATCCAGACCAGCGGTCACCAACTGGTGGCCCATGGACCACTGGTGGTCCATGAGAAAATGTTGGTGGTCTGCAGAAAAATTATTTGCATTTTTTATATTGCACTAAATCAGGGGTCCTCAAAGTACGGTCCCTGGGCCAGATATGTGCAATGAATGTTTGTGTTGTTGCAGTCTTCCCCTTCGGGGTCTTTTTGTGCAGATCGGAGGGAGGGATAAATTCCGACTTGGGTCTGCTTCAGCCTCCTGGTGAGGGGCTTTGGGTGGAGGCTGGAGGGAAGCGCCGCTAGTGGCAAAGAGCCGGAGGGCCTGTTCCAGCAGGACTGTATCATAGCTGGAACTGGCTGACCATCTCAGCCCGCTGAGCCTCCAGGCATCGTACCTGGCCTTGAACTCCCGCAGGTCTTCCCCCTGCTTGGAAAGCCTATGCTCGTAGCCCACAGTGAGGTGCTTCTGCTGAGCCTTTTTGGTCAGATCCAATATGAACCGAGCTGTTTTGCCAACTCTTTCTCACGGTGGCTGCTTAGCTCCACAACTGCTTCCTGTTGATCCCGGGCCGGCAGGCGAGGAGGGGTTGGGAGGGGAGGGCCGAGTAGAGCCCAGCGAGGTGCCCCTTGACGCGAGTGACATCGAGTTGGCCACGCCCACCCAGTCAGATGCCCACCTAGCCATGCCCACCTACCCACTAGGCAGATCATATTAGTGGCCCGCGGGATATAAAATTATGAATTTAGTGGTTGATGGCCCCCCCGATCCAGACATAGTAAAACCTGCTAAACGTTTCAACGATGCAGATCACTTTCCCACTGAGATGCAAAAAGCGTTTTGTGCTAAGGCAAAACGATTCCTCAGCACCCAAACTAGGAAGGCAAAATTCCCGACAAGGCAGAAGGTTTCAAAAGCTCTTCTCACTTTCACTAGCCCTATTATTTCTGCCAAGGAATGGATGGGTCTCGCAGCTTTTCGGAAGCACGTGCTCTTATTTTTACATTCCTCCCGGTTGCAAATTGGCCAAGCTTAAGGTAGTTAACAAAGCACAGCTATTATCCATGCTGGGAAGCGACTGCCCTCCGATGTTGAAAAACAAATCAGATCCGATTCAGGAAACCGTGAAGATCAGAACGTTTTCAGACAGCTCAAGGTGCTCTTGTTTTCTCCCTCGATCACTGGGGGTCACCCAATGATCACAGGGTGCTGCTGAGCGAGAAGCATTAGGTCATCCCCCAAAAAAATAAAAATAAAGCAGTAGAGCCATTATAAAAGCAAGTGACAGAAATAATGGTCTGACTCACCAAGAGAGTCAACAGGGAAGTGAAACGAAGGAGACAGAGAGGCATTCAGACTCGGTGAATATTAATCAGAAGATAAAGGAAATCTCCTATCTCCAATTCCCTTACCTCCTTGAGCAAAGAAGTAAACTGTGGAGTTGGTAAATTAGAGGTCTCAGGGCCAAGCTTCAATCCCTGAAGCTTTTCAATTAGCCAACCTAGGAATAAAGAGTCTTTATGCAAATGGGGTGTTTGCAGATGGCTACAGGCCGGAATGAGGATTTGGTGCAGCGGTGTTTTTAGGAAGTTGATGAGCATCTTCACGTTCCTATCCCGCTTCTCTCTGCAGGATGCTTTAATGAGCCCCCCGACAGAAAAGATTGTCAGTCCTTTTGTCAGTTACTTCACTGTGTAAGTCAAGCACATTATGAGTTTCAAGGCACTGCCCGGCCCACCTTCCTCAACATGCAGGGTCTACATCTGTTGATGATCACTTTCAAAATCCCCCAATGAACTAGCCAAATGTAATTCTGGATCCCAGTGTTATGAGACTGTATTAGATTTCGTTTAGGCTTATCCCTAGTTTCTAAGAATATCTTATACGATAACCAAGAAATGTTATGTAATAACCAAATGTGCAGGTCATTTTTCAACGTGCAAAACGTATCGATCATATATGTTACTGAGAGAAAGAAGGAGACAGGTGCTACTCCTGGTAGCTACTATGTAAGTATTACACTATGTAAAATCCTACATAACCCGTTTTCCCGAAAATAAAACCTATCCCAAAATAAGACCTAGCATGCTTACATGTGTGCCTAATTAAGCCCTACTCTCAAATAAACCCTACATAAGAGCCTGCACAGCTGGCCGTTCACCCGTTCTGTCTGAGTGCTCATGGTGCCACAGCCACGAGGCGAGGCGGGGGATAGTAATAGCAATAGCAGTTAGACTTATATACCGCTTCATAGGGCTTTCAGCCCTCTCCAAGCGGTTTACAGAGTCAGCATATTGCCCCAACAACAATCCGGGTCCTCCTTTTACCCACCTCGGAAGGATGGAAGGCTGAGTCAACCCTGAGCTGGTGAGATTTGAACAGCCGAACTGCAGAACTGCAGTCAGCTGAAGTAGCCTGCAGTGCTGCATTTAACCACTGCGCCACTCGGTTGGAGCTGCCCCACATGCCCCCCCACCGGCTTACCTCAGGGCCCCTGCAGCCAGCCAACCACATCCCGACCCGTACCTTGTGGCAGCAGCATTAGGAGCCATGTGCAGAAGGAGCCCATGTGGCCGCCGGCCCACTTCTTCTGCTTGCTCGCAGCCGTAATGGAGCAGGAGGCTGAGCAACGTGCTGGTGTCGCGGCCACGAAGTGAGGCAGGTGTCGGAGCCTCCCCTCTCACCACGAGCAAGCAGAACTAGTGGGCCTTCTGTACATGGGGGGAAATAAGACAACTCCAAAAAATAAGCCCTAGTGCTTATTTTGGGGTCGAAAAGAAAATAAGACCCGGTCTTATTCTCAGGGAAACACGGGTACTCATATAATAAATATTGATTAGTGTTAAGAGTGATAGATGGAATCTTTTTTGGTGAAGGGAACAAAGATGAAGTTTCACTATTATATTACATCTCCCACAGCACCCCCCCCCCAAAAAAAAACCAGGAACCATATAAATACAACATATGGAGTAACCCAACACATATTCTGGAGAGAAAGAAATTTCCCTGACGATGGGCTCCATCCAGCATGAGCCCGAAAGCTTGGAAGAATAAACCTTTGGTGACCGACTCAGATTGGATCCCGTGAGAAAAAAACAGCATGGTAAATCCAGCAGATCCTAAGCTGGGCTACCCTCAATGTGTCCAAAAACTTGTCCCATACAGGCTTCACAAAAACAAGCTATATAAGATTTTGCTTAGCTCGCTTGGAAATACCCAAACCTTCCAATTCTGACTTTTTCAACCCTTAGCTGCAGTCTGCACTGAACGATAGTAAACTATAAATTATGTGGTCATTGATAAAACAGAAAAGCAGCTGTATCTATTCCTAAGCCAATTTGTTTGAATATGGCAGCTATTTAGAAGCAATAACAATCACTTGTTTTGACTCCTTGAGCAATGACTGTATGCTTAGGATTTATGGTGGCATCACTCTGTTGTGTTTGTTCAACAACATTCCTACCATAATCTCATGTTCTAACATTCTTTGGTCATGAAGCCAACAATCTAATCAGAGAATGGGTAGTAAAATGCCTCCCCCACTTCTGCTTTGTTATTTAAGCCTACCATTGTTGTAAAAAGGAAGGATAAGTGAATTAACCTTATTAAGAAAATGAGGACGTTTACCCATCTTGCCAAAATTGAACAGATTAAGGGTAGCCCCCATTCCTTTCTCCCATAATGTCTCCCAGCACTGTTCTTGGCTACTTCTGAAGAGATGTTGTAGGGAGAAGTGCCCCGTACAGCTTTTATCCCAACCACTAAGAATCTTCCGCAGGGCTCTATGACATAATACAGGTTCTTTGAGACAGCAGAGAAATCTTGCAATAATGATAGTTAGTTAGGCACTCTACCTTGTGTTCTGACCCCCCTCGTCCCACATCAACACACACTCCGAGCCAAAGATAAGTTATGGCATTTAAGTAACAGATAGACATGTCCTTGGCAGCAAACCGGCACAGACAAGCTTGGGCAGCAATAAACACAGATAAGGCTTGGCAGCAATCTAGCCTGTCAAGCTCATAACAATGTTCTCCGACATTCATTCCTGCGTTGACTTCTGCAAGAGGGGCGTGTGCACAAGTAGTCTTTTTATAGTCTGGAGAGGAGCCTAATGACCACCAGCTGAGTGCAATTACCTCCTGTAACTGTGCAACTGTTCCTGATGCCTATTTGCTCTTCAGTGCCGTGCATCCAGGAACAACTCACTGCTGGCTTCTGCATCACTCTCCCTTGTCTCCTCCCCACTGGTCCAAGGCTCAGATGCCTCCTGGTGGCCAACCAGCCTCTCTGCGCCCTGCTCAGAGTCGGAACCCTGTCCAGGGTCCTCCACATCTTCCAGAGCCGACTCATAGGGCCCCTCGCTGTCGGAGTCTGGTGGCAGCTCCAATGGCTCCTGCTGGGCCACAACACCTTGCTTCTTTTCTGCCCCAAAATAAGCACCAGGTCTGATTTTCAGGGGATGTCAGGGTCCTACCTTAGGACCACCGCAGTCACGCCTGCCACACCCCGAACCTGTTGCACTGCTGCCCAAGTCTTCTGCAGCTGGGGCCAGACGCCGCGTGGCTCATCACACTGGCAGCCGCTCGTGGCATGACGGTATGGGTGTCATGCCGATGTGGCCGTTCGCAGCAGGACGCTGTGTGGTGTGTTGTGACATTGCGCGCGCAAGCGGTGGCTCCAGCATGATGAGCCTTGTGGCGTCCTGCTGCAAGTGGCTGCAGAAGAACTTGGGCAGTGTCACGACAGGTGCTGGGCCTTGGGAAGTCTGGCTGCAGTGGTGCTAAGGGAAGTGGATGCAGGGCAGCTCCACCCCCCGCCCTCGCTTGATTTTTACACCTGCGCCTCATCCCACCTTGTACAACAAGACATTGGGCGGGGCTTAACTCAGGCTTATTTTGGGAGGTAAGGCTTATATTAGGCGCAGGCATGAAAATCAGGCTAGGGCTTATAGTTGCCATATTTGAACAATACCACAGTATTTACATCAGGTCCTAGGCCAGGGGTCAGCAATCTGTGGCGCTGGAGCCGCATGTGGCTCTTTCATCCCTCTGCTGCGGCTCCCTGTCGCTCAAAATATGTGTCACAACCGCCAATGGGTGACACCTGCAGCACGGGATTTATTGAGCTTTTCAACCCCAGTAGGCCAACCATGGATAAATTCAAGAAAAGAAAAGTTGCAGAAGGAAACAGAACCTTTAATTCAAATACGTATGCTGGTTTTGCGGGCGCTCAGAAAACAGACAGGCACAGGAAAGATTTTGTGGCTCCCAGTGTTTTCTTTTGGGTGGGAAACAGGTCCAAATGGCTCTTTGAGTGTTTAAGATTGCTGACCCCTGTCCTAGGCATATGGGAAGAGGGTTTCTTATGGATGCAAGACCTGTATAAGACCTGATAGAGGGGAAAACCCCACGGAACCAGCCACAGAAGCGGAGCCAAAAGTAGAAAACTCAACAATGAGGCAATACAAGAGACAGAAACTAATGTATTGAATTTAACCCTCGGCATCTTCTAATCGTTCGCCATTAACCTCTGAGTATTAAGGGGCGCAAACTGCATGCATAAAATTACAATGCTTTCACTCCGTCAAGAAAAGTGAAGCTACTGACATGTGTATCAGTGTAACTGCTAAATCCACCCATGTACGTATGTGCTTCCTTTAAGTGTGGGAAGAACACACTGAGAAAGCAGCGAAGTAATTACTGGCATACAACAGTTTCTTCTTGAATCCTGGCAAAAAGCTGGCTGAATTTGCTGCCTTCCTCAATCTCTGGAGTTGCAGAAATTACCCTAGCCATCAGGAAACCGTGGATCCATTTTAATTGCATGTAGCATCACTGAAATTCCTTGTCCCCTCATTTAACCACTTAAACAAATTAGCTGCATAAGCGCCTGACCGCCTGCACACCATTAAGGTCTTTGTTATTAGCAATGCCGTTTTCAAAGCCTTCCTACCAGGGGACTAAAATTCCTCAGGATAGTGTCAAAGAAAGGTAACAACAGGGATTGGGTGAAACTAGGCCGATCTGAGTCTGGTTAGGAGATGGGTGGGAAATTAGGAACACCCCATGGACAGATACCATCTGTGCTTTTCAGTGTAAAAAATGGGCAGATCTCAGGTTTGGGGTATCAGCCCCACACCCCAAAACAATACCAATACCAAACAATACCTGGCAGGTTGAGCTAGATGCTAAACCATGGCTCAGAGGGTGGAGCAAATGACTTACTGCAGCTAATTATTATCCACAAATTACCAGAGTTTCTGTAATACTTGGGGTTTAGCATTAAATTTCACAAATAGGGAGCACATCCACAAGAAGGCTGGGTTGATGGCAGTCAAGTGAGCACTTCACATGGTTGGAAACAAGCCATTTGGACACCAAAGCCAGTAAAACACACACACACACACACACACACACACACACACGTCTAATAAATAAGAAAAAAAAATAGTCCAGCTTATGATAAATCACGTAGCTATCTAGCAGCTGATTCCATTTTTTCCAGTTGGCAGCATCCGAAAGAAAACATGGATTACAAATTCAATAAAAAGGTATTACGGTAGAAGATTATTGACGTAGTGCCTGTTGTTTTTTTTTCTTCTCTAGCATTTTACACAGAAAGGTCAATGCATAAAATACTTTTAAGAGATATGGAGCCAAATCTACCTCTTTTAAAAGTACGGTTTGGGGGAAAACTACATACAAAAGACGTATCTTATACACTGATAATCACTACTAGGCAAAGTTATCTGAACAAGTCCTATTTTAAAGGAAAGCAGTTGAAATAGATAGACCACAGGCAAAACGGCTATTTATCAAAAGCTTCCTTGCGATGCTAAGAATAAGTCACTAAAGCATGCAATTTCATTTTGGGATTGTATTTTACCGTAGAAGTTCTCTTTCCTTGAGCGGCCCCGAATCCTATTTACAGTTTTAGTCCTCATTGAGCAAGAGCCTCTATTTCCAGATCGCCGGGCAGCAATCAATCATACAAAGTCCATCCTGTTCACGCGTTCAAAAAATCCGAGCCAGTACCCGTCTTTCTTCTTTTGCTCGAAGGAAAAAAACAAACAAACCCCGAGACCTTCAAGTAACTCGGAGGCTCCGAATATCAAATTCCTTCAAACACTCGGCCCAATGTAGCCACGCTTTGCTGTCTACGGAGCTTTAAGACAATGGTGCCATTGGTGAACCGTGAACGACACACGCCAAGTATTTCCCTTCCCAGCCTACACGTTCCAGCATTCCACTCCAGAAGGAACAAGTCTCCAGCAAACTTGTTTCACAACCGCTTGGGACGCACAACATCAAGGACAGCAATGAATACAGTAGCCAGAACAGAATATCAAATGATATTGTCCTTGGTTACAAAGTAGTTCAATTGTGACTATTAAATATGCACAGAGACAGAATGTTCCCCCTTCAAAAAAAAAGAAAAAGAGTTAAAAAATAAATAAAATAAAAAAACTTGTTCCATGCAAGCTTCACAAAAACAAGCTACAGAAGATTGTGTTATCGTGTGCTTTTGCTCTCTTGGAAATACCCAAACATTCCAATTCAGCAAATCCTTCATTAAAGTATTAAAATTCTTGTGGGTGGCAACTCCGGGACTTGACGCTGTCTTAATGAACGTTGAGGGACAGTTTTTAAAAGAATTAAGCTAAAAGGCAATGCAACACGCCTACCAGAAAGCCTCTTTAGCTTCGGTGCAGCCTGTCTCTGAATTGCAACCATTCATTTAGTGACGGCTTGAAGCTGCAATGGCACAGGAAAGGGACTTACGACCGTTTTCACGCTTATGACCGTTGCAGCAACCCCATGCGTCACGTGATCAAAATCTAAACTCTTGGCAACTGATTCACACGTGTGACGATTCGCAGCGTCCCAGGATGATGTGACCAGATTTTGCGACCTTCTGACAAACCAAGTTCAATGGGGAAGCCGGGTTCCCTCAATAACTGTGTTACCCTGTTTCCCTGAAAATAAAGACCTCCCCAGAGCCGAGGTGGCGCAGTGGTTAAATGCAGCACTGCAGGCTACTTCAGCTGACTGCAGTTCTGCAATTCGGCTGTTCAAATCTCACTGGCTCAAGGGTGACTCAGCCTTCCATCCTTCCGAGGTGGGTGAAATGAGGACCCGGATTGTTGGGGGCAATATGCTGACTCTGTAAACCGCTTAGAGAGGGCTGAAAGCCCTATGAAGCGGTATATAAGTCTAACTGCTATTGCTATTGCTAGATAATAAGCCCAATCGAGCTCTTGAGCGCATGCGCTAAATAAGCCCTCCCCTGAAAATAAGCCCTCCCTGGAAATATTGCAACACAGCAGCCATGAGGTGACCACACTTGATGCGTCCTGCACCTCAAAAATAAAGAACCGAAAAATGAAATTTCTGCCGATTACCTCCCTCCGACCGATTAGATCGCACAGACTGGGCCTCCTCCGAATCCCATCCGCCAGTCAATGTCGACTGGCGACTACACGGAGGAGAGCCTTTTCTGTTGCAGCTCCGACCCTGTGGAACGATCTCCCCGTCGAGATCCGCACCCTCACCACCATCCAGACCTTTCGCGCAGCCCTCAAGACCTGGCTCTCCCATCAGGCCTGGGGATAGGTTCCCAATTTACCCGCCCGAGTGTTGACTGTGGAATGAAAGTTGTGTTTTTATTATTTTCTTTTGTTCACATTTTGTTTGTTTTTTGATATTGCACCCCCTTCCCCGTGATTGTAAGCCGCCCTGAGTCCCCTCAGGGAAAAGGGCGGCCTATAAATCTTAATAAATGACTAAAAAAAAAATGAAAATGACTAATGACTAAATTGCGACTGTCAATAAAAGACCAGATCAGGGATCTGCCTGAAAGGAAGAAGCAGCAGAATCAAATTTCACCTGGTTTCCTGATCACTGATCTCGTATATTAGATCGATGTGAGAAAGATACGGAACCCCCACAATAATTTAACAACACCGCTGGAGCGATGTGCCATCGAAGCACTCCGCGTGCATTGCCCCGAATGACTTCTAAACTTCCATGAACAAGGAGCACATACAAAGCTGAGTAAAAAACTAAAATCTAGCAGCAGCTGCATATTTTCTGTTTCCAGGAAGAAGTTCAATTACATTCCTCGTTTCGGTGGAACAAGCAGAGAATGAAATATAAAACAAATCACACTGTTTCCCCCCTGCCCTCCCCCCCAATACAAAAACCAACATCTCTGGTTCACGTAACATGGAAACCTTGCTTTGATAAGCCTCTGGCGATAGGTTAAAGCTCTTAGTAGTTCTGGGGAAAACCTTTATTTATTTGCCACTTAGGTATAATATTATTTAGCATATCAACCTATTGCTCAACAGTAGTAACTGTGAGAGGGATCTTGGAGTCCTAGTGGACCAACCATTTAAATAGGAGCCAGCAGCTGCCAAAAAAGCCAACGCAGTTCTAGGCTGCATAAACAGAGAGAGAGAATCAAGATCACGTGAAGTGTTAATACCACTTTACAAGGCCTTGGTACGGCCACACTTGGAATACTGCATTCAGTTTTGGTCACCACAATGTAGAAAAGATGTTGGGACTATAGAAAGAGTGCAGAGAAGAGCAACAAAGATGATTAGGGGACTGGAGAATGAAACATATGTGGAAAGGTTGCAGGAACTGGGTATATCTAGTTTAATGAAAAGACTAGGGGAGACATGATAGCAGTGTTCCAATATCTCAGGGGTTGCCACAAAGAAGAGGGAGTCATTATGAATTTAGTGGTTGGTGACCCCTGGACTAGAAGATCTTCAAGGTCTCTTCCAACCCTATGATTCTATCATCTGTCTCTCTGTCTCTGTCTCTTCTCTCTCTCTCTTTCTCTACTTGTCTTCATGCTACGATCTGGGATGGTTTCCTGATAGGTTTTTCATCAAATACTCACAAAATCCCAACCATGCTTAACTTTTCAAACTCAGGCAAGTTCCACCAGGCTTCTCTCCCACCTGCCAGGCTGCTCAATAATGCTGAGAAATGATTTATGAAAGGCAGAAATCATAATGCAATCACCTGCACTCCAATATAAGCACCGACAGATATGAGTACCTATTCGTCATTATGTACACGGACACTTGTTTACTTCGTGCTTCCTTCCGAATAACAAGCTACCAAGTGAAGCGCCAAAGGTTTATGCAAACAACTTACTCCCCGACAACCCTAATCCAAAGCACCTTGGAGCAACATTGGACCGGATCTCTTTCCTATAGGATACATCTAGAGAACATGGGGGCAAAAATCAAAACTAGGAATAACACATCCCAGATATTAGGTTGAACTAAAGGGGGACTTTCAGCTGCCCCAACTCAAGTCATCAGCAATAGGGCTGGTTAGAATATTGTAGTGTTACAAGGAGGATTAGGGGACTGGAGGCTAAAACAGAGGAAGAACGGTTGCAGGAACTTGGTATGTCTAGTTTAATGAAAAGAAGGACTAGGCGAAGACATGATAGCAGTGTTCCGATATCTCAGGGGTTGCCACAAAGAAGAGGGAGTCAAGCTATTCTCCAAGGCATCTGAGGGCAGGACAAGAAGCAACGGGTGGAAACTAATCAAGGAGAGAAGCAACTTAGAACTGAGGAGAAATTTCCTGACAGTGAGAACAACTAATCAGTGGAACAGAAGTTGCCTCCAGAAGTTGTGAATTCTCCAACACTGGAAGTCTTTAAGAAGATGTTGGATAGCAATTTGTCTGGAACAGTATAGGGTTTCCTGCCTGGGCAGGGGGTTGGACTAGAAGACCTCCAAGGTCCTTTCCAACTCTGCTATTATGTTGTATTGTGCCCCTGAATGTCTTAATAGCTGCTAAACTGGTAAGTTAGATGCCAGACTCAATGACATCATGAGGATTATAAGCGGATGTATTAAAATCACTCCTATATGCTGGCTTCCTGTTCTGAGCCATCTAGCACCGAAGGCAAGATGCACTAATGAGAATATTACAGGGTGGGAGGGAGCGGAGTTTACTAAGTTGGAGGAGGGGTGTTGGATTTTAAGGTATGATTGTACATGTATACTGCTATTTTTTTTTTATGTATATTGAAATGGAATTATAACTACCATCAACACAAAAGGGAGTTTGCTCAGAAGCTGAAATACACCAAGTGAATTAGAGGAAGAGTGGGAAGCAGAGGAGAGAAGAAAGATAGGAAGAGAGGGACAGGAGAGAGGGTGAGGGGGGAAGATGAGGTGTATAAGGAGGAGTGGTAAGGGGAGAGAGGAGAAGGAGAAAGGAAGGGGAAATAGAGTAGAAAATGATGGAGGGAAGAAAGGATGTAGAAAGGGGGAGGAGAGAGGCGGAAGAAAGTGTCGGATAAGGTATAAATATGGTGTATGGAGAGCAGAAGAGCCAATAACTGGTCTTTTTTTTCCCTTTAGTAGTTGATGGTGAGATGAATTGATGTAATTACTTAATAATACAACATGATATTGACTATGTAATAGTATACATGTGATTATATGCTATGAAAATGGAAAATAAAAAAATGTTTCTATGTAAGAAAAATTAGGAACAACTACAGAACTTTCCCACTTTGGGAAATTCAAATCGATGAAGCTCTCACTGCCACTTGTCCAACATCTGGTTAACAAATTTTCACATCGATTCCCATCGAGAAGCCACATGGGTTTCTGAATGCCCTGACACAGGAAGATAAACAGGGCGTCCCCAACTTACAACAGTCCTTTTAGTGACCGCTTCAGTGACAAAGGCACTGAAAAAAAGTGATTTATGGCCATTTTCCACACTTATGACCGTTGCAGCATCCCCACGGACCTTTGATTTGTAGTTGGATGCTTGATAATGGACTCGCATTTATGACGGTCCCAGTGTCCCCGGGGGAGGGTCACGTGATCTCCTTTTGCGACCTTCTAACACGCAAAGTCAATGAGGACACCAGATTCACTTAACAAAGTTGTTATTAATTTAAGAGCTGCAGTGATTCACTTAACAAAGGTGACAAGGAAAGTCGTAAAATGGGGCAAAACTCAACACATTTCTGACTTCACGACATACATTTTGGGCTCAGTTGTGGTCATAAAGTCGAGGACTGCCTGTATAGACGGTCCTACATGAAAGTCACCAAGTTCTGAACTACCTCACTAGCAATGAATAAGATTCACACCTCACATGGCGTTTGAGACTCTCTGCATAAACGGGGCATAATCTCCTCCGGTAAGTGGAAGGTCCCACTTCAAACAGTCGGTCACATTCTGACGGACTGTAAGCTGAGGGCAGATAGCTTAGACCAGGGGTGCTAAACTCAAGGCTCGCGGGCTGGATGCGGCCCACAGAGTGTTTAGTTCTGGCCCACAGAGCCGCCCTGGAAACAGCGAAGAACCGGCCCGCAGTGCCTTTGCCAGTGAAAACGGAGCGGTGCAGCCTTCTTGAGCTCAGTTTTTGCCGGCAGATGGACGAAAGAGGCCGTCGCAGCTGAAAACGGAGCTCGGGAAGGCAGCACGGCAGAGGGCTTCAGGACATTGGGCTGGCCACGCCCACCCCAGCACTCCCGCTCCCTCCTCTCAATGTCAAACACATCCCTGATGCGGCCCTCAAATAAAATCAAGTTTGACACCCCTGGCTTATATTGGTATCTGGACATAGATCTCTTTTAACATTCATATTTTACTGTGTGTTTTAATTTAGGTGAAATGTTAATAGACATGTTTGTTATGCCATACGCGGAATAAATAAATAAATACCAATCCTTCTACCCTGTCAAAGTTGCCGGTGCAATTCCAAACAAAGAGAAAAATGTAAGAGGTTGAGGGAGTCGGAAATGTAGACAGTGTTTTGGATTGCACACAAAAACAGGCGGAGCCTTAACCGCATTATTTGTGACCACCTTCTTAACTTTTTTAAAATCACATTTTGCAGACACTCCCAGGTTGGCTCATGCCCTCAAACTAGGGATGCCCAAACTTGGCAACTTTAAGACTTATGGACTTCAACTCCCAGAACTCCTGGGCTCAGGAATTCTGGGAGTTGAAGTCCACAAGTCTTAAAGTTGCCACATTTGGGCACCCCTGCCTTATACAGAAAAGGGGCAAAAAAAAGTAACACTTGTTCTCACGATGCTATAAGGGTTTTCCATGTTTCTGGATTAGTTTGGCTTGTGAATCAGTTGTGTAATCTATTCCTCCCCCCCCAAATCCAGTGGAAATTAAATCCTCCTTTGCTGTTTCCATCCGTAACACACTTCAAAACAGGTGTGGTAGAAACTGGTTCGTTTTGCCAAGCAAACACTTTGGTCTCCATGAAGTAATCAGGTATCGCTTCCTCATTTAGATTTTACACAAATGAAAGTCAGCCCCGAATCGCCTGTCATTTAAAAATAGCTTTTAAAAAAACGACAACAATAGGCAGCATTCATTGCCTGCTTTTATTTTTTTGGACTTGACAAACGAACGATTTAATTCCTGTATCCACCTACTCTGACCTCTGCAATATTCACATTATATTTTGTAGTAAGAAGATTAGATAACATAATAGGATATGCGTCTTACAGCAGTTTGATTATAAAGGAGAGATGCATTTTACTGGCCAGGAGAGAAAAAAACCAAGTCCAAATATGTGGACAAATGAAGATTAAACTGAGGGGAGATCAGGAGCCTCAGAATTATAGGATTTTAGTGTAAATTGTTGCAGAAACAGAATCAGCCCTTCTAAATGAAATAATACTTGGCCTCCAAGTGGTGATTCCTAGAGAACAAATACTTCTGCAGAGCAGGTACCAACATGGACAAATTCAGGCAGAATCAGGGGTGGGATTCTACCGCTAGCTACGACGATTAGCTGGGAGCAAAGCGGTTCTTTCTGACTTTCAGTTGGGCCCACCCGCCACTGTGCTATACTCACCTGCCGTATTTTTCAGAGTATAAGACGCACACCGGAGTATAAGACGCACCAAGGTTTTGAAGAGGCAAATTAAAAAAGTTTTTGCACTCTGCAGACCTCCGCAAAATGGCCCATTTTTCACGAAAATGAGCCTATTTTTTTTTTCAAAAAAGGGAATAAATAGCCTTTAGGAGGCTTGCAGAGTGCTCCTGGGGGCTGGGGGAGCAAAACTGAGCAAAAAACAGCCCGTTCTTCGCTCATTTCTGCCCCAGCCCCCAGGAGCACTTTAAAAGCCTCCTAAAGGCTCTGTATGGCAATTTTGGGAAAGGGCCGGGGTTTCAGGAGGCAAAATTGCTGTATTCAGTGTATAAGACGCACCCAGAGTTTCAACCTCTTTTTTGAGGGAAAAAGATGCGTCTTATACTCTGAAAAATATGGTACATTCCCTTTTCTGAAGCCCAGCTGATAGGCGCAGGAGAACGGATTGCGCTTAGCAAACCAGTTGTTACGCCAGTTGAATCCCACCACTGGGCAGAATGGAGACCCATGGGCTTTTATTATAAGATGCCTGCACAACACGCAGGACACAGAAAGGAAGAAAGGAGGTACACAAAAAACTATATGGCACACCCTGCCATACATCAAAAACATTTCGGAAGCAGTAGAACACAGCTTCCGAGATCTGCAAGGGGGCACTGCCCACAGGCTACCATACAAGGACAAATCATGCATTGCAGAGATTGCTTGGAGGTGCGAGATACTTCAAATGTAATCTGCCAGATTCCCTCCATGAGTTGCTCCTCTGGCTATCAAGGATGGACAGGGAGAAAGCTAAGCACCAGATTGCAAGAACACAAGCGAATGGTCAGACAAAAAGACCCAAACTCATTGGTAGTCTCACATTGCAGTGAATAAGAACATACATTCAATTTCGCAGATATTAAGATTGTTGGCTGAGCAGGAACAAAAATAACCAGGGAAATAATTGAAACCTGGGAAACAGGCCCCTTGTCAGTCAACAGGAGTGCTGATTTACTACCAGCTTATCGGGTACTTAGCAGCTGAGTACTTGGCAGCACAAAGAAACAACAGCCAAGGATTTAACAGTCCGCCAACAACACCTCATTGAACAACTAAAAAGCCACACACAACCATATAAATCCCACACTCAGAACAGCCCAAAGCACACACTCTGCTAGAGAGATGTTCCCGGAAGATAGGCTCCAGCCTGAGTCCAAAAGTTCAAAAGACTAAATCTCTGGTCCCACATTCAATTTGCAACATTATCCTGGGACATATATCATCTTCCTTCATGAGAATGAATATTCTTAGAAATGTTCTAAACAAAGAAAGAAAAAAAGGACTCATCTGATTTAAAACCACCCTTCTGAAAAAGTGAATTATTTTCCAATATTTATTATATTTTACTTTTACTCTAAAGACACTGCATACTAACCATAGCAGCAAAGTTTAAAATATATCCATAAGCCACTGAAAACACATTCAAAATAAAAATCCCATGATTTGACATCAGCCAACACAACACAACAACTGTCATCCATGTTAGCATTTTAACACTCAAAATGTTGAAGACGTGCTGGCGATTTTTTTAACACCAAATCATCACACGCACAATTTCTTAACCAAGTTCCAAAATACATTCTCCCTGAGCTTTTCTGAGTTTCCAATACTGGCTATATAGAGCGTGAAATGGTTAAAAGAAAGAAAAAGGAACAAGATAGTATAGCAAGTAGCAGATGTGCAGAAAAAATTAAAAACTTGAAACACAAAACCAAGGGAATTGATAGGCAAGATAAATCTAGCAGCCATCTGAAATTATTCTCAAGCCATATGAATGCTTCTCATGGAAATATGCTAACATCTTCTGAAGAAGCAATTATGCTCTTAGAAGGGCATAATATGAGTCTCATGGCACCTTAACGTCTAACAAATCTACTATGATACTGCATAAACATTTATAGATTACCTCATCACATAATTGGGGTAAAGTGGCCCTTTTCAAGCAATCTGAAGCACTCAAAAAGGAGGTTAAAGGTTCCTCTCGCACATACCGTATGTGCTAATCGTTCCCGACTCTAGGGGGCGGTGCTCATCTCTGTTTCGAAGCTAAAGAGCCAGCGCTGTCCAAAGACGTCTCCGTGGTCATGTGGCCGGCATGACTAAACTCCAAAGGCGCATGGAACGCTATTAGCTTCCCACCAAAGGTGCTTCCTATTTTTCTACTTGCATTTTTTAGGGGTTTCGAACTGCTAGGTTGGCAGAAGCTGGGACAAGTAACGGGAGCTCACTCCATTACACGGCGCTAGGGATTCAAACCGCCAAACTGCCGACCCTTCTGATTGACAAGCCACTGAGCCACCGCGTCTCTTGAAAAAGGAGGTTAGAGGTGCAAAAAAGGAAAATAAAGAGTATTTTTTGTTTTTGTACAAAAATACTTCTCCTCACCCACGTTATTTTTTCATTAATATGTCCATGCCTACATACTGTATATATTGGGATAACAATATTTATGCTAATTAGGTTTGATTAAAATCAAATCAATTTAAAACAGCATTCAGATCTTCTAATTACAAGTTCTGTTAATTATTTAATACAGGCAGTTCTCGACTTACAAGAGTTCCAAGTTGCAACGGCAGGAAATTATGTGACTTAGGACTATTTTTCACCACTTATCACCCGACGGCCACATAATTTACATTTGGATGCTTGACAAGCGGTTTGCATTTATGACGGTTACAGCAACCCAGGGTCATATCATCTTCTGACAAGCAAAGTCATTGGGGGAAGCCAGTATTCACTTAGCAACCGTGTTACTAATGCAGTGATTCATTTAACAAACGGGGCAAGAAAATTCGTAAAATGGGGCAAAACTCACTTAACACATTTCTCCCTTAGCAACATAAATTTTGGACTCAGTTGTGGTTGTAAGTTGAGGACTGCGATAGTTATTCACTACTCAAGATCCTAATAGCAGTAGAAGTAGTGGTAGTGGTAGTTTATTAAGCAAGTACTTAACTCACTTAAGAAGTATGTGTCGTAAAACAGGTCAAGTATATAAATACGGATGTGGATTTAATACAAAAGTGAATCCCCAGGACAAGTGAGGTATTTGGTCATATAAAGAGAATAAGGATCAAACAGAATTAGATTGTTTGCAGAATATATCAAAACTCTGATAGCAAAGTGTTAGGTAAGCTTCCCGTTGGGAGAGCGAGTACGCTCAGAGAAGCGTTGTGAGAGTTGTGTTGGAGAACACACAAACCAGCATACAGAGACACTGCAGCTTAAATAGGCTTTTACTTTCGTGGAAATAGAGATATCAGAGTCCATCAAACCGTCCAAGTTATACATGGCTAAGACAGTCAGTCATCAATGTCTTTCAGTTAAGGGATAATCCAAATAACATAGTCCAGGATCATATAATCAGTTCAGAACTCAAAGTTAGCTAGCAGTTGCAAAACTTACAATAGCTCACGGCACTCAGATCAGATCAGCCCAGCATCTAATGAACAGAACGCTAACAGTCCTTCTGGCTCCCTCTCATGGTCAATTGAGGAAAACAGCAACCAATCACATTTTACAGTATGGTTTAAAGAAACAGGTATAGCATTGTTACATGATTTATATATTGCCAACCCAACCCAATTATATTCCTAACACAAAGCTATCATACTTAAGGGCAGAATCATTTTCCCTTCATTAAAAAATGGTGTGTTGCCCACACACACACTTGCTTTTATAACTATTCCAGGGAATGTTTAACAATTCAGCTGTGAGCAATTTACTAGTCTTAAGAGACCTTGAACTATTACTTACAACTCTCTCTATAAAAACAATTCATACATTTTAAATAGAAATACAGGACTCCAAAGGTATCATATAACTCGGGAACACTGCAACCATCATAAATACATGCCAGCTGCCAAGTATCCGAATTTTGTTCGTGCAACTTCAGGGTTACTGCAGTTGTTATAAGTGTAAAAAAAAATCATCATGAATGTGAAAAGGGTCACAAATCAGGTTTTTTCAGTGCTGTTGTAACTGGTCACTAAATGAATGGTTGCAAATCAAGGACAATCCCAAAGCAGAGGCAGTCGATACTTTCAGAAATATGCCAAAAAGCTTCACCCAAAAGGAAAATGCATAAAACACAAGCTGGATACCCGTGCTTCGTGAGAAAACTATGTGATCGGGCTACGAAGGAGGAATTCATTTCACAATCCGTTGACTTGGTGGTGGTCGGTGATTGAAACACATGAGGAAATATAGCTCCTGCTGCCTTGAGTCCGGAATCAGTTCCACAGGTGGAAAGTGTAGACATTTTGGTGAGGTACCAACATTTAATACTGTAAGGAGCCCCGGACCGCTCCCGAGTGAAAGGAGTGGAATGTCTGCCAGTTTGAACTGAGGTAACGGAATGTGAGGCAACTGGCAGTTGGAACAGAATTCTTTTCAGGTGGGGAGGGGGAGTAGAACTCCGTAGCATCAGAGTGTGTTAATTACTGTATAAGAATTACTAATGATCTGATGGTCATTTCGAAAAATCCTTTGTTAGCGAGCACCTAGATGCCAGGAGGAACATACGTGCCAAATTTCAAGTTTGTAGGCTTTACGGTTCTGGAGATTTCATGACGAGTGAGTAGTACTTGCCATTATATATGAAGAAGATACTGGCAATAGCATATTAATCTACTGATCAGTATCTGCTACTCTTTACTACTCTTTATTACTCTTTCGGTAGTAATGCATTATTTCTCCTCAATATTATTGCTTGCTAATATTCAATGCATCTGATGGTTGCATGCTAATTAGAATGGGATAAGATTGTATAGCAGAAAAGTTAAGCAATCAACCACACTGGGGCAGAAATGTATCTCAAAAGTTACCTAAAATCCAAATGAGAAATCAAAACCTTATAAAAAGAAAAATAGCAGCACAGCTAAACAGAAATTGAATGGAAGCCAGAGTCAGGATGAAGGGAAAGGATAAAGAATTCCTAAAACCGTGAGGGTGATATTGTATGTCCTCCAAGAATGGCATTTTATGAGTTGGGAAATCTTTAAATCAATCAAGTCAATCCATATGTAGATGGGGAGAAATCTGACATTTTTCTCTTTTCTTTCTTTCAGATAAATTGCCATAATAAGCCATCTGGAAAACAAGCCAAGACAAGACAAAGTAACACGCCTGACAGTTATCTTGGCTTACAAATTCTTGTGGAAAGATGCCCAATAATAGTAACAGCTCAACTTCTGCTAACAAGGAAATGGGGTGGGGGGGTGGGGGTGGCCTACTGCACCATGCCCAGAAAGTTCATGAAACATCATTTTCTCCATAAGACTGAAAGGTTATACTGAAAGAAAAGAAAAACTGAGATCCTAGGAAAAAAAATGGTAGGGAAAACAGACTATTTGAAATTCGAGAAAATGCATTTTTTTTTTTACTGGTCCTGAGGCTCTCCAATTTTAATATATAATTAAAACAGATACAGAATTGCACCATTTATGATGAACCCTAAATTGGAGTGCAGCTCCGTAATATTCACAGGGGCAAAATAATAATAATAATAATAATAATCAAGAATTTTTTTTGGGGGGGGGGGGGAGAAGAAAAAAAAACGGAGGCACAGAATTGCATCGGGCAGGCAAGAGAAGCAGCCAAACAGGGAACTGAATTATTTCCTTTGGTGGTGTAATTTGGACCCATCTGTTCCAGAACAGCATCTCTTTATATCTTCAAACACCTGTTCTCTCTTAATTATCATCTTGTATGAAATCTGACAGAAACCAATGAAATGCAAATAACAGTATAACAGGGTGCCCACGCAAATAGATTTTTAAAACTTCATTATTCCCAGAAAACTCTCTCTCTCTCTCTCATATATATCAGTGGTGGGTTGCAGGCGGTATGCCCCGGTACGGGCGTACTGGAGCCTTCCTGGAGCACCGGATACCGTTCGGTGCTCTGGAGGCCCACCAGCCCGCCCGGGTTCCACCACAAATGCCTGGTGAACGACAAAAGCGCGCCTGACTAAACCGTGGTGACAAAACCGCGCCGACAAAACCGCGCCGACGAATGAGCGCTGAAGCGCGCAGACAACAGCGCGCCGACAGAAGCGCGCTGTTGCCTAACCCTAAAAATAACCCTAAACCTAACCCTAAACCTAAACCTAACCCTAAACCTAACCCTAACCTAACCCTAAACCTTACCTTAACTTAAATCGCGCTTCTGTTGGCGCGCTGTTGTCGGCGCGCTTTTGACATCGCGGTTTTAGCGCTGCGGTTTTGTCGGCGCGCTTTTGACGTTCGCGCTTTTGTCGGGTCACGGCCCGCCGAGCTCCTTACCGGTCTTTTAAGTCTTTGGCGCTTCCGCGCATGCGCAAGACATATACAGTGCCTGCGCAATGCTCTGCTGAGCAGCTGGAGCGTCGTGGAGGATCCGAACCCACCACTGATAGATAGATAGATAGATAGATAGATAGATAGATAGATAGATAGATAGATATAGACACACACACACACACACACAACACAAAGCCTCTGTGTCTGTCTGTCTGCGAGTGTGTGTGTATGTGTGTGTGTGTGTGTTCATTGCAGCATAACTCTAGAACACCTCCAGCAATTTCAACCAAACTTGGTACACAGATGCCTTACTCTCTGGAAAAACAAATACTGTGGGGGTAGACACCCCAAACACCCCTCGGGGTGTGTATTCTGTTAAGATACAGGCTATTGTGCCTTTAAATGGCTTCTACTGTACGGCGATAAAATGGCTTCTATTGTACAGCACAGTGGAGTTGCCATGGTAACGGCTTCACAGTACTCCCACAAGGGGCTTCCTTGGTAAGGGGGGAAAAATCCAACATTAGAAATTACGTTTGGTCCGGACATTTCCCCCCTATAAATAAATACCTGGGCAACGCCCAATTATCAATTAATGCTGCTATAAAGCTTAACATTCCCAGTTAGGATTTATCCACTTCTTTTAAGAACCGCTTCTTTTATTCCACTGAAGTTCCTACAACAAACATGTTATAGGGGGTTAAGTCTACTGCTATTACTTCTTTATAGAAAATAAGACAAATGCGGATTATCAGAAATATGAGTTAAAAAAACCTGCCTATTGTTTGATTCAAAGAGGACTGGGACATAAAACACAAATGCCAAGTCCTAAATTATTGTTTACAAAGTTACCACGCCTGGGTGTTCACTCGTCACATCACAGTGAACTCAAACAAACCAGATTGTGAGGTGGCTGCCCGGAACAAGCGCTTTGACCTGCTTCTTATTTTGACTTTGACGTTCCCGCATAGCCGAGTGAAATATAAAAGGTAGAAATAACCTGGACTTCAAGTGAGTGAATGCAACGTGGACCTACGACCATAATTAAGACCAAAATTTTCATTGCTAAGCAAGATCGTTGTTAAGTGAGTTCTGCTCCATTTTAGGACCTTTCTCACCACACGTTAAGCGAATCACTGCAGTTTGTTAAGTTAGCAACATGGTTGCTAAGTGAATCTGGCTTCGCCATTGACTGTGCTTGTCAGAAGGTCGCTAAAGGGGATCCAAGGAACACGGGATAAATACATATTGGTGGCCAAGCATCAGAATTTTAATCACGTAACCATCAGGATGCTGCAATGGTCACAAGTGTTAAAAACAGTTGTAAGTCACTTTTTTTCAGTGTTGTAACTTTGAATGGTCACTAATGAATGGTTGTAAGTCGAGGACCACCTGTATATGCATATATCTAATGATTATCTAATTAGATCTAATGATAACCAATTTTGTTGTATTTAAGTACAAGGACAATAAAGATTATACTTATTAAATCTGTACAAAAGGGTTACTGGGCTATTTTATAGTTCAACATTAATTTCATTTATACTTAGTGATACCCGGCATTGCCAGAGTATTTATTTATAGAGGGAAAATATCTAGACCAAAAGTAATTTCTAATGTAAGATTTTCCCCTTTACCAGAGGAGCCTCCTTGTGGAGTACTGTGAAGCCATTACCATGGCAACTCCACTGCGCTGCTGTACAGTAGAAGCCAATTTTAACGCACAACAGGCTGTACAGAACACACATTCCAAAGGGTGTTAGGGGTCTACCTCCCACAGTATTTTTTTTCCAGAGGAGTAAGTCATCTATGTACCAAGTTTGGTTGAAATTGCCCGAGGCGTTCTAGAGTTATTCTGGAACACACACACACACAGCCATTTTTATATATGGAGGAGGAGGAGGAGGAGGGGGAGGAGGAAGATAGGCCTGGTTCAACTGTTGAGTCATTATATGCCTTCCAGCACACTATGACCCCACACACCCACTTTATGGTCTGTTTCTGTTGCTTGCCTCTGGGAGGAGGTTTGAATATTTCTAGCAGGACTCCCAGATTCTGTAACAGCTTTGTCCCCTATATGCCATCTGTCTGAGAATCGTTTCTCGCCATGTGCATGCACACATCCGAACTAGACTGTGTTGCTTCTCTGCGTCATACTGTATATGTAGGTACCAGTGGTGGGTTCGGATCCCATTCCAACCGGTATGGTTGGAACGGGCCCGGCGGCATCCACATGGACACCTTATTGCCTCCACGAGCCTCCGTGATGCTCCAGCTGCTCAGCGGAACATCGCACAGGCGCTGTACGCGCCATGCGCCTGCATGAAAGCGCAGAAGCCTTAAAAGACAGGTAAGGAGCTCGGGGGTGGGGGTGGTGAGTGGGCCCCTCTGGAGTACCGTACCAGAATGGTATCCAGTGCTCCGGGCAGGCTGCGGTACGCCATACTGAGGCGTACTGTCTGCAAACCCACCACTGATGAGTACATGCATAAGTTTGTATTTATTTGTTTATTTATTTGTCATGTTTACATAGTGTATATTGGAGGGGGTGACCCTTTGAGACCTGTATGCAACAAAAGTTCGTTTTAATGCACGCTGAGTGGTGTACCTTCAAAGTGAGGAAGTTTATCTAAGACTATATTTTATATTATTATTAGATACGCAGCAGTGCGAAAATCACAGCTGCCAATTCTTTAGCCGATGTCTGTCTTGACATGCATTGAGTTGTTTCCAAGAACTGAGATGTCATATATCGTAGTAAAAAGTGGAGATTCAAGCAGCGTGGCTTTTGGTATAGTCACTGACAGATGGAACTTTTGTCAATATGCAGAGCGCTTTCCAAGAATTTTACTATTATTAGTAAATTCTTGGGATGGTTATCATTTGCCTTTCAATCCCTGTTCGCTGCCCAGATTCTTCTGGCGGGTTATATAAATGAATTTTAAAAAAACCCAAACCTTGAGAACATCAAGGGGCTCTGCAGTTCAACCCAGAGCTACAAATATTCTCTTGGATCGTATCAATGTCCTTCTTCCTTTCGCCACACATTTCCTGGAGGAGTCAATGTGTGGTTAAGTTTAGCTACTTCCTCTTCCAATATGACAAAAGTGCATCTTTTTCACCTAGCTTTTAATTACAAGTAATCCTTGACTTATGACAGTTCATTTAGTGACTTTTGAAAAGTTACAACGGGGACGAACAAAGCGATTTATGACTTTTTTCCAGAGTTACAATCTTTGCAGCATCCCCATCCCCGTGTGATCAAAATTCAGTCGTTTGGCAACTGGCTCAAAGTTATAACCGCCCCAAGGTCACGTGATCCCCTTTTGCGACCGTTTGACAAGCCAAGGCGGTGAGGGAATCCAGATTTACTTAACAATCGGATATATTAACTTACAAACTGCAGCGATTCACTTAACAAGCGAGGCGAGAAAGGTTGTAAAATGGGACAAACCTCACTTAACAAACGTCTCACTTAACAGCAAAATTGGGGGCTCAATTGTGGTCATAAGTCAAGGACTACTTGCAATAGCTTTTCCCTTCATTTGAATACTGATTTTATTTTGTTGTACACTATAGAAACATTACAGTTTATTGCGTCAAGCTGCCTTGAACACTCATAGAGCTAAAAGACAGGGTGTTGTTATTATTAATAGCACTATTGTTGCCATGCTGAGTTTAGTTATTTGCCATAGAGATGAACAAATATCTAATACTGCTTCTTTCTGGTTAATGTAAGGGATGGCCTGCAATTTGTAAGTTTTCTGGGAAAAGCAGAATGTCAAACAAGCAAAGCTCTTGAATAAGATGCTTGTTTCTCTTGAAGGATGGCCTGGCCCACAAAACGGAATTTCTGTTGCAGGAGAAGAAAAATGGCTTCCGCTGTTGAATTCAAGTTTTATTCCCGCTACAAGCCCTGAAAACAGGGAAACTACTGTTTAAAGCGAACTGATGAGCAAATCCTCATCATCATACCCAGGAATTAGGATAACGGGCCGTGTCCTAGCTACAGAGTTACTCAAGAGAGAAATTCATTTTGGTCAAATGAAAGGTAGCACTGTTATTAGGAACCTACCCAGAGGGACGGCCTAATTTAATCAATTAACTCTACCCAAAATATGACCTGTAATGTACTTTTCCTTTTACTGCTGAATAGCAAAAAGGACCAAGAGTTTACAGCAACCAAAGATTGCAGCGACACAGAGTGTGGAATTAATCCAGCTCTCAGTTCTCCTGTCGCTTAAGTACAGGGAGTCCTCAGTTATGCCACAATTCAGCCCAACATTTCTGTTGTTACGTGAGACATTTGTTAAGTGAATCACTGCAGGGGTTAAGTTAGCAAACACTGTTGTGATTCTGGTTTCCCTCACTTCCCTTGACTTGTCAGAAAGTCACAAAAGGGGATCAAGTGAACTCGGGGCGGTCGTAAGTATGAGCCAGTTACCAAACGACTGAATTTGGATCACACGATCATGAGGATGCTGCAAAGTTTGTAACTGCGAATCACTTTGTTCATCGCCGTTGTAATTTTTGAACGGTCACTAAATGAACTGTCGTAAGTCAAGGACTACCTGGTAAGAAGGTCACAAAAGGTCACACGAATCGGGGGGGGAGACGACTCTGTGACCATCATATGAATCAGCCAACAAACACCTGAATTTTGGTCACATGACCATGGGATGTTGTAACGGTCGTAAGTGAGAAAAAAGGGTCATAAGTCTCTTTTTTCAGTGTCATTGCAACTTTGGTCACTAAATGAACTGTTGTAACTTAAGGGCTACCTGTATCTATGGAAAGTCTCAATCATCCTTCAGCAGAGGAAAGAGAATCTTATATATACATACATACATACATACATACATACATACATACATACATACATACATACATAACCAGCCTAGAAATGTAGGAATGTAAAAAAAGTCAGGCTCACATTATGCCGACTTTTTTCCCAAGACTTTTTCAATATGATTAAATTATACTCATTTCTTTCTCAATGCCTATTTTAAGCTTCGGCAATTCGCCTCATTTAATTATTTTTTTCCAAGTCTGAATAGTGTGGCCCTTCTTTCTCCTTCAATGGGATCCTCTATTAAATTACTATTTCTGACTTTCCATCTCGGCGGGTTCGTCCCCTGTGCCGATCTTTACAGCTTTTCTATATCCCTCATTGTCCCCCCTCATTCATTAAATGTGAATTTTCTCATTAGCTTCCATGCTTCCCAGGACCTTCTCGTCTCTAAATGTTCTCAAGCGTGGGGGCTCCGTCGCTGGAGGTTTTCGAGAAAAGATGGGACAACCAGTTGTCTTGCGATGGCATAAGACAGTGATGGTTAACCTTTTTATCCCCGTGTGCTGAAATGCAATGCGCCCCCCCCCTGCGCATGCACACACGACCATCACCCTGTGCATGCATGTGCGATTTCCCCCCCTCCCTTGCAGTCTGCACCATGGCAGAAGGGCTTTTTCACCCTCCCCAGGCTCCAGAGGCTTTCATCAAGCCGTCTGGGAGGGCGAAAAACAGTCTCCTCCGGGCTCCGGAGGGCCTCCAGAGGCTGGAAACAGGCCCGTTTCTGGACTTCCGGAAATTCCGGGAGGTCTCCTTTTCGCCCTCCCCAGGCTCCGGAGGCTTTCCCTGAAGCCTCCTGGCACCAAAACTGGAGCATGGGGGGAGTGCCTCACACACACCCCTGGTGTTTCCCCTGCCCGCCGTGCATGCACCACATCTCCCACATGCGCGACAGACACCTGAAAAATCAGCTGGCCAGCGGGAGGCATGTACGCATGCACAGGGCTTTGCGTGCTACCTTTTCGCCAGCATGGGCATAAGGTCTCCTGCCTTGAGCAGCGGGTTGGACTAGAAGACCTCCAAGGTCTCTTTTTAACCCTATGATTCTATAGTGCAAGAAACTCCCACCCTCACCTCCCCCTGGGGCTGACAGGCCACTTTATTTTACTTTCTTTTAGAAAATGTTCCTTCTCTCTTGCATTTTCATTGTCACGTTTTATTTGAACCCCGATAAAACATTCCTGTTCAAAGTTACCTACTGAACTTCCATATGCTTCAGCAATTAGCACTTACTGATTACATTAATATTTTTCTTTTATTTAAAAAAAAACTCTGATTAATGCAATTTCTCACCACCACCCACCACCCCATTCGGCCTCATGCTAGCCAAGTTAAAAAAAAATCTGATTTTTACATTTGTACATCTATAATATTTCCGGTTATTTTGATCAGTTAATTATGAACGAGGTGTTTTTCTCTTGCCTGCAAATGGTAAACCAGTATTTTTAAACCTCAGCAACTTAGAAGATATGTGGACTTCAAATTCCCAGAGTTTCTGGGAAAGAGCTGGCAGGGGAATTCTGGGAGTTGAAGTCCACGCATCTGGAAATTGTCACAGCTGAGAAATATTGTGGTAAACCAAAGCTGCCTGTTCACCCATTGTGGTCATAGTTGTGTACCTTGGGCTTTTTCCAAATTTTTTGTAACCAGAAGATAAAAAGCGATAAAACACATTCCTTCAGCCAAGTGGAAAATACCAGCTGGGTCACCGGGGGAATAAAATATTTTCTGGCTTTCAGAGGGCAGCCGCCATTCTTCAGCATCAGGCAGCTATACAGGCCAGTGATGGCAAACCTATTCGTCATAGAGTGCATCCATGCATGAGCACTGGAAACTCAAAGACCAGCTGTCCAATGGGCATGCGCATGCCGGCCACCTTTTCTTTGGGTTTCTGGTGGGCGGATGTGCATCAGCCAGCTGGTCTTCGCACGCCGGAGCACTGGAAGCCCACAGAACATGTGGCCGGCGCATGCATGTGCACTGGCCCAGCTGGTCTTCGGGTTTCTGGCACTTCGGCATGCACGACCAACTGGCGCGCCAGAAACCAGAAGAGCAGCTGCCGATGGCACGGGTGCCCACAGAGAGCATGCGTGCCACAGATTCACCATCATGGGTAGATAGGCTTTCTCTCGACTGGCACTGGAAAGTGGCCTTCTCCCCTCAAATCGCCAGCTACGCACTTCCAACAGCAGCCCGGTTCTGCATTGCTGAGGCAGTGGCTGGATTTCACTGTGTAAACAATCGCAAACCCACTCCACACGCACAGATTCTGCCACAATTAAAGCCTGGAGCTGAGAAGGGAGACCCAGCTGTGCTGTGTTTCAACAGCTGGGACAATGCAGCTGTCCTCTTTTGTTTTGGGAGACACAATAGGAAGAAGGCGCTGAGTCACAGCATAAAGCCTCTGAAAAGCTCCTTCCCAAGCCTCTGATGGGAGTTTCTCCCTTCCCTGCAGCTGTGTCCTTGTGGTACTTTGAGCCTGACGACACAAAAGTTCGAAAAGAAAAGCAAAAAGCCAAGGATTGTAAATGTTATTTCTTTTTTTATACATAGAATAAAATAGAATAACAGAGTTGGAAGGGACCTTGGAGGTCTTCTAGTCCAACCCCCTGCTTAAGCAGGAAACCCTATGCCACTTGACAAACTCAGTATGAAGTTCCCAAGAGACGACCTAATTAATTTACGAGCCTCAAGACAAAGTTAAAAAAAACCCCATTCATTTATTCGGATCAACGTCTTGGCATGTTCTTCTGTGGAGCTGAAACTGGCTTCCTTCCGGCTTAATTGCGTTTGAACTTTACCCCTGTGTCCCCCCCCCCCCTCTGTGTGGGTCATAAATCACATTCACCAACAAGGTTGTAGAAATATGAAATCCGACTCTGGCTGAAGGTACGCATGGAATCTTCCCTCCAATACCAATCTGATAATAGTCATGGCAACGCTCTACAAGTGGACACTCAGACTTCGCAACTAACAACAACAAATAATTTTTTTCTGCCTCTGGTTGCCTGTGCTCTTTCAAAATGGCCGTCCCAAAGAACCTATTCTAAAATGGTACTCGAGGCCATCTCCTCTGCCGGGATCAAAGGCAATGGGGGGTGTGGAAGGCCGGCTGAAAATGAGAGAGTGAGAGAGAACTATAATTCCCTGATGGCATAAGCAGGAGCTTGCAAGAATATAAACAAGAAGTTAGTGACAGGCTGTCCTGACAAAACCATGCCCACTTGGGACATGAAGAATCAGAGGTAATGGAACAACAACAACAACAACAACAACCCTTTTCAGACTACACCTGCCCATTTGGTCTTTTGTAGAAGATGACAGGACCCATTCGGTGCTCAGGAACATTCTTGAGAATAAAAAAAATATAATGCTGGAATCTAGCATTGTACAGTATCCCAGTTTTCATTTCTCTAAAATTAAAAGTTTTGCTTAAGTGTAAGTCAGGAGCAGCGGTGGGTTGCACATTTCATTACCACTGGTTCACTGGGCGCACGTACACCTTCCGTGCATGTGCCTGGCCTTCCGCGCATGTGCCTTGCGCACACGTGCACCTTCCACGCATGCGCCCAGCCTCAAAAACATACCTAAGTAGGATAGCATAGAGCCGGGGCGGAGGAGAGGGTGGTCCCACCCGCGATTTCTGCTACCAGCTCGGGCGAAACAGTCCGAACCGGCTGAATACCACCTCTGGTCGAGAGACAAGGACTGTGCTGGTTACCAAGGTAGTAGGTCGTAAGTGCATGTCTCCTGGCACCAAACTGAATAGGCCAACCTGAGTTTCTAAAATAGTTGGACATGATATCTTCTACCAGAAAAATCTGAGCTGCAATCACTCTCCCTAGCTTTGTGGCACCTCAAGCACAAAAGATATATAGCAGAGTGTTTCTCAATCTTGGCAGCTTGAAGATGGGGGTGGACTTCAACTCCCAGAATTCCCCAGCCACCACAGTGATAAACACTGATAGAGCAGATGTCCAATACATATGTATTCTTTACAGCATTTTACTAAATATTTAAAATAGAATGGAATGGGATGGAATGGGATGGGAAGGGACGGGACGGGATGGGACGGGACGGGACGGGACGGGACAGGACAGAACAGAGAATGGGAATGGGAATGGATAGAAGAGAAGAGGACAGGACAGGACAGGAGAGGAGAATTCTTTACTGGCCAAGTGTGATTGGACACACAAGGAATTTGTCTTCAGTGCATAGGCTCTCAAGTGTACATAAAAAGACAAGATACATTTGTCAAGAAATAAGGTACAACACTTAAAGATAGCCATAGGGTACAAATAAGCAATCAAATCATACTAGGAAACAAATAAAAAAATATAAATTGAAAGATACAAGCAACATGGTTATAGTCATAAGTGGGAAGAGATAGATACTAGGAAGGAAGAGAAGAAGAACAGTAATACAGTCTTAGTAAATAATTTGACAGTCTTGTGGGAATTAGTTGTTTAGCAGAGTGATGGCATTCAGGAAAAAACCTGTCCTTGTGTCTACTGTTCTCCTGTGCAGTGTCCTATAGTGTCATTTTGAGGCTAAGCGTTGAAACAATTTATGTCCAGGATGTGAGGGGTCTGTAGATATTTTCACAGCCCTCGTTTTGACTCGTGCAGTGTGCAGGTCCTCGATGGAAGGGATTTTAGCCCTGAACAGTTCAGGAACCCTCTGCAGCTTCCCCCACTTTGAAATACATAAGAGCTCCTGACAAGCCAAGCATACACTGCTGGCTTTTAAATAATTAAAATCTGCAATGCTAATCCATCTGGCTAAGAACAGAAAGGAGGAGAGCAGAAAGCAAATTATACAGGAGTTCTGTCTTTTCGTTACAATGGCCACGGGGTTTGGTGTCAACTGGCTTTTGAGTTCTACCCTGAACGTGCACATTTTGAGGCGCATACAAAGGATCAGTCAAGCTAAATTCCTTAAGGTTTCATATGGATGGAATTTGCAGCTAATGCTTTTATGGAAGTTATGTCAGTTTTGATTGGCAACAAATGAGCTGTTCTCTCAACAACTGTCAGAGGAAGATCAAGACTTTTCTTTCTCCTAACCAGAGTTTCCTTCGTTTCTTATAATCAACTCTCAGCCTCGAGCAATTTCAACCAAACTTGATACAGATGACTTACTCTCTGGAAACAAATACTGTGGGGGTAAGACATCCCTAACACCCCTCGGGGTGTGTCTGCGTGTGTGTTCCAGCATAACTCGGGTTGCTGAAATGAAAGGGACTGAATTATATCTATAGTGTCAAGTCACACTACTTTTGACAGTGATAGTGTGCATTTTGGATTCAAGTTCTGTTAAGATACAGCCTGTTGTGCCTTAAAATGGATTCTACTGTACAGCACAGTAGAGTTGCCATGGTAATGGCTTCGCAGTACTCCACAAAGGAGCTCCCTCTAATACAGGATAAATACATACCTGGGCTACGCCAGGTTATCAGCTAGTGTAAGTATAAAATCCCCATACTGGATTTGAGTTAGAGCAGGAAGAGAGAGAGAGAAAGAGAGAAATATATTTGCGGGTTTCCAATTTAATATTTACAGCCTACATAAGCCAGTTGGATGTAGTGATTAAGGTGCTGGACCAGAAACTAGGAGCCAATGAGTTCTAGTCCCACTTTAGGCATGAAAGTCGACTGTTGAGCCAGTCACTTTCTCTCAGCCCAATCTTCCTCCCAGATTGGCTGTTGAAAACAAGAGGAAGGAGCATTATACATGTTCATCGCCTTGAGTAATTTATAAAAAATAATAAAGGTAGGATTAAAAAAATAAAATAAAATAAAATAATCTAATCAAATCATGCAGCGGTTAAGGCACCAGGCTAAATCTAGAGAGGTTTCCACTCTCAGCTCAATCCTGGAAAACCACTATGCCATCGGAATTGGTTACTCTCTTTGAGCATAGCTTACTTTACTGGATTGTTTTCAGGCTGATAAAATACTGTAAAGGGGAAAAGGAAAGCGATCTTTAGTACTCTGGAAAAGACAGGATTAAAAAAATAATAATTAAGAACCAACAAAGTGGTGGCAGCCAGAAATAGTGGAAGAGTCGCGAGTCAGTAAAACTTGGTAAGGAGTGAAGCCAGAAGTGAGACTTCAAAGGATCTGAACTTGCAGGAATAGTCATTTTTTTTCTGCTCCAAAGGCAGAAAAAGCAATATTTTGAGTTTCTCATCTATCTGAGCAGCTTAGGGACACACACACACATGCATGATTCTTCACAGCCCCGAGGAACATTCTCCTATCGCAACCTCACATCAAAACCAAGAAAAAAATGCTAATCAAATCCGTTGGTGAAGCTAGCTTCCTACTTGTCTGCTAAGGTATCATGAGCTTATTTTGCTGTTTAAGAAACCAAATTTTCCAGTCACAGTCTAGACTTACAAACCACCGAGAGGGAAGGGACCATTTAATCTCCCGTGTCTAACTCTTTACGAATCAGTCAGATGGCTGACCAGCTTCTACTTGAACAGGAGGCTAAAACATATGAAGAACGGTTGGGGGAACTAGGTATGTCTAGTTGAATGAAAAGAAGGACTAGGGGAGACAGGATAGCAGTCTTCCAATATCTCAGGGGTTGCCACAAAGAAGAGGGAGTCAAGCTATTCTCCAAAGCACCTCAAGGCAGGACAAGAAGCATTAGGCTCTTCTCCAGTGAGTCCTTCCTTCTCATTAGGTGGCCAAAGTATTTGAGTTTCACCTTCAGGATCTGGCTTCGGCCCAGTCTACCCAGTGCAAAGGGAAAACATGCCAGCAGTTCGGGGAGTGGTGTCAAGCTGGTCATGCCCACCCAGTTGGCCACGCCCAGAGAGTGGTGTCACGCTGGCAACGGCCACCCAGCTGGCCACACCCAGTGATTCAACGCCACTGCTTCAATGCTGCCACATTCTCTAACACAATGAGTTTCACCGTCAGGATCTGGCTTCGGCCCGGTCTACCCAGTGCAAAGGGAAAACATGCCAGCAGTTCGGGGAGTGGTGTCAAGCTGGTCATGCCCACCCAGTTGGCCACGCCCAGTGAATGGTGTCACGCTGGCCACAGCCACCCAGTTGGCCACGCCCAGTGAGTGCTGTCACACTGGCCATGGCCACCCAGTCGGCCATGGCCAGCTCCCCCCTCCCCAAGGTCAACTACAGACTGGTGCGGCCCTCAATTAAATTCTGTTTGACACCCTTGTGTTAGAGAATGTGGCAGCATTGAAACAGTGGCGTTGAATCAGCCACAAATTTGTCCTATTTCAGGATGGGTAGCAATCATGTGATCCTCATTCCAACACTCCTTTCCACAAGTCAATGGGGAAGTTGGCAGGAAGTCCAAATCGAGGCAGGGAGGGTACCAGCTTCCCACAAGGAAATCCCATGGGGAATCTGGCAGGAAATTGCCGGTTGCTCCCATTTCTACGGTTTCTTGGGGCATCCATGGACATTCTCTGTTACTCGATTTAGGCAGAGCAATATGGCTGAAACAATGACCCAATAGGTTACGAGTTATCAGCTATGTTTCTATATTTTCAAACATCACAGAATTCCTTTAAGAAATAAACAGATTAGGACTGAAACCTTTCATCTGTCTCAACAGCAGATTAAAGTGATGAAAACAAATTAATGTTCAGCTCTTTTGGCTCTGTAATGTAACTGAAAAGAAACAAAAAAATAAGGACGACCTTTTAATAATGAGCCACAGCTTCTATTTTATTAAACTGCCAGTTTTCACATAGTTGCTCCCACATCGGAAAAAAAAAAAAGGAACTGCTGCTTAAAAATTCTAGGAATATGCCAATTTATTTAAACAGAAATGATTACTCCATTTGTGTAATCAATCAGCCGAACATTCTACAACCAACTAATAATTTTAAAAATGGTTAGGCCTAATGAAGACAAAATGTGAGGATTGAATTTTAAAAAAATCAAGAGAAAAGGAAAGGTTTTAATATATCTGGATTAATTGGCTTTCATTTTTATTGCACTACTAAGTTTTAATCACAGATCAGGGCCAAAACAATATATTACTTTCAATGCTCGGTTTAAACCAATGGCTGTTATCTCATCTTCATTACAGCGATGAATTACTATTTTGCTTCTGTTTTCCTTTCAGTTTCTTTCATCAGAATAATTCAGAAAAAAGGAACATAATTACGCCAACATACCACAATGTTTTAAAGGGTCAGATTGATGACCATTGCAGAGTCCGAAAGTCTATTAAGCAAGATTCACTTAACAACCGGCTTACTTACTTATCAACTGCAATGATTCACTTAACAAAGGTCATAAAAGGGAGCAAAACCCCCTTAACATATGTCTCACTTAACAACAGAAATGTTGGGCTCAATTGTGGTCATAAGTCAAGCATATTCACTTTGTTAAGATAAGAGTATTTTCACAGGCTTGCTGTTACCCTGGAGGAGATGGAAAGGAGGAAAAACAACTCTTTTCCAGAGTTTTTCGGGGGAATTCAAACACTTTTATCAAGCTGTCCTTGCTGACATCAAGTTTATTATTTCCAAATGCAGTAGATTTAGCCACCAGCCAGCCTGCTCTGCAGATCTCTCTTTCTGATCCTACTGGATCCTAGGCTGCAGAGATTCTTCTTCCCCCTACCAGAGTGGTCACAACTGGTGGTCCATGAGAAAATTTTGGTGGTCCACAGAAAAATTATATGCATTTTTTATATTGCACTAAAACAGGGGTCCTCAAACTGATACATGCAATGAACGTTTGTGTTCCTGCAGAGAGTCTCCCTCTTCGGGGTCTTTTTGTGTGGGTCAGAGGGGGGGGCAGAAATTCTGACTTGGGGTCTGCTTCAGCCTCCTGGTGCAGGGCTTTGGGTGAAGGCTGGAGGGAAGCGCCGCTGGTGGCAAAGAGCCGGAGGACCTTGTCGCTGTGGGACTGCACCATGGCCTGGAACCTGCTGACTATCTCGTCTGAGCCTCCAGGCACCAGTACCTGGCCTTGCACTTCCTCTGCTTGGGAAGCCCATGCTCGTAGTCCTCAGTGAGGTGCTTCTGCTGAGCCTCCTTCTCAGTCAGATCCAATTTGAACTGAGCCAGCTGTTTTGTCAACTCTTTCTCATGGTGGCTGCTTAGCTCCAACAACTGATTCCTATTGGGACCCTAAGGAGCCCGGACAGGCAGGTGAGGAGTGGCTGGGAGGGGAGAGGCGAGTAGAAGCCACAGGGCACACCTCAACGTGAGTGACATCGAGTTGGCCAGGCCTACCTAGTCACATGACCATCTAGCCACGCCCACCCAGCTGGTCATTAGGCAGATCACATTAGTAGTCTGTTGGATTTAATATTATGAATTTAGTGGTCCCTGAGGTCCAAAAAGTCTACTATATCCTTAGATCTGTGTAGTATTTCCAATCCACCTAGAACAAATAGCAATAGCAATAGCAGTTAGACTTATATACCACTTCATAGGGCTTTCAGCCCTCTCTAAGCGGTTTACAGAGTCAGCATATTGCCCCCAACAACAATCCGGGTCCTCATTTTACCCACCTCGGAAGGATGGAAGGCTGAGTCAACCCTGAGCCGGTGAGATTTGAACAGCCGAACTGCAGAACTGCAGTCAGCTGAAGTAGCCTGCAGTGCTGCATTTAACCACTGCGCCACCTCGGCTCTTAATAAACACTAGCAACACGACATATATATGTATGTATGTATGTATGTATGTATGTATGTATATATGTATATATGTATATATATATACATACATACATACACACACACACACACACACACACACATATATATATATACACACACATATAAGGCTTAATGGTTAAGACATCTGCCTAAGATGTAATACAGCACAGGTTCGATTCCCAGTAAGGGTATGGCTAGCTGATGAGAGCTAAATAGCTTGAAATAGATCTATACTAGTCTCCCTTTATTTATTTATCAGCACAAATACAACACAAATGTAACAAAGGCAAAAGTAAAAATATTGGGTTTCTGTCGTGATGGTCTCTTGTGACGAGCCGATAGACAGATAATGGAAGCAGTTAGCTTCCTCCCATAATTGGGGCTTACCAGGGATTGTGACACTAAGTATATACCTACCTCCCTGGCTTCAGCTGATAAGGAGGAGGACCTGTGGCTTAATGGTTAAGACATCTGCCTAAGATGTAATACAGCACAGGTTCAAATCCCAGTAAGGGTATGGCTAGCTGATGAGAGCTAAATAGCTTGAAATAGATCTATACTAGTCTCCCTTTATTTATTTATCAGCACAAATACAACACAGACACAGACACACACACACACAGATATATATTTCGGTAGAACCATACAATCTGAAGGGAAAGTGTAGCAAGGAAAGTTTGCATTTACAAAGTCAGACCATCACATTGTTGTTTCAGAATTGTTTGCTTTGATCAGCAGTCGCCTTCCCAGGTGATCGGCATGGGGAGTGCAAAACATGCCATTTTGCATCGTGTTAGGAGAAAATTCGGAATGCTCTATTTTCTTTAACAAGCCGACTGGTCTGGCCATTCCCAGGAGGAAGTCTGGCAGTTGCCCAGAAGACATTCTTTTAGAACAGGAAGCGGCACCAGACCTTTAAAAGACGAAAGGCATCTCTCATGGCCTAAGATTTTGTGTATTTCAGTCAACTTCTGCCAACAACACAAAATAAACCGCAGGTTCTCTTGAACTACTTGGGAAAATTATAATCAGTTATATCAATGCCATCCTCATGACTTTATAATCTGCACACTCCCAGTTTAACTGCAGAAAAAACAATCTGCCTTCCATTGAGGGCTTGCACACTGCACGAGTCAAAAAGAGGGCTGTGAAAATATCTACAGACCCCTTGCATCCTGGACATAAATTGTTTCAACTCCTACCCTCAAAATGACGCTATAGAGTACTGAACACCAGAACAACTAGACACAAGGACAGTTTTTTCCTGAACGCCATCACTCTGCTAAACAAATAATTCCCTCACTACTGTCAAACTATTCACTAAGGCTGCATTACTATTACTATTAGTCTTACTATTATTCCTATCACCCATCTCCTCCCACTTAATGACTGCAGGATTGTCACTTTTTTGCTTGTATCCTTATGATTTATGATACTGTTTCCTCATTGCTTATTTGTACCCTATGACCATCATTAAGTGTTGTGCCTTATGATTCTTGATGAATGTATTGTATTCTCCTTATGTACAGAGAGCATAAGACAAATTCTTTGTGTGTCCAATCACAATTGGCCACTAAAGAATTCTATTCTATTTTATTAATTTAGACTACTACTTGATGTATCTGAAGGGGGTCCTATCTTTGATAATCTCTTACTTGCTTTTGCTACAATCGTTAGCCACTTGATGCTTCCTCAGGTATCTAAGGATCAGTGGTGGGTTTCAAAAAATTTTGGAACCTCTTCTGTAGGTGTGGCCTGCTTTCCGGGTCCACTGGTGGAACCTCTTCTAACCGGTTCGGTTAGATTTGACAAACCGGTTCTACCGAATTGGTGTGAACTGGTAGGAACCCACCTCTGCTAAGGATGATCTAACATACAAATGAGAAATCTTGAGCCAAATATCCCCAAGCCAATCTCTTAAAGTCAGCACTCTCCTTCGAGTTCAGTTCAACAGAGCGATGAGAATAGTCTGGTTTATTAGTGGGCTTAGATGGAGTTGAACAATTTTTTTTTTAAAGATCCCTTCTTTTTGGCCATGAGTTTATCTTAAGAAAAAGAATGCTAAATAATTTGGGGGGAGGGGGTTGAGCACACACATATGTACATATTGCACATATCTCGCATAACCAAAATAATAAGATTACTTTTTAATCAGCAATCTAAGGCAAAGGAGGAGAATGCATAAGCGCCACTTGCAAGAAACTTTCTGAAAACCATAAAAGTTAACTTGCCATTTTTTCTTCTGATTGAATTAACCTTTCGTTTTAATGTCCTGGAATTCTGAGCATCGAGCCATTTACAGTGGGATTTTTTTTTAATGCTTAAAAATGTTAATCAGGCTGATTTATACCACACGGCATTGTCTTGGCATATTATCAATGGCCAAGGTCATGCTCAATTAGCGCCCTGAGAAAAAACAATGCCTCTCTGTGTAGTGCTTACAAGTTAGGGGACTGTTTAATCCATATTTCATGCCATTCCTGTGGAAATATTACATAATGCTTCACAAAATAACCAAGTGACATTATCTTGGCTTAGGATTTGGACATGATATAGCCAAAGGGTAGAGCCTGATAATTTCATCCATCCATCTTGACTGAAGCACAAGTCCCTCTGAGTATAAAGCAAGCTGGCTTCCATGTAAGATCCATCCATTACAAGAGAGAAAGCTAATTTGTTCCAGTGGCAAAGCACACGTCTCCTACGGATTGAAAAATACTGGATGACGGTACATCCACCACAAATGTCTGTAAAATCAAATCGTTTTTCCTGCCCCAAACATAAAACCTAATGGCTGATACCAGAGACAGAACTCTTAGGTAAGTAGATTGTGAGGTCTTGAGGAGAAGGCCTAAGAATGGTTCCACCACAAAACCGCGGTCGACTAAAGCGCGCTCGACGAAACCGCGTACCTGACGTCATCACAGTGCGACGAAAAAAGCACGCTGTGAGCGGTAAAGCTAAAATTAACGCGTAAACCTAAACCTAACCCCCCCAAACCTAACCCTAAACCTAACCCTAAACCTAACCCTAAACCTAACCCTAACCCTTAACCTAACCCTTACCTTTACGTGAATCGGCTTGCTTTAAAAGCGCCTTTTAAAGTGCCCTTTTTTCTCCGCGGTCGTTGTTGTCGCGCTGCTGATGACGTCAGCGACGCGCTTTAATCGGGCGTGCTTTAGTGGACCGCGGTTTTGTCGTGCCACGCCTAGAATATACTAAGAATGCCTTAGTGGACAACCAGCTAAATATGAGTTAGCAGTGTGCAGCGGCAGCCAAAAAAAGCCAATGCAATCCTAAATTGCATTAACAGAGGAACGCAATCAAGATCAAGCGGGGTCCTAATACCACTCTGTAAAGCCTTAGTAGGACCATACCTAGAGTTCTGCATCCAGTTTTGGTCACCACACTATCAAAACGATATTGAGACTCTAGAAAGAGCACAGAGAAGAGCAACCAGGATGATTAGGGGATTGGAGGCTAAAACATACAATGAACGGTTGCAGGAACTGGGCATGTCTAGTCTAGTGAAGAGAAGGACCAGGGGAGACACGATAGCAGTCTTCCGATATTTGAGGGGCTGCCACAGAGAGGAGGGGGTCAAGCTATTTTCCAAAGCACTCGAAGGCTAGACAAGGAATAATGGATGGAAATTGAACAAGGAGAGATTCAACCTGGAAATAAGGAGACATTTTCTGACAAGTGAGAACAATCAACCAATAGAACAGAAGTTCCCTTCGGAAGTTGTGGGAGCTTCATCACTGGAGGCTTTCAGGAAGAGACTGAACTGGTATTTGTCAGAAATGGTGTAGGGTCTCCTGCTTAGGCAGGGGGTTGGACTAAATGACCTACAAGGTCCCTTCCAACTCTGTTAATCTAATCTAACTCTTAAAATGTCTTCACAATGAGTGAAAAACAACTTTTGATTCTGGTTGGCATGAAAGGAGAATTCTCTGCAGTCCACATTTTCACTTTTACATCAATGCATGTTTGTTCCATCACAGGCAACATACATTCCCATACACAAATGACTAATGCTCTCAAGCCACATGTAAAGGACGCAATTGAATATTAATATCAAGAACAAAGTTAGGGAATAGCTCCAACAGAATATAAATGAATAAAAAGAAAGGGGGAGGGAGGGAGAAAGCGCACGTCATTATGTCATTTCAAGTTACCCAAAAAGCAAGAAGCTGATCTTTGACATTTTTATTATAAAATGCCTAATGTTTACATATGGATTTAATTAGAGAAACAGCTGTTTAATAGCACACAATTAACCATACCTGATTAGAAATAAAGTCCAGTCCAGCCTTAAAGCATTATTTGAGACAGGTGTATTGATTTTAAAGATGTGACCAATTTAACAAGTACTTTGATTTGTGAGAATGCAGTTTTAATTACTTCGGTAAGCAATGCCAGAAATGCTAAACAAGTTTCCTTAGGGCTGCAATATTTCCCCCCCCCTTACCCATGTATCTATAAAAACAATTACATATATTAAAAAGGACAGCATTTTTACTTAATTCCTCGTATGCAATAAAAATCAATGAATGGAAACATAAAATTGGAAACAGAATTATATCAAAGCAAGTAGTGTCATGGGATTGGAGGCACGCATTTTTGCAGCTTTTTAAAAATGTACAGTGGGATTTTACCAAGAAATACAGATACTCGTCCTTTATTTAAATATAACATTGCAGCTAAAGGATGATATGGCCAGTATTTATGTATTCAGAGAAATTTAGTCTTCTCATCAGTTGCCCTGACAGCTTTGGCTGGAGGATGGGGGGAGAGAAAAAAGGATATGATCCTTGCTGTTATATATTATTAAACATCCTTAGCATCCATCTATGGGTTTTTTGAAAGTGATTAAAATGCTCTTTCATTGTTAATCAGACCGAATTTATCACTGCTCCAAGCAAGGCTGTGTAGCCATGGAATCCAACATGCAAACTTGAAATAAAGACAGCCGAAGCCCCAGGAAAGAAGTCGATTGCCCAACGAGGAGATCAGGTTAGGTAGGGCAAGAATAAATCAGGTGAATGTCCTAACTACGAGGGGTTTGGGGTTTTTTTTTTAAGGACTTTTCCTACCTTTCTTGGCAGTGCCTGATCTACGTCTGGCTGGCGATACCAACTCCTTCACAGTCTGCAAGACCTGAATCATCATTGCTGGTTAAGCAGATCAAAGCCACCAGCTGCTCTTCTGGAATGCCAACAGGTTTCATCCCTACACCGATCGCTTTCACGGCTGCCTTCGGATAAGCTGGAAGCACAGCAACGCAGCCGCTCCGCTACCTTTCTGAGCATATGCGTGACAACGGTAGGGATGCAGGAGCAGCCTCAACTGGGCACCCTCCATCAGATCTCTTGCAAAACATTTCAGGATGGAGCTCCGAAGTTCGCAGGATGGCCCCCTCTTTTCAAAGAAAGACTTCTAAAACCGGCACGTTTCTCCCCAGTTCAGGACATGAACCTCTGTTCTTTTCCACGATTTAAAAAAAAAAAAAAGAGTAGATCAAACTCATACAGGAAATCAATTCTAGGGGTGGGTTAAAAACCAGAAAGTTCCAAGGTATCTAGAAACTTCAAGCCCAAAGTAACGCGGCAGTAAATTGAAAAGAAAACACTCTTAAGTGTATTGGAAAAAGCTTATTGGCTTCCACGCTTCCTCCTTTTTTCACACATCCCAGCCTCTCTCATCCCTGCACATATGTATCATCACGCTGCAAACTGAAATCCTTACGAGCGTTTCAGCAGCGATTAAATCTTCCCACCGGGGAACGGAATACATATTCACCTGAGCCATTCCGGTTGCACCTGCCAGGTAATCTGAACCACAGAGCATCGACAACTCAAAGTTTCCAAACCGCTAACCTAATCGTCCATGACACCTGCTCAGGTATGCAGCCTGTGGAAGTGAAACAGGGAAAAGGACTTCGCACTCCTTCGAAGAACCTTAGCCTTATTAGAATCTTTTGAAGCAAAACACATTTTTAAAAAAAAACAGGGAGTGCCTATGGAATCTTTTTGAGTCTGAAAAAGACATCACAGTAAAGCCAACAACATTTTAGAAAAAAAATGCATTTGTGATAAAAATATGAATTAGACTTAAAGTGAAAGCGGTATCTTTGGGGATTTTGACAGTACGAATTTATCTAGCGCCACAATTACAGGAGCTCCATGATCCAGATATATACATATAGGGACGCGGTGGCTCAGTGGCTAATATGCCGAGCTTGTCGATGAGAAACGTTGGCAGTTTGGCGGTTCGAATCCCTAGCGCTGCATAATGGAGTGAGCTCCCGTTACCTGTCCCAGCTTCTGCCAACCTAGCAGTTTGAAAGCACGTAAAAATTGCAAGTAGAAAAATAGGAACCACCTTTGGTCGGAAGGTAACAGTGTTCCGTGCGCCTTCGGCGTTTGGTCATGCCGGCCACATGACCACGGAGACATCTTCGGACAGTGTTGGCTCTTCGACTTTGAAACGGAGATGAGCATCGCCCCCTAGAGTTAGGAACGACTGGCACATATGTGCGAGGGGAACTTTTACCTTTGCAGACACACACACAAAAGCACACACAGAGCCGAGAATATCTTGTTGACAGGAATCCACCCTTCCCCCTGCCCCAAAAATGTGGATTTTGTACCTGACCTAATGTTGCACCTGTAACATCGCAGATGTTATATTAGTCCAAAGTCTATTCTGCAATGCTACGGTTGGAGCTGAAAAGGGGAATACCGTCCAATGTTTAAATAAGAAGTTATCACCAGCAGGAAGCAGACCTGGAGAAACAGACTCAGATTTTTTGGTTCTCCTGAACTTGGGAACTATAAAGCCTAAACAACCCCCAGCATTCAGCTTTACCTCGATGCTTGCGAGAAGAGGCAATCTGCCTTCCTTTCTCTTTCGTTCCATGGCTTGATGGAAGTCTTAAAGGAAAAGGGAAAGGTTCCCCTCGCACATATGTGCTAGCAGTTCCTGACTCTAGGGGGCAGTGCTCATCTCCGTTTCAAAGCCAAAGAGCCAGCGCTGTCCAAAGATGTCTCCGTGGTCATGTGGGCAGCATGACTAAACACCGAAGGCGCATGGAGCGGTGTTACCTTCCCACCAAAGGTGGTTCCTATTTTTCTACTCCCCTTTTTACATGCTTTCAAACTGCTAGGTTGGCAGAAGCTGGGACAAGTAACGGGAGCTCACTCCGTTACGCGGCGCTAGGGATTTGAACCACCAAACTATCGACCTTCTGATCGACAAGCTCAGCATCTGGGCTCATCTCAATTACCAAGGCCTCCTGGGCCCTTGGAGGCAAGGCAAAACGCAATGTTAGTAAACCTACGTGCAATTGCTTCTCTCTTAGCCCTTTTGAGAATGGCAATAATTGTTGTTGGCAATAAATGTGGTTCCCTGTAGAGCATGCTGCTCCAGATCCAGCAAGCTCTTGAGATTCAAAGCGCAACAACCCGAGAAAACACCGAATCCTAATGAAGCCAACAACAGTGAGCAAGATGAACCAAAAATCTGACCCACTTGTAAGGCTGCTGGAAGAGTTTTAGTTATCCACGCTTCTCAGTGGATTCTCTCAGGTGTCCCTTTTGCTGAGCAACAGTTCTTCCTCATTTAAAGTAAAGGTAAAGTTTCCCCTCGCACATACATGCTAGTCATTCCCAACTCTAGGGGGCGGTGCTCATCTCCCTTTCAAAGCCGAAGAGCCAGCGCTGTCCGAAGACGTCTCCGTGATCATGTCGCCGGCATGACTCAACAGCGAAGGCTCACAGAACGCTGTTACCTTCCCACCAAAGGGGGTTCCTATTTTTCTACTTGCATTTTTTTACCTGCTTTCGAACTGCTAGGTTGGCAGAAACGGAGACAAGTAACAGGAGCTCACTCCGTTACGCGGCGCTGGGGATTCGAACCGTCAAACTGCCAACCTTTCTGATCAACAAGCTCAGTGTCTTAGCCACGGAGCCACCGCGTCCTTCTTCTTCATTTAGTTTTATTTTTTTACTTAAAACATGAAGAGTGGGTGAAATAAACGGTCCATCACAGAATCCCCCCTTAACGTAGGGACGTGACTCTCCCTCACACTCAATGTCTACACGAATGCTTTCTTTAGATTGCATCACCAATTTCAATGTAAACATGTGATTATTTTTTGGATAAGCAGGCAGGTTGAATGGTATTCCACCAATCACACTGTACCGCCTATTTATATTCTCAGCCACAGCAACTAGGAGTATGTGGGAGTAGAAGAGAGGAGGAAGGATATACGGGTGTTGGGGGGGGGGGTTGCAGCTGAAGAATTATAAGGGAGTTCTCTGCATGTTGATGTCCTCCAGACGATTACAACTGCCATCTCTGGCTGGGAGGGGATAAGGAGAAATAGCCTCATTAGAAAGTACCAAGTTGAGGATGAGTGATTTGAGCTTCATGGAGAAGACCATTTCTGTCTGCCTTTAGCAAACATTAGTACTTATTTCTATCACTGGGAAGAGCCAAAAAAAACTGGATGCCCAGTTGGTTCCATCTGGTTGTTAGATGGGCGAATACTTCGGTGGGAATTCTTCTTCACAGTGGTTACCATGGAAGCTTTGAAGAGCAGTGAGACGCAGCTGCATCACCATCAACTGCGGCATAATCGAAAGCTAATGCAGGAATGGGCAACTATGACAACTTTACGACCTGTGGACTTCAATTCCCAGAATTCCTCAGCCAGCCATGGGAGTTGAAATCCATAGGTCTTAAAGTTGCCACAGATGCTCACCCCCCGGACTAATGAATAGGAAGAAGAATGGGTTCCACCACAAAACCGCGGACGACAAAATCGTGGTCGACGAAAGCGCGTATGTGACGTCATCACAGCGCGACGGAAAAGATCGAAAAATGTAAAAATAAAGCGAAAACCTTACCCTAACCCCCCCAAACCTAACCCTAAACCTAACCCTAAACCTAACCCTTAACCTAACCCTAAACCTAACTCTAAACCTAACCCTTAACCTAACGAAAAACCTAACGCTAACCCTTAACCTAACGCTAAACATAACGCTAACGCTCTAAACCTAACCCTAACCCTTAACCTAACCCTAACCCTAACCCTAAACCTAACCCTTACCTTTATGTGAATCGGCTTGCTGTAATTTAATTTTTATTTCAATTTTTCGATCTTTTTCGTCGCGCTGTGATGACGTCACATACGCGCTTTCGTCGACCGCGCTTTTGTGGAACGCGGTTTTGACGGGTCACGGAAGAATGTCTCTTTGATGACTTTTTCCAACCTTCTCCAAGGGACTCTTCAGATTTCAGGATTCTACCATACCTTCCTAGCACCCTAGCCTTAACCAACCCTTAAGGAAATCTCGTTTTCCTTGGCCCCTATTTTCCCCCCCTTAATTCCTGGCTTTATCCAGTTTTTTGAAAGGAATTCTCTCTCCTGCATTCCATCAACTCACTCCAAGAGATTCTTCTTTTTTGATTAACATGACCATCAGGCTCTCCTGCTTGAGCAGGGGGTTGAACTAGAATGAGTTATGAGTTATGAAAGTTTATTTATATGCCGCCCTTTTCCCTGGGGGGACTCAGGGCGGCTTACAACTCGAAGGGAAGGGGGGAAACAAACATTTAACACGTAAAACAATACATAAGAAAGATCTCCAAGGTCCCTTCCAACTCTATATTCTATGTTCCAACTTTTCTTGCTAGTTTTCTAAGCATTCTGTTCTCTCTACAATCAGCCACTTCCAAATCTTGCAAGGGATTTTTTTTTTCCTGACCTGTGGCTCTTCCCAAAACCAAAAGAAAGGAAGTTTGCATCTTTTGAGCCCTCTGACATTTTTTAAGTCTTCAAAAATAACTCCCCCCCCTCCCCGATCCATGGCCATCGCAACATTTCCTAGAAGTCTGGGGGTAACTCTAGCCTCTTGACTTCTTCTTATCAAGGAATTCTCATACTTCCTGGCCAGCTGATTTTCTTTGTGGATTCCCCTTCATTTATTATATGGCCTTTTCCAAAATGCCCCTGGTAACGTTGATCACCATTTTTATGGCTGAAAAGGAAATTTATATCCGGACGCGTTAAGGCAATCATCATGGGGATTTTCCTCTGCATATTCTCCAGGGACAACTTGCTATCTGTTCATACATTCGTATAAAGATAGAATCTTTTAAAAATAATTAAGATGATACAAGGAGGAGGAAAAGTGAATTACTGCAGAACGGGGTTTGTTTCCCCGATTCTTTTATGGCACGATTCCATGGTTGTTTATATGATAAACATCCCATGTTCCCACCTCTTTTCGAACAGTAAGCCCATTCCACTCCCCAAAAGGGCAAAACATTTAAAATTAAAGACATTTTGGAAAGAGGCCAGAACATTAAATAAACATCCTGGTTGCAACAACCATAGGAAAAAAAATGGAATTAAAAAAAAAAACAGCATGAAATGAAAGCAAAGGCCCATTTAGCTCTTTTGATAAACAAAATATTGAATAATTTAGCCATTCTTAGACCAAGCTTTACCTGTCCACATTTATAAGATGCCATTATAGGATGCTGCTTCTTTAGAACCATCAGGAAAAATAAGATCTGAAAAAGGGACAGGTACGGCCTATCAACAGGTACAGCCTCCCACATTAAACCAACTTAATTTAAACAAAAAGTCTTCAAGGCGGGGGGGAGGAGGGGGGACAAGCCAGAAAAAGCAATCTCTACTACTATCTGGAAAACAAAAGCTTTAACATCCATGCAATTTTATCTTCCATCATTAAAAACCTCCGCTACTGATAATTTATCTTTAAAGGTGATCTGACCACAGGCAGGTAACTGAAGGTTTCAAGGACAACACTGAAGATCAAAAGCAGCTACAGGGAGGCGAAGATGAAACTGTTTCTTAGACTATATGATATTTTCAAGGTAAACAGTCTATTCCAGGAGTGTCCAACCTTGGAAACTTTTAAGACTTGTAAACGTCAATACTCAGTATGGATGGATGGATGGATGGATGGATGGATGGGGAATTCTGGGAGTTGGAAGTTCACGGATCTTAAAGTTTCCAAGGTTGGAAACACCACCCCCCCACACACACACACACTGATCTACAGTTAAGGAAAGGTAAGCGAAGTATCTGTTCTGACCGAGGCTTCCCGAGAGCCTGAAGCAAACTCCTTGTCCTGAAAAAACTCCTTTTATTAATTTATTGTGAATTCTGCTCATTTACATCCAGCAAAGTCTCTCAAGGGAGGATTTACAGTCACAGACCTTATCTGGCTTGGAGAGCTGCCAGGCCGATATCTGCAAAACTTGGCAAGGAGTCTCAGAGAGTCACGAACCAATTAAGCGAACTAATCATCTCCTGCAAACTCCACTCCCCTTTCGCTCCTCTTTTATTTCCTCTGGGAGGGGCCATTCATTGTCTAGCCTTACCCCCAAGTCGACTCCTGTTCTTTAGCTGTTCCCTTTGTTTGGCAACTCTGCACATGTGAACCCTGGAAACAGGCTCCAGTTGTTCGTCTGCCTCACTGATGTCTGACTCTGAAAGCAGCTGATAACTGGCATATGGCCCTGGCTCTCTCTCTGCCTCCGACACAGAGCCCTCATCAGAGCCTTCCCCAGTCTCCAGGACTGGCCCATGTTCCTCCCCAACCTCCTCACTGTCCGAATCTGCAGCCAGCTGTTCTGGCTGCTGGTGGGCCACAAATTATCACTTTATTTAGCAGCTCTGGAAACAGCAAAGATCCTGCCCATGGTGCCTCTGCCAGTGAAAAGAGAGCTTGGGGAGGCCTCACACAGCCTGCCCGGGCTCTGTTTTCATTCACAACAGCCTCCTGCACCCTTCTGCCAACTAAAATGGAACCTGGGGGGGGGGGGGCAGCTAGTTATGCCCACCTTGGCCACGCACACCTCCAGCCCCCAAGGTCAAACACAACCTTGATGCATCCCTAAATGAAATCAAGTTGGACACCCCTGCTTTACTGGGAGGATAAAACGGTACTCACGGCTGATGTATTCTAGACAGGTACTTAGAACCAAGCACATCTTGAGATATAAACCAAGTTCTTGGCTATCATATAATACCAAACTCATTTCACCCATGGTTTACAAAGATTTTGGCCAAGCTTTTTCAGCTGGAACAAAATAAGGAACATAGGACTCTTACAGCATCTTCTGGTTTCCAACCACATCTTCAAACTTTTTTCTACTGCAGTTGGAATGAGAAGTGTACACAGTAGTTTAATTCTAAATGAAGGAGTCCCAGAGGAAAGATTTCAGAGGCTTCTTTCTCCTTGCATCCCATAAATCCTTCCTTCCTCCCACCTGCTCATTTAAATGTGCACAAACCGCAGCAGCTTGATCAGTATGCAATTGTTTATTAGCTGATTTATGGACTTGCCCGGCTCACAATGGGTAAGGCACACTGTGCAAGAAAGCTGAAAAGGTAGAATCATAATCTAAGTGGAAGAAGCATAATTTAAAAGCAGGCCACAGAAGAGCAGGCTGCCGCTTAGCGAATGGTCTCAATTTAGGCAGTCTTATCACGGTGTAGCTGTTATGCCAATTCCCACTGACTCCAACTATGACTTCCACCTTCTTGATAGAAACGGTCAAAACATTTGCAAGTTTTTTTTTACGTAATGGATGAAAACGTAGTTGTTTTTTGCACTTTGCATGCAGCAATCCCTAATTTATATTCTCTTGGGTAAGACAGGTAGCCCTTGGTGATTCCTGGTAGCAATTGTGGTGTTTATCCAATTATTGTCCTACATTAATATCAATTTAAACGTGTATCTTAAGTGTTCGGCGGTTTCAATGAACAAAAAAACTGGAAATGAATATTTAAGTTAAGGAAAAAGAGAGGCTGAGAATAAAATACTCATTTAATAGAACTATACATGCTTCAGAGGACATATTATTAAAGTAGCTGCATCTTTTTTCCCCAGCCTCTTCTAAAAAGAAGGAGGTGCTTTAATGAACAGAGAAATGCCGTGTTTCTGCAACATCCAAACCCTTCCAAATCATTTTTGAAGGAAGACATGTCTCAATTCTTCTTCTTTTAAAACTCACCGAAACTTAAACCATTCAACTTTTTGATGTCCGTAACACTGGAGCATAAGAAAACAGTGAACTTTGGTTCTGATTATTCAGCTGCCATCAGTTAAGATTTTAAAAAAATCCCTCCATTAACAAAATTAGAATTAACTGTTCTTAACAAACAGATTTTAGGGATTTTCTTGCCAGACGTCTAATATATTTACAGCACAAAGCAGAGCCAAAAAACTGTTATTCAAACCCATCGCTCAGCAGGCATCTGCCGGAAATGCTGGCGTGGTTGACTTGCATCTTGGAAGTCATCGTAGAAAATCACATTCTTTTTTCCGCACTGGAATAAATGGGAAATTTTCCCATCATCTACAATTTAGAAAGGTCTTGCTTCCACACAGCATGAAGTAAATTAAGATAGTCACTCGAAGCTTGGGAAAAGAGGCCAAGACTGCCATTCTGTAAAAGAAAGCACTTTCCAGAGAAATTAACTATCACTAATTGTTATTACTGTTACTGCTATCCCAAATCCACTTTAGGATAAAAGCCTCTTTGCTGAAGAGTATGGACCTGTCCAGGATTATGGACTACACTGCTAAGTAGCCTAAATTTACGTCTATAGATGCCATATGCCGGGGGTCGGAAAACTTAAACACTCAAAGAGCCATTTGGACCCGTTTCCCACAGAAAACACCGGGAGCCACAAAGGTCCTAACCGGAAGCCCCCTGTTCAATTCTGGAGCTGACCGGAAGTTCAGTTCCCCCACCATAGAGTCTCCTCCTAACGCGGCGTCCTTTTTTCCTCTACCTGTCATAACCGAAAGCCCTATCAATTGTGGAGCCAACTGGCAACAAGGGAGCCACAGCAGAGGGATGAAAGAGCCACATGCGGCTCCAGAGCCACAGATTGCCGACCCCTGATCTAGTTTAATGAAAAGGACAACTGGAAAACCTTCCCCTTGCCATAGAGTCTTCTCCTGGTGCACTGTGCTTCTCCCCCCCCCCACCGGAAGCTCCTCTCAAAATTGTGGTGCCGACCGGTGACGGAGCCACAGCAGAGGGAGGAAAGAGCCACATGCAGCTCCAGAGCCGCAGTTTGCTGACTTCTGCCATATGCCATATAAATATAAAAGTCCTAAGACAGTGATGGCTAACCTTTTTGCCGTTGCATGCCAAAAGTGCACATGCACCCACACCCATAATGCAATGTGTGTGTGATACCCCATGCATCCTGCCCATGTCCATGTGCGCATGACACCCCTCCCCCACATGCACCCCGGCACCCATGCATGCCCTCCACCCACCCTGGAAGGCCTCCTGCACCAACCTGGAAACCAAAACAGGGCACAGGGAGACTGTACGAGGCCCCAAAATCCAATGCAAGTGCCCCCCTGTGCATGCACCCCCCGCACGTGCATGCACGTGTTCTAAACTTGCAGGGCCACCCCCACGCATGCGCAGCAGAGACCCAAAGACCAGCTGGCTGGCAGGAGCCATGTGCGCACGCACAGTGGAGCTGGGCTTGGGCGACAGCTGGCATGCCCGCAGAGAGGGCTCGGGTGCCACTTGTGGCATGCGTGCCATAGGTCCTAGGAAGAAAAAGGCAGTGGCGAGCTAGTTTCAAAATCTCACCTAAGAAAACTGCAGACAATTGTCCATACAAGTCATCAGCAATCAGCAACAACAACAACAACCACAACAAAGAGGCTGTCATTGCAATGTCATGCATTTATTTGGGATTGTGACCGGTTCGCTATGACTTCCTTGAGAATCAACATATTGAAAACTGAAGCGAATATGATCTTAACAATAAGCGGGAATCCTCAAAAAAAAAAATCAGTCAAACAATAATTTCAAGGACAGCGCGTGTCACTACTAACCTACGCGTCTGCCACTGAAAAGCAAAGTGTTTCTGTCAGAAGTAAATGAATCAGGGAAACGCCGAGAAACAAGGAAATTCAAAGAGACAGCGGGGAAAACAGCTCTGCTGTTTGCCTTCTAAATCAACCCGCTTCTCCCGAAAAAGATGCGAGGGAGACCAAACTCCCCCCATTTTTGCATCATTCGGAAAGATGAGGCTAACCACACAATTCCATCTGTCCATTTGTTGGCAAGAAGCAAGTATTCGGCAGCACGCAAATGTCTCTGGCGGTTCTAATCCTAGGCAAAATCACATCAGATACCTGTACAAATTAGCACAGGAGCCCCCCAGTCTTCTCTTTATACACCAAAGATTGCATCTCAAAAGTTCCCTTTGTTACAATACTGAAGTTTGCAGACGATACAACAGTGATTGGTCTCATTCAAGACAACGATGAATCCGCATACAGATGGGAGGTTGGACAACTAGCCTTGTGGTGCAATCTTGAACTAAATACACTCAAAACCATAGAAATGGTGGTAGATTTTAGGAGAAACCCTCCTATATTACCTCCTCTTACAATACTAGATGACAGATACTAGATGGGAAGAAGAGGGGAAGAGCAGAGGAGAGGAAGGGGAAGGAGAAGAGGAAGGAAGGAAGGAGAGAAGAAAGGAGGGAAGGAAGGAGGAAAGGAAGGAGAGGAGGAGAGAAAGGAGGGAAAGGAAGGAGGGAAGGAAGGAGGGAAGGAAGGAGAGAAGGAGAGAAGGAAGGAGGGAAGGAAGGAGAGAAGGAGAGAAGAAAGGAGGGAAGGAAGGGGGAAGGAAGGAGGGAAGGAAGGAGGGAAGGAAGGAAGAAGTAGGATTGTTGTAAAATAAGATGGGTGTATGGGATGGTAAGAAAGCAATTTCAATAATATTGTCAATTGTAGGGGAGAAAAATTGTTATAAATACATATTATTAACAACAGTTATGAGATTATATAATTGTGAATGTATATATGAGAAATAAAAATTAAACAAAAAAAAACAATACTAGATGACACAGTATCAACAATAGTGACCTTCAAGTTTCTAGGTTCTATCTTAAAATGCCTTGCGCCAGCTCAGGAAGCTCAAACTGTCCAAAGAGATATTGATTCAGCTCTACAGAGGAATGATCGAGTCTGTCATCTGCACCTCCATAACTGTCTGGTTTGGCTCTGCAACCCAACAAGACAGACACGGACTTCAACGGAGAATTAGAATTGCAGAAAAAACAGTGGCTACCAACCTGCCTTCCATTGAGGATCTGTATACTGCACAAGTCAAAAAGAGGGCTGTGAAAATATCAACAGACCCCTCGCATCCTGGACATAAATAGTTTCAACTCCTACCCTCAAAACGACGCTATAGGGCACTGCACACCAAGACAACTAGACACAAGGACAGTTTTTTCCTGAACGCCATCACTCCAGTGGTGGGTTCCGGCTGGTACGGTCCAGTACAGCCGTACCGGTAGTAGTCGGGAGCAGCGTACCGGTGCGGTGGCTCGTTTGGTCCACCCGCCTGCCCGCGTTCAATACCTGTTTTTGAAGCAACCGGGCCAATTGCGCAAGCGTGCACAGCGTGCAGTGCCTGCGCAACCTCTGACGAGCAGCTGAGTGTCGCAGGGGTAGTGGAGTGCACATGCATGCACAGCGCATGTCCAGCACATGCACGAACAGACCCCAAGCAGCGTACCGGTAGCGATGGTAACGGCAACCCACCACTGCATCACTCTGCTTAACAACTAATTCCCACAACACTGTCAATAATTTACCAAGAATGTATGACTATTATGCTTCTCTTCCTTCCTAGTATCCATCTCTTCCCACTTATGGCTATAACCATGTTGCTTGTATCTTTCAATTTATATTGTTTTTATTGTTTCCTAGTACGATTTGATAGCTTATTAGCAACCTTGACTATCACTAAGTGTTGTATCTTTTTATTCTTGATGAATGCATTTTAATTCTCCTTGCGTACGCTGAGAGCATCTGCACCAAGGACAAATTCCTTGTGTGTCCAATCACACTTGGCCAATAAAGAATTCTATTCCATTGCATTCTATTCACATTCCATTATTCTATTCTATTCTATTCTATGCATAACGGGGCACAGAACCACTACAAGGAAGACATAAGGCCTTCTTCCACTGCTGGGGAAAAAAACAGATTCATTAGGTGCTTGAGGCGAGCAGGCAGTTGTAATAAATTCTGCCTGTTAAAAGTCTGCATTTTACTTTATCCAATAAAACCCTGATGCAGTAAAAGAAATATTCTCAAAAACCTTCCGGTTAAATAGATTGTCTTCTAAAAGCTTAGAAGAGAAAGGTATTTCTCTTTCGAAGGTAATTCAAGAGCTACCTCTACACAACGCTAACTGGAAGGAAGATAGACGTGTGGAGAACGGGTAAAGATTTATATATTTTTTTCTCCTCCTAATCTAAGAATTTTTTAAAAAAATGTATCTTTAAGTGAATGGACCTATTAAGGAGGATCTGCAGGGACTAAGCAGCTGATAAGTAAATGGAAAATTAATGGAAGAGCTGTGCAGCAGCAACAAATGTATATCCTGCATTTATTTTTTTTGAGAAAATGAAAACTACGGCTGCCAAGGGGAGAGTTAGCAATATTTATTAGCCATAGTTGTTTACCACTGCCTTCTTTCAGGATCTTTTTTCAACTTCCCATCTAGGCCCCAGCTGCAGGTCGTCCTTCACTTTCAACAGTTAAAAGTTACAACGGCAAAAGTGACTTACGACCATTTTACATACTTACAACCTTGGTAGCATCGCCTTGGTCATGTGAGCAAAATTCAGGCTTCTTGGCAACTGACTCATATGTACGACCGTTGCTGTATCCCAAAGTCATGTGATCACCTTTCGTGACATTAACAAAGGTCTCACTTAACAACAGAAATGCCTGGCTCAATTGTGGTCCTAAATCAAGGACTATTTCAGTGATGGGTTTCAAAAAATTTTAGAACCTCTTCTGTAGGTGTGGACTGCTTTGTGGGAGTGGCTTGCTGGCCATGTGACTGGGTGGGAGTGGCTTGCCAGCCATGTGACTGGGTGGGTGTGGCCAACTTGTAAAATGTGGTGAGACTCACTTAACAACGCTCTTGCTTAGCAACCAAAATGTTGGCTCAGAAACTCTGGCATTTGAAGCATGGAAGTCTTAAAGCTGTCAAGTTACAGCACCCTTGTACCCCTAACCCTTTGGGAAAAAAACCCAGGGGTGTTCAAACTTGATAGCTTTAAGACTTGTGGACTTCAATTCCCAGAATTCCTCCTCTCGTTCTTCATCTTGATGATGTGCGGATGGGCGGGGGGAGGGAGCTGGAACTGGTTCTAAACAGCACGGTAGATAGAAGAGGTTAGAACTGGCAGGAACCCACCCCTGGGCCTGGACTACTTGTACAGCACATAAGACTTAAACACCTCTCTATAGTGCTGGGCAGTTTAACAATTTAAACATTATTTGCATATTGCCTCCCTAACAATTTGGGCCTTCATTTTTATGACCTCAGAAGTACGGAAGGCTGAGTTAACCTTGAGCCCCGTCAGGATCGAACAACTGGCAGTGGGCAGAGTTTGCCTGCAATACTGCATGCTCTATTAAGCATTGTTTTTCTCAACTATTATGGAAAAAAAGCCTGATACACAAACATAACAGAATAGGACAACATCAAAAGTAATCCCGAGATGACACCCCGAGACCCTTCAGGAGAAACTAAACTGTAAAACAAAAGTGGATAGATTAAGCCTTTCAAAAGGGACAGTGAGATATCACACCAACATGACTGCATGCAACACGCTCCGTAAGCCACAGATTCAAGAAACAAAAGCATTTTGTTAGATTTACAAGCATCACAAACATTGGTCATCCCCTTACATCATATCATATGAATAATTCTATTCTGCTTTTCAACCATATACCCGGGCATAGGGATAAAATTCAAATGCCATAGTAAAAAAAAAAAGAAGCAGAATGAAGCAGTCATTATTTTACAGAGAACCAGTTTGGTCTGGGAGTGTTTCTCAAATTTGGCCACTTTAAGATGACTGCATTCAACTCCCAGAATTCTCCAGCCAACCATGAAGTCCATCCATGTTAAAGTTTCCAAGGTTGAAAAACACTAGTCTAGTGATTAAGACATTTCAACTCTTCAATGAAACCACTGTAGGGCAGTGGTTCCCAATGGGGGGCCTGGGCCCCACAGGGGGACAATTTGATTTTTAATGGGGGCAATTTGAACCTTGTTTAAACCAAGTTAATGGCCTTTTAGGCTTCCTCTGCATGATTAGAGTTCACTTTTTGAGTAAAGTAAGGATTATATGTCACCGGGGGGAGGGGGGGCATCAGGATTTAGAGATGCTTAAGTGGGGCATGGCCAAAAAAATGTTGGGGACCACTGCTGTACAGTAAACCCATAATTCATGATAGAGCAGGTGCTTCCAAAGGTGACAACTTTAAGGCTAATGGACTTCAACTCCCAGAATTCCCCAGCCAGAATGCCTGGCTGAAGAATTCTGGGAGTTGAAGTCCACAAGTCTTAAAGTTGCCAATGTCTGGAGACCCTTGTGATACAGGAAGATCTATGTCCCTAAGGCTCACTGAAGCAGGGATGCCATCCATCCATCCATCTCTATCTATCTATCTATCTATCTATCTATCTATCTATCTATCTACAGTATCTATCTATCTATTCATCTATCTATCTATCTATCTATCTATCTATCTATCTATCTATCTATCTACCTACCTACCTACCTACCTACCAATCTATCATCTATCTATCTATCTATTTATGTATCACCTATCTCTGTGTATTATCTATCTATCTATCTATCTGTGTATCATCTATCTATCTGTGTATCATCTATCTATCTATCTATCTATCTATCTATCTATCTATCTATCTATCATCTCTGTGTATTATCTATCTATCTATCTATGTATCATCTATCTATCTATCTATCTATCTATCTATCTATCTATCATCTATCTATCTGTGTATTATCTATCTATCTATCTATCTATCTATCTATCATCTATCTGTGTATTATCTATCTATCTATCTATGTATCATCTATCTATCTATCTATCTATCTATGTATCATCTATCTATCTATCTATCTATCTATGTATCATCTATCTATCTATCTATCTATCTATCTATCTATCATCTCTATCATCTATGTATCACCTATCTACCTACTTATCTACCTACCTACCTATCTACCTATCTATCTATATCATCTATGTATCACCTATCTACCTACTTATCTACCTACCTACCTATCTACCTATCTATCTATATCATCTATGTATCACCTATCTACCTACTTATCTACCTACTTATCTACCTACCTACCTACCTACCTACCTACCTATCTATCTATCTCTATCATCTATGTATCACCTATCTACCTACTTATCTACCTACTTATCTACCTACCTACCTACCTAACCTACCTACCTATCTATCTATCTATAAACTGCATCAGGGTTGTGTTTGATCTCGGGAAACAGAGTGGGCAGGGTGGGTGTGGCCAGCTGAACATCCTGCAGCCCTCTGCCAGTAAAAACGTAGCCCAGGAGGGCTGCATCTGGCCCTATCTGGCTCCGTTTTCAGTTGCGATGACCTCCTGAAGCCCTCTGCTAATGAAAATGATGGGCTCCATTTTTGCTGGCAGAGGCACCGTGGGCCGGTCCTTCACTGTTTCCAGGGTGGCCTCACGGGCCAGATCTAAGCACTCTGCAGGCCGGATTCAGTCCACGGGCCTTGAGTTCGACACCCCTGCTGCAGACTGACAGTAGTGTTGATTGCCATAACAAAGGAAGTCTTTTAAAGAAACCAACTTTAAGGCCACTGATGGAATCGAGTTTCAAGCAAGGCCCCGGCTCTCCCAGAATCCCCATCTACTCTTCTTACACAATGAAACTCTCTCTATTCAGAAATGACACAAACACGGGAAGAGCGAAACCCCACAGCAGAGGTTCAAGAAAAACAGCAACAGCTACTAAGGCTAAAAAGTTATTTCAAATAATTTCACATAATCTTCCGAAATAGGAACAAGATATCGTTTTTTCTTTTAAATTGAAAAATAGCCTGCGCGGCCATGAATTATTCAAAACCCGAAGAGGAAATATTCTACTCCATCTGTCCAGGTAATGAGTTTCCTCAAAGATACACATAATGACATTCTCAGGCTCATGACAGGGATTAACCTCCCAGTGGCTCCTTCTGTCAATTTGAAAACCACACGAAACCTGCTCATTTAACAGAATAGCTTTCCCGCGCTTAAAAAAACCAGAGAGCAAGGCAGGGGTGTCAAACTCGATTTCATTGAGGGCCACATCAGGGTTGTGTTTGACCTCGGGGTACCGGGGTTGACGTGGCCAGGGTGGACATGGCCAGCTCTGCGTCACTCGTGTTGGGGTGCCTGTGGTGGACCGAGCGCTCTGCAAGAGAAAATAGACTCCCGAGTTCAGTTTTCAGCTGCGACAGCCTCCTGCATCCCCCTGCCAGTGAAAACAGAGCTCGGGAGGTATTATGCGGCCCTACCGAGCTCCATTTGTCGCTGGCAGAGGCACCCCGGGCTCGTCATTTGCTGTTTCCATGGCGGCCCCGCAGGCCAGATCTAAGCACCCTGCAGACCAGATCTGGCCCCTGGGCCTTGAGTTTAACACCCCTGCCTTAGAACTAATCAGAAATAATATTATCCCCAACACACAGCGCTATATAGAAGCATAGATGATTTTAAAGTGGCGCAGGGCAATCAAAATTGATTGTTCCTAGGGATGCTACTTATAACTATTTCAGAAGGACCATTCTTATATGTAAGATCCGGCTCCCGGGCCTTGAGTTTGAAACCCCTACACTAAGGCTTGAGGATCCAGCAAGGGCCAAGCATCAAAAGTGGGTATTAGCCACACCTCCCAGGCCGCCGTGATGCTGGCTGGGGAATTCTGGGAGTTCAACTCCACAAATCTTCAAGTTGCAAAGGATGGACAATCCTGGTTTAAATTTTCTCTTCTTCATTTGCTTTTTCTATAAAAGGGACCTCTGGTTCTTAAATACATCATCCTACTATATCTAAATTGGGGGGGACAACTTCCAAACAAACCATGATTTCCAGGCCAACTTGAGAATATGATTTCACATGTTGACCTGCTGCATAGTGTGCCTCGATTTCCTGGCTTAGAAATTACAGGCCTTGCATTGTAGCTTCCTGGAGAGTTTGCCGATTTGCACAAAAGTGGAAAGCAACAGGTGGCATGCGAGATAATCCAACCATCGGGAAGTCACCGCAGAAATACATATTTCATGCACTTTTATGTACGACGGGGGGGTGGGGGAGGCTTCCCCAAAAGATCTCTGTTTGGTGTCAATAAATTCTTTGGGGAACTGCCAACCTTTCAGGGACAGAGATCTCAGGATATTGATGGCTTTCGATGGAAGAGAATATCTGAAGTTCAGGGTTGAACTGCAGAATCCTTGGTGATCGCCGAACTTGGCTGCTTTCTTGCAGACATTTCATTAACAAACTAGGTAACATCATCAGTGCTTGTAGGAGTGGGGTTTGAGAGCAAACTGCACTCCCTACTAGCAGCGATGATGTTACCTAGTTTGGTAATGAAATGTCTGCAAGAAAACAACCAAGCTCAGAGAGCATCAAGGCACCCATGAAATTGAAACCAACTCTGAGCTGATACAGAGCTGTAAGCTCTCTAAGTCAGGGGTATCAAACTCAGGGCCCGGGGGCCACATTCAGACCACGGGATGCTTAGATCTGGCCCATGGGGCCGCTCCAGAAACAGTGAAGGACTGGCCCACGGTACTTCTGCCAGCATAAATGGGAGCTCGGGAGCCCATTTTCATTGGCAAAGCACTTCAGCCACCACCTGCACCCTCAACATGAGTAATGTCGAGCTGGCCATGCCCATCCTGGCCATATCTAACCTGACACCAAGGTCAAACACAACCTTGATGTGGCCCTCAATGAAATTGAGTTTGACACCCTGCTCTAACGGGTACCTGTTTATTTGAAAGGATGGACTACCAACCCTTTAATCATAGCATCCTCTTATGTCAGAATTGGAAATAATTTATGGTACTTTCAGTGGTGGGATTCCAAAATTTTTACTACTGGTTCTGTGGGCGTGGTTTTTGGGGGGCATGTGACTGAGTAGGCGTGGCCAACTCAACATCACTCATACCAAGATGGGATGGGCGGGCGGAGCGAGTGGACAACTGGGCGGGCAGGGGCGGGGCCAGCCAGAGGTGGTATTTGCCAGTTCTCTGAACTAGATAAACTTTCCGCTACCAGTTCACCAGAACCAGTCCAAACTGGCTAAATACCACCTCTGGGTACTTTTCCTTCAGCTACAATCACTAAACTGGATACCTACAACAACATTAATAGGATACAACAGGGGCCATTGTAGATTATCTTACGGGCACACTGCTGAACTCTGTACTTCGACATGGAGACAAATATTTCAAAAGCCTGAAGACACTATGGGAGTAGAGATAAGAAAATTATCTACCAAAGACAAATCACACCCAACTTATACCGCAGCAGCTCAAGCTGGGACTAAGCAGTTTCTGTGGGTAGATATTCAGAGGGACCTCATTCTCCCTGTAGCTGATGATCAGAAATAGGAAGCTAGATTGGCAAAAATGTATAAGAACTCCTCCGCCAAATGTTGGAAATGCAACTCGATCCCAGGAACCTACTACCTATATGTGGTGGACATGTAGGAAACCGAGGAATTTCTGGGGGGGGGGGGGGGTGTCGTCAGAATTGGTTGGAAACGATAACTGAGCAACATATTGAGTTTAAACCAGAAACATGCCTCTTAGGTATACTATCATCAAGTTATGATAAAGCAAGCATATACTTAATGTTACATATACTGACGGCAGCAAGAATTATATACGCTAAATATTGGAAAAATGTGAATACCCCATTAGATGAGGATATAATTAGGAAAATTTGGGATTGAGCCGAAATGGATAGTTTAATCTTAAAAATTAAAGATAAAGAAGACTCGAAATATTATCGGACATGGAATACATTTTATGAATGGATATAGACAAGAGGTAGAAATGAGAGGGAAAATAAGTTTACGAATGTCAGTAATTGTTAGTATGGAAAATAAAGGTATAAAACTAAAACTATAGGGAAAAATTGTAAATAAATTGTAAATTGTAAGTAGAGATTTAATTAAAGCCCCTTTTCTTTACTCTTTTTGGTCATACTACTATAATTACTGTTGTTATCTTATTGTTATAGTTACTAGCTTGTGTGCTAAGATTTACTATTAACTTTTCATTGGCTTTGCTTTATATGTAATTATTAACCTGACATGTCACTCTTGTCTTTTCAATCAAAAAAGAAATAGGAAGCTATGAATGCACACCTCCAACTACACAGATACACCCGTGTGGTTTTCTTACCCAGAGTATAAAATGATTGTCATTCTCTTTTTTCAGGATCTCTTCTGACTTCCAAGTCCAATCCAAAGTCTGGGATGCATATTCGGCATTCAAATAATAAACAGGCCCGGCACTGCTTAGTTTCTAAGCTCAAGCTTAGAATAAAGTCATAGGCAGGAATTATCACCCACGAGGCATGGCTCTTATTGGTTACATTGATTTGCTCTTTTTCAGCAATTAAAGGGCAAATTGTTTCGCTCTAATCTCATTACAATAAACATAACGCATCTGTGTGTATCAACTAATAAAAACACTATCACTGTTTGTAACAAGAGAATGAGATGTTTCTAGATACGAGCATCGCTAATAAGGATTTGCCACAAAAACAAAATGGAAATGGTTTGTTATCTCTAATATCCTTTAACTAGTTAATTTTTCTCCTAGACCAAAAAAAACAAGGCAATCTTTTTCCAGCCCACTACTTGCTTTGTAATAAGGCAGCCTCATTAATGTCGCTGTATATACTGTATATCTTCCCACAAAATAGGTAGTTTTTAATTGAATAACACAATTAGAATTAAGGTAATTACTGCGGATGGAGCCAGTTTGGGGTACTAATTAAGGCATCAGGCTAGAAACCAGGAGCCCGTGAGTTCTAGTTCCACTTTAAAACACAAAACCAGCCGAGAATTTTTTTTTTCTCAACTCTAGGAAGGAAGCAATGGTAAGCCACTTCTGGAAAACCTTGCCAAGAAAACTACAGGGACCAAGAATCAGACACACTTGAATAACAGCAACAACAAAATGAGGTTAGTGCCAGTTAATTGTTTCATTTCTATGAACATTATTGCTAGGGGTGCTATTTTTTCAAATGAAACAAAAACATAAAACATTGTAGAACTCTACTTTTAATATACGTTTATTACTGGCATATCATGCTGGCTTCTTATAGGTCAGTGATGGCCAACCTTTTTTGGGGGGGGTTACAATGTGCGCGTTACATCATTCCCCCCTGCGCCCCGCCCCCTTCCATGTTCTCCCTGCGCATGCGCATGCAACCCCCTCTGCACCCTATTCTGCCCAGCAGGCCTCCCTGAAGCCTCCTGGGACCAAACACAGGGCACAGGGGGGAGAGCACTGCCCCCCGCCCATGCAAGTGCGCCCCTCCCACTCCCTTGTGCATGCACGCACATCTCCCACATGCGCCCTGTCCCCTGCACATGCCTGGCAGAGACCTGAAAATCAGCAGGCCGGCGGGAGTGTTCAAGCTGAGCTGGGTTGACGGCGCGGGTGCCTGCAGAGAGGGTTACATGTGCCACCGGTGGTATGCGTGCCATTGCCATCAAGGTTACAGGTAATATAGGATACCAACAGGCAGCAATATAATCCCAGAGAGCTCCCTTGGTGTTTAAAAGCCTGGTTCAAAGGTTGAACTTTTAAATTCTAATCTTTAAAAGGTTTGATTTTACTGCAAACGGTAAAACTGATGCAAAACACCAGCCGCCAGCATCCCAAAGGTGCTTTTTTCAAGAGGCGACTGGACTTCCTCCTTTTTCTTTGAAGACTTTTTGCTTCCCATCCAAGCAGCTTCTTCAGCTCTTCACTAGCACCCTAGTTATGAGGGCCCCAAAAAGGATGAGAATATGATCGGGCAAGATGTTCACCGTCTAGTCAATGAGTGTTTTGTGACCGTGACCCGTCAAAACTGCGCTTGACTAACCCGCGCCCGATTAAACCGCGTCGCTGGTGTCATCAACAGGGCGACAACAGCGAGCGCGGAGAAAGAAGGGCGCTTTAAATAGCGCTTTGAAAGCAAGTCGATTCAACTTAAGGTAAGGATTAGGGTTAGGGTTAGGGTTAGGTTAAGGGTTAGGGTTAGGTTAAGGGTTAGGATTAGGTTTAGGGTTAGGTTTAGCGTTAGGTTAAGGGTTAGGGTTAGGGTTAGGGTTAGGATTAGGTTTAGGGGGTTAGTTTTAGGGGTTAATTTTAGATTTAGGGTTTACAGCGTGCTTCTGTCTCCGCGCTGTTGTCGCCCTGTTGATGACATCAGCGACGCGGTTTAGTTGAGCGCGGTTTTGTGGGTGAACCTTTTGTGGCTGGTTCGCCTACGATGACAGCCACTTCCTTTCAGGCAAGTCCGCTTTTCTGAATATCTGCTATTGAAAGTCCATTTCTGCCCCAGCTCCTAAACTGGGGGTGTCCGACTTTGGTAACTTCGAGGCTTGTGGACTTCGACACCCAGAATTCCCCAGCCGGCAGATCTTAAAAGTTGCCGTGGTTGGGGGGCCCTGCCCTAAATGATTGCCCACCCTGTTATAAACTCTAACCCACATTCTTTGGATTGTTACAAGGAGAATTTGCAGACAGGGATGAGGCAAAGCTTACTTGTTGTTGCATTATTCAACTCCACTCTAAATGTTTTCAGTTCACATTTTCGGTGTCATCTCCAGCACATTATTAAAAACACCCAAGGAACAATGCTAAATCATTTGTCAAGAGGCTGCCTTTCTGAGTCTGTATCTTAATGGCTGACCTTTCCATGCAGGAACTCTCCCTGCAAACTCCCTAGATTATTTAGAGCGAAGGGGGAGTGGGAGGGCTTAAAAGGAAGGGTGAAATTTTATTTTACTTCGAAAAAAAGTGACCCAACTTTGGCTATTCTGCTTGTGGCCTCCAGCTGCCACAAGAGAACAATACCTCATTGTAACTTTTTTCCCCAATTTTTTCCCCTGCCAAATAAGATGCCCTTTTGCCTGATTTTTTTTCTATAAAGCAACTAAGAAAGAAGCCATAAACTATTCTAGCTTTATTTGGATGGGAAACGCCTTCTGTCATTCTCTAATGATAGCAGGTGTGGGCTGCTACAGGTTCATCCGGGTTCGGGAGAACCTGTAGCTAACGTTAGGGCTGGTTCGAAGAACCTCCAAATCCCACCTCTGGCTGGCCCAGCCCACCCTGCCCATTCCCGTCCCTCCCACCCCACCACACCCCTCCCAGGAGTCTCCACTTGGCCCGTTTTGGATGCAGATAAATGCAGGGCCCGCGGGGAGGCTTAGGGAGGGGAGAAAATGGGCCTCCAGGAAGGCCTCCAGAGCCCGACGGAGGCAGTTTTCACCCTCCCAGAGGCTCGAAGAAAGTCTCCGGAGCCTGCCCATTGCTGAAATTTTTGACCCCTGGATGATAGTAAGCCAAACAAATCGTAATTTATCTACCCATCTCCTTTCTCAAGGATCCCAAAATTATTGGTTTCTTCTTAAGTCTCTACCCCTCAAAAAATAGCATTTATGGAAAGAAATAAGGGAGCCACTCCAAAGCCAGCGTGCCAATCTGGAGACAGAAAGCAGCACAGGATGTCAGCTAAACAGCTGTCACTTAGATAGCTTGTTCCACCTTGAACATCAAGAGATCCCTGTTTACAAGTTGGAAGCGAAGAGTAAACAACGACAAGGGAAATTATCCCATAATGATAACTTTTAGGAGCACATGGAAACTAGTAAACAGGAAAGTTCCATTTCAAGGCCACGTAGAGCATTATTTCCGGCAGGCAGTCAACAATCTGAAAGGAGCTATATCAAAATCTCCCTGCAGGCCTATACACTCTTAAGTTTTTATTAAATTTATATTCTACTTTCCCCCCAGGATTTCTAGGCATTTTCCCCTACAATAATAATCCTGTGACGTAGGAAGGCTGAGAGAGAATGATTGGCCCAAGACACTACGAAACCCTCCACCGCTTCGGTTAGATTTGAACCCCGGTCCTCCAGTCCTAGCCCAAACACCCTAATCACTAAGCCCCCCTGTTCCTCTGCCTCAGAGAGTTGAGGATCTCATGTTAGGAAGCTGTAGGAAAACTGTGAAATTCCCCTTTGACGGTGACCCTCATTCATGCTAGATATTCCCAGTTCAGTTCTCAAGATACTTGTATCGATTATGGTTTCACACAGTTCCCAATCGCTTGATGGAGTATGAGCCATTCAATAACTGGGAGGTAAATAGGAATCTTCTCACTTGTAGTTTCTGTTGCAAGAGGTAATTCCCAAAGACTCTCTGAGATAATGACCGAATGCAGAATGCGCTTTGGGGGACATATATGGTAGAGTCTTTAATGTCATTGTACAAAATAAATACAATGAAATTGCTCCACGTGAATGAGCAACACCCAGAAAGGACTGCAATTAATTGGGTACCATCAGATCAGTGTTGGGTTCCTACTGATTCAGACTGGTTCGGACGAACCGGTAGCGGTTTGGCGGCCTGGGTCACTGGAACTGGCAAAGACCCAGGCCTGCCACGCCCCCAAACCGGTTCTCCTACGGCGGCACCATCTTGATTTTCAGCTCTGCGCATTCGCCGAGCAATTTTCATTGCACAATTTCATTGTTCTCATGCGCAAACCTATTTATGTGCAAATGTGCATGTGCGCACCAAATTGGCAGTAATGTCGGCAGCAGCCCACCCCTGCATCAGATGGTCCCGGGGGCGGTGGGGCAGGGAAGAGCAGAGGAAGACCAAAGAAAACCTGGCACCAAACATTTCAGGAAGATCTGAAAAGCATCAACCTTTGATGGAAGGATGTGGTGACTGTAGCGGTGGACTGAAAATTGGGGAGCATGCTTGTAGCCCAATGTGCTTAGCATCAGACCTGGAAGCCATCTTTTTTACATTGGGCCTTCCGGCCTGCCACATTTTCTGTTGTGGGAAAATAGGAGTGGGGATTATATGGAGTATGGGAGATATATAGTCAAAATAATATTCCTTTCTCAGAGAGTCAAGGAGGTCTTGCCCTGCAGCTGTGATGGTGTGACTGGGAGGCATCTCCGGTTTTGGACGGTGCCCGAATAGACCATGTGATGGACATGTGGGTGCTGGGCAGGGACTTGAACTTTCGTTTCGGTGGGGAAAACCTGGAAACTTCGGGTTTTCCCAGATGTGGCAATATGACATCTCTAATAAAATGGAACTTTGAGGAAACTCAAGCATTCTTCTCTTTACAGATTTTGCTATCACAAAGTATGCTAGCTTTGAACAGCTACGAATATTTCCTCTTTAATACTGGACCTTGACAATTCCCTTCCCCGTTTTTTACTCACTCATGACTGGTTGTCTCTTTTCATATAGTTCCAGATAGATATAAAATTAAGGCAGCTTGTCCAAGAAGATCTCTCCGAGGTATACATGTCCTAACCAAGGGGAAACAAAAACAAATGAAAACAGTATTACTTCAAGAGTGAATCCATCTGATTAACGTTAATTCTTTTGGCAAAAATTTAACGGTCGGATCAGACAGTCCTAGAAATTGTTGGACTGAGAGCGCTAGTGCCTAATCAATCCTTCACAGGTGAGTATATTATGTAATCTCAATACATGGATATGACTTTTGGAGTCTTCTTGTTTTGTTCTGAAGGAACTAAGCACATCCAGCAGTAAATGGAACCTCAAGTATACTCTTGATAAATAACCGCGGGGTCTTTGCACAGGTGGTATTCAGCTGGTTCCAGAGGTGGGTTCCTACCAGTTCACACCTATTCGGTAGAACCGGTTTGTCAAATCTACCAAACCGGTTAGAAGAGGTTCCACCAGTGGACCCAGAAAGCAGGCCACACCTACAGAAGAGGTTCCAAACCTTTTTGAAACCCACCAATGGTCCTTAGATATGATTATTCTACACTATCAAGCTCATATTTATAAACTTAGTGCCTCTGTGAAAGGTAAGGATGACTACTGCGTTTGTGGTGCAATCAGAACATTGCGTGTGTTGAAGTTGTTTTAACGCAAACCAAAGATGCCTTTTAAGAAACAAGTTTACATCACATTCTTATGCATGCCAGTGCTGTGTGTGAGGTAGTTTAAGGTGGTTCTGACAAGTGTCATCGGCATCTTCATATCCGGTCACATGGGCGGCAAGCCACTCCCATCCGGTCACATGGGTGGTAAGCCACTCCCACAAAGGAGGCCACACCCACAGAGTAGGTTCGAACAATTTTTGAAACCCACCACTGGCCGGTTCGGACCGGTTCGCCCAAACTGGTAGCGGAAATCGTGGGTGCCCCCATCCCCAGCTCTATGCCGTCCTATTTAAGTATATTTTTTAGGCTGGACGCATGCGTGGAAGGCCGAATGGCCATGTTTAGAAGGGGTGCGTGCGCCTGCAAACCGGTGGTAACAAAATGTGAGACCCACCACTGCTCTCGAGTTTGGTTGTTTTCCTGCAGCTGTTTCATGACCCAATTAGGTAACATCTGCAGGAAAGCAATCAAGTTCAGAGAGCGTCAAGAACTCCACAAATAACCACTTAGCCTTCTCACATGTTTCCTAGGGCACAATGCAGTTTCAAACCTTCTCTTGATTTTTTCAGATTGTATTTGTATCCTGAAAGAGGATGTAGGCAGGATAATTTCAAATTTGGAGCCGAACAATCCTGGCTATTAGATCCACAAGATGTTTATCAGATCCACATGAGGGACGGTGTGATCCCCTTTTGCAACCTTCTGACAAGCAAAGTCAGGGGAGGGGAGCCAGAGCCGCTTACTAACTTAACAGCTGCAGTGATTCACTTAACAACAGTGGCAAAAAAGGTGGTAAAATGAGATAAAAATCACTTAACCGTCTTGCTTAGCAACGTAATTTTGGGCTCAATGAACCTGGACATGTCTGCTGCAGAAGAATGCTACCTATCAAAGGCACAATGAACTATGTACTGTACCATCTCTACCAGGAGTGGGTGCCGGCTGCTCCTACTACCAGTTTGCTCAGGGACCCACTGCACGTATGCACCTGTGCATGCGCAGTACTAAAAAAAAACAAGATGGTGCTGCTGAGAGAACCGGTTCGGGGGCGTGGCAGGCCGAGTTACTACCTACTTGGCCGAACCGGTCCAAACCGGTAGGAACCCACCTCAAAACCAAAAAAGGCTTTTTACTCAAAGGGACTGCTCTGTGATTGAATTAACTCTCACACTACAGCATTTTCTGTTACGAACTGTAATTGCTGCTGTAAAGGCAAGTATGTCTTTCATTAGAAAGACACGTTTTTTGCAAATCGAGATTTTAGATAATCTGCTGGCCACTACATAACACCTGCCCTCTGTTTCTGGCATTTATTCTGCTCCAAGGTGTCTGTCTTGAGCTATAATTTTGACACAGACCCGATAAATATCCTGAGAGACTTTAACCAAATTATACGATGCTAAAAATGGGTTCTCCTGCAGAGCTTGGCTACTAAAAGTATTAATTGCAACTCCACCTAACATGAAAGCAAGAGCTATTTTAGTCCAGGTGATGTCTCTTAAGCAAAATGTAAGCTTCCACAGAAGTACTGGACCTTTTATTAAATCAGTAGAGTGCAAGGATGTGTTGGTTTTTTTAAATTACGCACAACAGCGCTTTCTAAAGTTGGGTATAGTGTGCCTTTTAAATTTGGGTTTTCAAAAAGCAAGCATGCCTTTGAAACCTGAGGTGCTCTCCATTGCAAGGAAGAATGTTATATATGTTTGTCCATGATGGCAAAACCTATGGCACGCATGCCAGAAGTGGCACACAGAGTCATCTCTCAGGGCATGCCAGCTGTCACCCGTTGCTCTTCTGGGTTCTGGTGTGCACCTGCGCGCCAGCCAACTGGTCTTCCAGTTTCTGGGGCTCCCATGTGCGCGGGCTCACGTTTCGGCACAGTGCCAAAAAGGTTTGCCAACACTGTTATACATGATAGGTTGGTAGAAAAGCCCGGGATATTTTGAGGGAGACAGTGAGAGAGTTCTTGAGTGTTGTGTTTTGTTTTTAAACCAATTATTGTATTAGATGTTAATGCAGCTCAGCTTCAATTATAACCAGAGTGCCCTGTAAGTCCAGTAAGTTAAATAAAGATAGCTGTGATCCAGCAGATGCAGAAATTATAAATTCAAAGCTGATTAAGGAGATGATTAGAGGACTGATGCCACAAATGGCAGAAGATATGACACTGTTTTGTTACTGGAAAGAAACAGGTTGATAGATGGAAGAGTATAATTTAAAACTAGCTAAACTTAGCGAAATTTAGTGATAATAGGTATAGTTAAATAAATAATTGATAATGATAATAATGTATACAATGTGTAGTGTTATGATAAGCAATAACTGGATATGAATATTGAATGGTATCCATGAAAGGAAGATTAGAAACCCTTTTGGATTATATATAAAGGTTAATAATAATAATAATAAAAAGAATTAAGTTAGATTCAGTTAAGTCTTGATTACTAGGGGGAAAAATGATATGATAGCAATAGCAGTAGACTTATATACCGCTTCATAGGCCTTTCAGGTCTCTCTAAGCGGTTTACAGAGAGTCAGCATATTGCCCCCAACAATCTGGGTCCTCATTTTACCCACCTCGGAAGGATGGAAGGCTGAGTCAACCCTGAGCCGGTGAGATTTGAACCGCTGACCTGCTGATCTAGCAGTAGCCTGCAGTGCTGCATTTAACCACTGCGCCACCTTGGCTCTTATTGATGATGCAGGATATAGTCAAATAAAGGAGGGATAATGATAGTAACGTATATATATGTATGGGTACAATATAAGGAAATGAGATGTAAATTGTAAACAGTAATTTGGAAAGAAGGATAGAAAACTTTGTTATTAAGTATTATGGATATTTAGCTAGAATAGGACATAAGGATTTAGTGTCATTGGAGGATTTTAGAAATAGTAAATGAAATGCCAGTATGTGGTTATGTATTAAATCTTGGTATATTTTATGATGAAGGACGTTTAAACAACTATAGTCAAATGAAAATGGAGGTATGATGATGGTAACATGTATAAATATCTGAGTTAAAATACTTGAGTTAATATGAACTATGCTTGATGACTGTGGAAGAGATGCACCAAAGTCTTTTGTAACCAACTGATACACTTTCTACAGTATGTAAAAAAGGAAGATTTTATGTATTGTGCTTGTTTTGAAAATAAAAAATAAAAACAACTTTAAAAAAAAAAGAAATTATAAATTCACCTTAGCAATGGACGTAGTGGCTGGAATTCTGGGAAATGTAGTCTCAACGTATCAAGAGGACGAAACAAGTCAGCTTTTGCCCCCCAAAAAGTATTGGATTTTGTAGCCAGTGTAGAATCCATCAGAAAATAAATGAAATCTCTTATCACGCACAACTCCTTTTCACATCCAGGGCCTGAAGTAAATCCTCAACTCCTGTTTTCCCCCCCTTTTCGTACACATTTCCAGGCATCATCCATTTAAGTACTACTCTCAGAAATACACACTATCTTGAATTGACTAAATCATTGTCATTAACACTTCAAATCTCTAGAGAAACAAACCTCCTTCGTTTCTAAATAAGGATTACTCCTATGTATAGTTCACTGCCCATTAGAGGGCCATAAATAGATTCTGCAGCTAATGATAGATTCTCTGCACTTTGAAAACTGTACCTGCCAAACATAAGAATATAGCAGACAACACCTTTTTTGAGAGAAACATCTGTGCTAATCTAATTCTAATGTGTGTGTTGATGACTTATCCGAAGTTAAATCTATAAAACGAGACCTTTTGCCCAAATTTCAGAGTCAACTGGTTAATCAGCGGGAATACCTTTCTCCAGGTATGTGTGTGGGTCCCATGAACTCTAAAACCTAAGACGTGGCCTTTCTATGGTCACACAGAATAATGTCCCCTCCAAAATTTGCACATTCCCCGAAAGGCCTGAGTAGGCTTCAATCACTGCACATCAGGGTCTGTCATCCCGAGACGGATGCACATCTCTTGCATTTATACGTCTGTGAATGTTCGTGCTGGCTGAGGGACATTCCACCAGCCAGAAGGAACATTCGCAGACATATAAATGCAGCAGGGACAGGAAGTCGGATCAAACAATCAGCACGCAAGATGCGTACAACACAGTTGGGATTTGAGAGAGGTGCGCATAGGCCCATCTGCAATCTACACTTCTCCATCAGTGTAGGTAAATAGCGATGCCTATGCAGTTTCGCACAACTCAAGCTTAATGCTGTCATTTAGGAAAACCTTTAAAACAGAGTTCTTTCTACGGTTCCACCACAAAACCGCGTTCGACTAAACCGCGCTCGACGAAACCGCGTAGCTGACATCATCAACAGCGCGACAACAGCGCGGAGACAGAAGCACGCTGTAAACGCTAAACCTAAAATTAACCCCTAAACCTAAACCTAACCCCCATAAACCTAACCCTAAACCTAACCCTAAACCTAAACCTTAACCTAAACCTAATCCTAACCCTTAACCTAACCCTAAACCTAACCCTTAACCTAACCCTAAAGCTAACCCTAACCCTTAACCTAACCCTAAAGCTAACCCTAAAGCTAACCCTTACCTTAAATTGAATCGGCTTGCTTTCAAAGCGCTATTTAAAGCGCCCTTCTTTCTCCGCGCTCGCTGTTGTCGCCCTGTTGATAACGTCAGCGACGCGGTTTAATCGGGCGCGGCTTAGTCGAGCGCGGTTTTGTCCTGCCACGTCTTTCTACATCAGGGGTGTCAAACTTGATTGACGGCTGCTTTAGGGTTGTTGTTATTGTTGTTGAACGTGTGTGTGCGTGCGTGTGTGTGTGTGTGTGTGGCCAGAGCAGGCGTGGTCAGCGCAACATCACTTGTCTCAGGGGCGCCTGTAAGTGGATAGAGTGCTCCGCCAGCAAAAATGGGCACCCGAACTCCATTTTCAGCTGCGACGGTCCCCTGCAACCCTCCGCCCTTCTGAGCTCCATTTTTGGCTGCGACGGCCTCCTGCAATCCTCTGCCAGCAAAAATGGAGCTCGGGAGGGCTCTGCGTAGCCCTCCCGAGCTCCGTTTTTGCTGGCAGAGGCACCGCAGGCCAATCCTTTGCTGTTTTCCGGGTGGCCCAAGGGCCAGTTCTAAGCACCCCCCCGTGGGCCGGATCTGAATTCCTCTCTCCTGTTCTACACCATGCAGAACATGGCATAATGCATCCTGTGAAATTCCATCCCCATGGAGGTAAGATTTGCCTCCACTTCTAACACTCTTTCACAAGGCCTTGAAGACTCTGGGCCTGAGGACACCAGAGTGCGACAGAACCCATCAAGCTCATCTGATTGTTGCCAAGGGGTGGTGTGTTATTGCTCTTTCATCGTTCAAACCCTGGGCTTTTAACTTTCTAAGCTGCCTGGAGTCACTGCGAGTGAGTCGGGCGGCCATATAAATGTTCTTAAATAACTAATCCCGAGGCAGGAACTCTGCAAATCTGCGCTCCTTGAGATTGTATTTGCTCAGTTCTGGTATTTCCTCTCTCCCCATACAAGAATATAGCTCTCGGTTGTTAACTCATGCTTTTTATTTGCTGACTGAATTTACACAGCTGTCCATTTTACCGAAGTAAGTGTGGGCAGCTAACAAAACTTGTGGATAGGGATAACAGTACCATAAAAGCCATAAGGCAAACCAGAATGTTTAAAAAAAAGAAGTTGATCAAAGCACCTCACACTGTCTCACAATGTAGTACAGAACACACATTTTGGCCTCCAGTAATAGGGCCCGAGTGCTTGCTGTTATTGTACTTTTTTAAAACTTAGCTTAGCATGTTAATATGATGCTATAGGGCACTGCATAACAGAACAACTGGACACAAGGACAGTTTTTTCCCAATGCCATCACTCTGCTAAACAACCAATTCCCACCACACTGTCAAATCATTTACTAAGACTGTATTACTATTATTCTTCTCATCCTTCCTATTACCTATCTCCTCCCACTTATGACTATAACTTTGTTACTTCTACTCTACGATTTATATTGTTTTGTTTCCTAATATGATTTGATTGATTATAATAACCTATGGCTACCACTAAGTGTTGTATCTTATGGTTCTTGATGAATGTATCTTTTTTTTATGGACACTGAGAGCACCAAAGCACCAAAGACAAATTCCTTGTGTGTCCAATCACATTTGGCCAACAAAGAATTCTATCTATGTATGTTATACATCACCTAGAAGGGCAGGAAAGTTCGAAGCAGCTTAAAAATCAGATAAGAGCAGCCTTAAACAGGTAAAGAACAGAACATAGAAAGCTGTGGAGAAAAACCAACCCCGATCCAGTTCCATTATAATAAATGCAACAGATATTTCAAGTTACAGCTAACGCAATACGCTCGCTAGCCATTCAATAGCCATTTCCAAATACCTTACAAGTGAAACAAGTGCCAAAGATTTCCAAAGACACTCCCTCTTCTCAATTCAGTTTCAATGTATTTACACATCAAAGAGTCACAGGGCAAATCTCCTAACTGCCAGGTCATGAGCTTCAAAGAAAAAAATGAAGATCATCAGGTCTTGGCAGTTAAATTACTAAACTTTCTATTCAAATGGCAGGTGGCGGCTTCTACTAATCTTAGGGTTGAGTTTAGCAAATGACAGAGCAGAGGACACCTGCAATTGGCAGGGGCTTACACCAGGTCAACTTTTTAAGATGTCAGAATTTCAACTCCCAGGATCACCCAAGATGGTATGAGATCGAGAAACACTCCATTGAATTATCTCCAAAATCCCTTCTTATATTCTGACTTAGGACAGGTTGTTTTTGGATGAGACACCACCTGGCAATCCCAAGGCCACAAGCCAGAGCAGAAAAGCTTAAGGGACTTTCAAGAATTCACAAGGAGTCCAGTTCAACTTGAAGGATGCTTTATCTTTACAGACAGTCCTCAATTTACGATGGCCATTTATCAACTGTTCACAATTACCACGGACCTTTCAAAAGCTACTTGCAATCCGATTTCTAAGTTACAATGGCCACACAATGACTCCTATGTTGACAGCAACTGGGTCACCTTTACAACTCTTTGTAGCATCTTTTGACCACAATTTTCAATGTTTTACACCAGTTTCCGGCCAAAAAAGCCATAAAATTAATTTGCTTAACCACAAGTGTTCGCTTAATGACCAGTGTTTCCTTAATAGCCAAAAAACCCAGAGACAGTCCATTCATCAAAAATAGCCTTGTGATACTTCAATTTATGACTACAATGATTTACAACTGTCATTCCAGTTGTAAATCAAGGACCACCTTTATTGTTCAATGGTACAATAATGTGCAGTACTGACCCCATGCATGTTAATCAAAACCAGCTTTTTTTTAATGGAGCTTCCTCTCTCTCCAGGAAACATAGATGAGGCTGCAAGAGCAAAAACTAAAAATCAATCCCTTTCAGGAACACAGAATTAAGCTGAAAGAGTTCTTCAATAAACTTCACACAACGCACTCCTCTCCACTTCATTTAAGGGCGACCTTTCTTGGCAACAGAAGTTGGAAAGGCTGGATTTTTTTAAAGACACGCCAAACTTCAAGAAATGAGGCACTGGTGGCTTCTCATTCCCAAACAGGCAGCAACATATTCAACGGGCCAAATCCCAAAATCCATATAGGAAGGAAGGTCAAAAACATGAACTGTCAGCATCTTTCTAGGTGAAACCAAATAGCACCCAGAGCTAAAATCTCAAATTCTGCTGAGGATTTTGGCTGCTGTTGTTGTTTTTGAAACAGAGCCTCCCCCACCCAAAACTAATAGACAGCTCCCTTCCTAAACAAGAAGGGCATTCAGACGGTGTTAAACACAGCTCTTTTTTTTCATTCTCAGAGCCTTTTAAGATGGGGGGACTTCAACTCCCAGAATTCCCCTTTCCCCCCACCAGCCATGCCCTCTCTTCTTCCACTGACCTGCTGTCAACCCATTCATCAAAGGGCAACTCCCTGCCCATCTTTTGACGGTTTTTCCTTCTTCCTCCTCATGAGGAAGCCTTCTCTCAATAAGAGAATATTTGTAGGGTTGAAATTGGGTGGGTGGGCTTGATACTCCTTGAAATGATCCTTGAAATGGGGGGTTGTCCTTGAGGGGGTGGTTTTCTTGCAGACGTCTCTTGACCCAACTTTGTTGTTGTTAATTGCGAAGTCGTGTTCGACCCATCGCGACCCCATGGACAACCTTCCTCCACGCCTTCCTGTCCTCTACTACTATCCTCCAGAGTCCATTTAAACTTACGCCAACTGCTTCGGTGACTCCATCCAGCTTCCTCATTCTCTGCTGTCCCCTTCTTCTTTTGCCCTCCATCCTTCCCAGCATGAGACTCTTCTCCAGGGAGTCCTTCCTTCACATTAGGTGGCCAAAGCATTTGAGTTTCCTCTTCAGGATTTAGGACCTTCTAAAGAGCAATCAGGGTTGATCTTCTCTAGGACTGACTGATCTTCTCTAGGACTGATTGCCTTGCAGTCCAAGGGTCTCGCAGGAGTCTTCTCCAGCACCAGAGTTCAAAATCCTCCATTCTTTGGCGCTCAGCCTTTCTTATGGTCCAACTTTCACAGCCATCCATTGCAACTGGGAAAACCATAGCCTTGACTACATGCACTTTTGTTAGCTGGGTGAAGTCTCTGCGTTATAGTCTGCTGCCTAGATTTACCATAGCTTTCCTCCCCAGGAGCTAGCCTCTTTTAATTTCTTGGCTGCAGTCCCCATCTTGACCCAACCACCGGTAGGTAACATCATCCATGCTAGATGGGAGTGTATGTTTGTGCTCTCAGTTTTGTATCCATGCCTCAGGGTAGCACGGATGACATTACCTAGTTGGGTTCCGAAACGTCAGTCTAGACTAGTGTTTCTCAACCTTGGCAACTTGAAGATGTCCGGACTTCAACTCCCAGAATTCCCCAGCCAGCATTCGCTGGCTGGGGAATTCTGGGAGTTGAAGTCCGGACATCTTCAAGTTGCCAAGGTTGAGAAACACTGGTCTAGAAAACATCCAAGCTCAGACCTCCCCCCCACAACACCTTTTCCCTCCCCAGGAGGAAAAGGGGGAAGGAAAGCCCCCAGCCCCATCATTCCCTCTCCTCTGCACACACCCCTCCCTTCAGAACCCGACTTCCCTCCCCCCTTCTGCCCAGCCCAGCCTCCCTGTAAGGCAAGCATAGCCCCCTCCCCACTAAGTTGCCGTGGCTCCCCTGTTTCCCCCCCCCATCCCGCACCCCGATCACCTTTGAGGATCCCCCCTGCCCGCTCCCCTCCCCCAAACCCACCGTGAATGGAGGGCAGGGGCGCCTCCCCCTCCTCAGGGCCGGAGAGAGGGGCAAGCCTCACCCTGCCCCACGCCTCCCTTGAGGGGGAAGGGCCCAATGCCGAAGAAAGGGGGGCTTTCCCCGCCCTCGGCCACGCCCCCCCGGGCCGCCGCGAGGAACCACCACGACCACCCCTCTTTCCAGGAATGGAACGGTCCACTTTGCCTCCTCCGCCCCTCTCCACACTGGCCGGATCCAAAGCACAAAGGGGGGGGGGGAAGCGGCTCCTCGGGGGGGGGCTTCCTCAGCTCCCCCGTCCTCTCACCTCGCCCGCCTCGGCCTTCACCTTCTCCCCGCGGCTCCGTCTGCCTTCACCGCCGCCCCGCGGTGGTGCTTTTCCCAGCTCAGCGGCCGGGACCTTGGCCTCCAACCAGGAAGTGGCCCGGTGTGACACCTACTCCTCGCTGCCATGACAACGCTCCCCCGCCCGCCGGGGCTCGGGCCAGGGAAAGCCTCGGCTCTTGGCCGCACGCCGCCGCCTGGCAGCGTCGAGGGCGTTCCCAAGCAGGGCGCCATTTTGCATTCCAAGGAGGCTACGGCGGCCGGCAGGGGTGAGACAAGCTCCCGCTTTCTCTCAGCCCCGCTGCCATCTTCGGTCAAAAGCGAGGCGAGGCTCCGCCTCTATGCGCGAAGAGGTGCAGGATTTTATTCGGTGTGGACTCCAATTCCCAGAATTCCTTAGCCTACCATGCTGGATGAGGAAACCTGGGAGTTGAAGTCCACCCGCCTTAAAGTTACCTTGTTTGAAAAAGAGTGAGCTAAATAAATGCCTCTTAAAATAAAGTTAAATAATTCTTACACAGTGATCGGAACAGCATGCAGGAAGAAAAATGATTCTAGCTAATTTTAGAAAAGGCTGGTGTTTCCTTCTGTTTTGAAACCTTATTTTATTTTTATTTATCTGATTTGTCAAGCATGTAGGAGAAAACAAGTACAAGTATGAATATAACATATACACATATAAGCAGCAGGTATACATAAGAAATGAGTACCTTGCCTGAATGTTAATCTTTGTCTTGAGCAAAGATTAATATAATCATGGTCTTATTTAACCCACTATATCTGATATTGCATGATACACTCAGCCATCAATGGGAGCACAGTGTAAATCAGTGATGGCGAACCTATGACACGCGTGTCAGTGCTGACACGCGTAGCCATTTGGGGTGACACGCACAGGATTTCATGCGATTCATCCTCGGCTCCTGCACGGCCGCCGAGGATGAAAGAATCTGTGCTGGAGGAACGGGGGGGGGGGACGTGTGATCTCCCCCACCCACACTCACTTACTGTATCGCCGCCACCCCTTTCTGAGCGCAGGGGCTGCTGGTAAGGCGTGCGTGCCGTGAGCACACACGTCATCAGCGCGGCGAGGGAGGACCCGCAGGAGAGGAGCATGGGAACAGTGCACGCCTCTCTCCAGTCAGGCCGGCACAGAGAGTCTACTCCTGCTTCCAGCTCCACGTCCTCATCAACATGCCGCTCCGGCCCACCCCCGCTATGAATATTCATATTCTTCGCCCTCGCGTCACTAGGAATATTCATAGCAGGGGCGGGCTGGAGCGGCATGTTGATGAGGACGTGGAGCTGGAAGCAGCCGACTCCACAGCCCTGGTTCACGGCACCCCAAACAAGTTCAATAATATCAAGGGCAACATACGAAATCGACTGATGAACAAAGAAGTTACTAAGCAGGTATGTTAAATAATTTGTTTTTGGTTTATTAAATACAATTATATATTGCAATTATACATTTTTGTAGTTTAAACTATAAATTGCGCAAAATTATGTTTTTGTCGAAGTGACACACAACGCGAGTTATGCTCGATTTTTTGCCGATTTTTGACACACCACGCCAAAAAGGTTGCCCATCACTGGTGTAAATACAGGGGTCTCCAACCTTGGCAACTTTTAAGATTTGTGGACTTCAATTCTGGGAATTGAAGTCCACAAGTCTTAAAGTTGCCAAGGTTGGAGATCCCTAGTGTAAAACACAACTTTGGATATGGACATTTACACACTGAGCCTGGCAATAGGTAACCCCCAGAGGGGTCTATGACAATTCGCCGCGGCCAACTCCCCATAGCCAACTTGTCACTGTTGTCCCCAAAACTGGGCTCTTGCTAGGTGTCCAAGCAGATATGTCACCCGGTCACAAGGTGTGATGTAGAATTATACTTTTATTTTGGTACCAAGATATAAGGACTCCAGTTTGAAAAGCTAACCAAGGGCCAAGATTAGGATCTTCCAGCAGTTTTTATAGTCAAGGGATGGTCACATTCAACCCTTCGCCCTTCCCCTTAATATAATGCATGCATAACAGATAATATTGATTGGTTATTTGGATTTCAGCAAAGCTCCTTAATTGCCTGTAGGAAGTTATCACCCAGCCCTCTCCCAGAAAAATGAAATATCCTAGGAAATATTGAAAAGGCAGAATATTTCTCTGGATGTGAAAAGAAAGAAACATGTTTTAAAAGACAGAATAGCTGCCTGTAGCTTCCTGCCTCCACCCACTTTGTCAATGGGCCATTAAGAAGGCCAAGCTAGTCCACTTTACATAATAAAGGCTTCTCCACTGCAGCTCCAGGGAGATGGGATTAAGGCATGATAATATTGGCCCTTTACTCAACTGACCACATTGCATCTGAGAACTCAACCAAACCTGGATTCAAAACACAGCCCAGAGAGTTGCCCCTGCATGGCCCTATGGGAGTCTGACAACCAATCAGAATACATTTCTTACACAGGAACAGGAAACAGAGAGGTGGGACTGAACAGGTTATAAAAAGCCTAGCAAGCCCCTCCCTCAGCCCTTCTCTTCTTCTCCACCAACATTGAAGCATGAGATCACCTTTTCTGTCCAGGGCTCAAGCCATGTGGTCTTGTCCACCAATAAACCATCTTTCCAAGCAGCCTCCATGTGTCCAGTGTCTTTTTCCCCACTTGGAGCCGAACCCAGAAGGACATTTCTTTCATCATGCCAAAGCAAATAAATGAAGACAAGAGAAAATGTCTTATCAGAATTCATATGCCTCACTCTCACGTCCATTCCATCCACACCGGGGTCCTATCTCCTCTGCTCCCCAGGGCCTCATCAGTGCATGCATTCCATCATCTGATCCTTCACCACTGTCAACTCAATGCGGGATAACTCGCCACAGCCCACCCGCCATGCGACAACTCACCCCGGGACACAAGGGACACTAATATCGACGAAAGCATGGAATAGAATCATTAAAGAAAGCATGCAAAAGGAGGGACAGAACGAAATGTGAATGGCAAAAAAGAAACTAATTTTTATTTATTTTAAATTGTAGGAAGTTATCACCCGGCCCTCTCCCAGAAAAATGAAATATCCTAGGAAATATTGAAAAGGCAGAATATTTCTCTGGATGTGAAAAGAAAGAAACATGTTTTAAAAGACAGAATAGCTGCCTGTAGCTTCCTGCCCACTTTGTTAATGGGCCATTTAAGAAGGCCAAGCTAGTACACTTTACATAATAAAGATTTCTCCACTTCAGCTACAGGAAAGCATGATAATATTGGCCCCAACTGACCACATGGCATCTGAGAACTCAACCAAACCTGGGTACAAAACACATCCTAGAGAGTTGCCCCTGCATGGCCCCATGAGAATCTGACAACCAATCAGAATACATTTCTTACACAGGAACAGGAAACAGAGAGGTGGGACTGAACAGGTTATAAAAAGCCTAGCAAAGGCAAAGCCTATAAAAAGCCTTCTCTTCTTCTCCACCAACATCGAAGCATGTGATCACCTTTTCTGTTCAGGACTCAAGCCATGTGGTCCTGTCCACCAATAAACCATCTTTCCAAGCAGCCTCCATGTCTCCAGTGTCTTTCTCCCCACTTGGAGCCGAACCCAGAAGGACATTTCTTGTATCAAAATAATTAAGAGTGTTGTTGCCCCGTGGTGAGTTTGCCGTGGTACGTTGGCCCATTCCGGCCCCAGAGAAAGGCAATTTCTCTGCTAAGCTCCTACATCACGCTCGCAATGTTCAATCTGGAAGAGAGAGAGAGCGCACTCTAACAGTGGTTGGGGTGATGCATGTGTGAATGCAAACCAAGAGATCTGGTAGGTAGGGCGAACAGATTTCAAAGCAGCTGGAATTTGGAGTGACTGACAATGAGCAGCGCCCAGATTCAATCGGGGAGCCCAGAATGGGGGAAGCATTTTCAAGAGTAGAAATGGAGCCCCTTGCCCCTCCCATAGGGAAGGAATCCACTGAAATAAAGTCTTATCTCTTATGGAATTGCTGGAGTCCACCTGCATTAGAACATAGCAGGGCACAAAAACAGGAGGGAAACAGAAACTCCACTGACCTCTATGGATCGGTGAGTCAGTGGCAGCTAAACCTGTATAACCGAAAGGAAACAATACACCTCTGGCCGAAACTTCTGGCACCTTCCCTTGGGTATCTAAGAGCACATTCCAGAAGAAGGCGATGGCAAACCACGATTGACATATTGTTTATTTATTTGCTAGCTCATAACCCAGCGTTGCCCGGGTATTTATTTATAGGGGGAAAATATGTCCGGACCAAACATAATTTCTAATGATGGATTTTCTCCCTTACCAGAGGGAGCCCCCTTGTGGAGTACTGGGAAGCCATTACCATGATAACTCCACTGCGCTGTGCAGTAGAAGCCATTTTACGGCAGTACAGTAGAAGCCATTTTAAGGCACAACAGGCTGTATCTTAACAGAACACACTCTCCGAGGGGAGTTAGGGGTGTCTTACGCCCCACAGCATTTGTATCAAAAGAGTAAGTCATCTGCGTACCAAGTTTGGTTGAAATTGCTTGAAGCGTTCCAGAGTTGGAACGTACACACACACACACACACACACACACACACACACACACACACTTACTTATATATGTATATAGAAGAAGATTACATTCATATGCTGTCCATTTCTCTACTCAAAGCAACTCTGGGTGGATGATAAAAAATAATTTTCATTTTTTTAAATGATAAATAATTAAAATAAAATTTATTTATATTTATATATCAAATTTGGACACCGCCCATCGCACTCACAGAGCCACTATGAGTTTGGTCTGACGGTAGAAATACTGGGGTAAAATTCATATTTAAGATTCTTAAAGTGAACATAACAAATACAAGTAGTCCTCAACTTACGACAATAACGAAGCCCAAAATTTATGTTGCTAAGCGACACATCTATTAAGTGAGCTTTGTTCCATTTTGCAACCTTTCCTGGCCCAGTTGTTAAGGGAATCATTGCAGTTGTTAAGTTAGTAACACGGTTGTTAAGTGAATCTGGCTTCTCCGTTGACTTTGCTTGTCAGGAGGTCCTCAAAAATTGATCCAGTGACCCCAGGACACTGCAACCGTCATAAAACATGAACCAGTTGCCAAGTGTCTGAATTTTGATCATGTGACCATGGGGATGCTGCAAACAGTCATAAGTGTGAAAAACAGTCATGAGTCACTCTTTGCTGCAGTGCCATTGAACTTTGAACAGTCACTAAATGAATTGTTGTAAGTTGAGGACTACTCGTAAAGACTTTTCTTTTGCTTTTTTATCTTAACTTTTTATTTTCCATTTTCATAACATAGAATCACATGTACACTATTACATAGCCAATATCATGTTGTGTTAATTAATAATTACATCAGTTCATCTTGCCATCAACTCCCGGAAAAAAAATAAAAATAAAAAGAGAGCTGAGGTGGCGCAGTGGTTAAATGCAGCACTGCAGGCTACTTCAGCTGACTGCAGTTCTGCAGTTCGGCTGTTCAAATCTCACCGGCTCAGAGTTGATTCATCCTTCCATCCTTCCTAGGTGGGTAAAATGAGGACCCGGATTGTTGGGGGCAATATGCTGACTCTGTAAACCGCTTAGAGAGGGCTGAAAGCCCTATGAAGCGGTATATAAGTCTAACTGCTATTGCTAAAAAAGAAAAACCAATTATTGGCTCTTCTGCTCTCCATACACCATATTTATACCTTATCCAACACTTTCTTCTGCCTCTCTCCTCCCCCTCCCTACCTCCTTTCTTCCCTCCATCATCCTTTTCTACTCTACTTCCCCTTCCTTTCTCCTTCTTCTCTCTCCCCTTTCCACTCCTCCTTATTCTCATCTCCCCCCCCCTTGCCCTCTCTCCTATCCCTCTCTTCCTATCTTTCTTCTCTCCTCTGCTTCCCACTCTTCCTCTCATTCACTTGGTGTATTTCAGCTTCTGAGCAAACTCCATTCTGTGTTGATGGTATTTATACTTCCATTTCAATATACGTAACATATCTTTGTTTAAAGAAAATAACAGAAGACAATATACATGTACAATCATATTACTTTAAAACCTAATACCCCTCCTCAAGCCTAATATACTTCCCTCCCTCCCACCTTCCCCCCCCAACCCCCCTCCCCAACCTTCCCTCCCCTGATTTCCCAGAACCAATACAAGGTATAAGTCTTCCTAGTCTTTTCTTTTAGGCTTAGTGTAGAAAGAACTTGGAAAAATAATGAGACTTTGTTCTTTATATGTTTTGGCAGCAGTGAGAATGCTATATGTACAAAAATGTACATTTAATTCCCAAAACGGCAAATGAGCTGCGCTCCTGAATTTTGTCCTTGTGATTGGGGGGGGGGGGGGGAATGAAACACTGACTTTTTGATCGGATAAGTTTGTTGTTATAGAAATCGCTAGCACATTTTTAGTATGTAATAGTAAAAAGCTGAGGCTATTATGTTATTATCTTATAATTCTACTGCAATAAAAAAAAGTTGGAAGTGAACATTTTTTTCTTTTTTCCTCTTTACTTTCCCCTTTTTTTTCTCTTTACTAGTTTCATTTGAAGTCACCAGAATTTTATATCTTGGATAAACTTAGTAAAATGATTCAAGGAGCAGAATTTGGTTCGGTGGTTAAAGCATCAGGCTGGAAATCAAGAGACTGCGATTTCTACTTTCGCTTTAGCCATGAAAGCAAGGCCGCTGGGTGACCTTGGGCCATTGTCTTTGAAAGTGCGTGGCTCATTCTTCCACGCGTGATGCAAAAAACCGCGCACGTGCGCAAAGAAACACGCATCTGGCTCACGCGCCCCCTTCTGCCCGATCGGACTGGATTCCTCAACACAAGCTTCCCTTGCAACCACGGCTAGCAGGGCGGGAATCACCCAACAAAGAGCAAACCCCGCGCGAGTTTTTCCCCCCGCGTGGAGTGAACCCTGCCAGCAGCGCGGCTCTTTTCCTCCACGCGCCGTTCCGCGTCTGGCCGGCAGGGGTCCCCACTGAGCAGCTCCCTCTCTACGAGCCATGGCCGCTGCAGCCGCCCGCGGAGGGCTTTGCGGGGCGAAGCTGGCGCGGCTCGTCCTGGGCAGCCGGGCTGCTTCGACCGGCACCCCCGCAGCTCCAGCGCCCGATGGGCAGCGCCAGCAGGAGCAGCAAGGGAAGCTCACCCGCGTGTGGCAGAGCGAAGGCATCAGGTTGGGCAGAGAATGCAAAGCCCCGGAACTTCCGGGTTAGAATAGAATAATAGAATGATTCGGCTAGGATCGGATCGGATAGGATAATAGGATAGCAGATAGGAGATAAGATAGGATAATAGGATAGGATAAGATAAGATAGGATATAGAATAGGATGATAGGATAGGATATAGGATAGATAATAGAATAGGATGATAGGATAGAATAGGATATAGCATATAGGATAGGATATAGAATAGGATAAAGAATAGGATAGAATAATAGGATAGGATAGGATAATAGGATAATAGGATAGGATATAGCATAGGATAATAGGATAATAGGATAGGATAATAGGATAGGAGATAGGCGATAGAATAATAGGATAGGATAAGATAGGATATAGAATAGGATGATAGGATAGGATATAGGATAGATAATAGAGTAGCATGATAGGATAGGATAGAATAGGAGATAGCATATAGGATAGTGTTGTAGAATAATAGGATAGGAGATAGGATAGGATAATAGGATAGGATAAGATAAGATAGGATATAGAATGGGATAATAGGATAGGATAGGGTGTAGGATAGGATATAGAATAGGATAATAGGATAGAATAGGATAATAGAATAGGATAGGATAATAGGATAGGATAGGATAATAGGATAGGATATAGGATAGGGTAATAGGATAATATGATAGGATATAGGATAGGATAATAGGATAGAATAGATAGTAGGATAGGATAATAGGATGTAGGATAGAATAGGATATAGCATATATGATAGGATATAGAATAGGATAATAGCAATAGCAATAGCAGTAGACTTATATACCGCTTCATAGGGCTTTCAGCCCTCTCTAAGCGGTTTACAGAGAGTCAGCATATTGCCTCCAACAATCTGGGTCCTCATTTTACCCACCTCGGAAGGATGGAAGGCTGAGTCAACCCTGAGCCGGTGAGATTTGAACCGCTGAACTGCTGATCTAGCAGTAGCCTGCAGTGCTGCATTTAACCACTGCGCCACCTTGGCTCTTCAGATTCATAATAGAATAGGATAGGATAATAAGATATGATATAGGATATAATAATAGGATATAGGATGGATAATAGTATATATAGGATAGGATAATAGGATAATAGGATAATAGGATAGGAAAGAATAGAACTGGAACAGGAGCAGGAACGGAATAGGAATAGAATAGGGCAGGACTGCCCTTCTCCCTGTAGCCCCCACTTGCCTTGGGGATACCCCTCCCTTGGCAAGCCCGAGACTTGGGTTTTGCAACTACGGGTTGCAAACCTGGAGGATCTCCAGCACCAGCGAGTGTTTGGGATGGGATGAAGCTGGAGAAGGAGGAGGAGGCGTGCGTGAATTCGCAGATGTGTGAAAGCACAGCAGAACTCGGTACCAGCTGTTCCATTCTAAGCTAGGATGTCCAAGTTGGGCTGCCATTGTGGGGGGGCACAAATGAAAGAGCGTCCTGCTCAGATATATAGAAGTGATCGGGGGTGGGTGGGGGTGTTCCCCTCTTGCTTCCCCGAGAAAAGTTATAAAGCGGTGTTTTTCAAAGCCGTCCCCTTTTAGAGGGCCTGGACTTCAAATCCCAGAATCCCTCAGCCAGCTTTAAAGCCAGGCTGCTTTAAAGGGGAAACGCTCGCAATGATTTATTTATTTATTTATTTATTGCCCCGATGGTAAGTAACATTGCCTTACTTACTCACTGGGTCCAAGGTCCTGCAACTAGACACAAATCCGGAATCCGGAGAGGGCTTGGCATACCCTTGGCAAATGAAATAGATTTTGTGTTTCTATAATTCTGGAACGTTGCTGCAATGGATCTGAGTTTTCACAATGGGCGTATATACCCATAACTTGTCTACATCTGAAAGAGGAATTATAATTATGATCGGTTTTAGTACAATTCAAGACGGTGTACATATGTTTTCCCCTCTTATTTCCCCACAATAACAACAACCCTGTGAGGTGGGCTGGGCTGAGATCAGGACCAACCCAAAATCACCCAGTGGGCTTTAATAGCCAAGGGAAGGCTAGAAGCATTCTGACAGACACACAACACACACACCACCTGATAGCACCTTTTAAACTTGGAGTGAGCAACTAGGTTAATGGGGTGACCTGTGGCCTTCGGTTCCCAGAATTCCAGAGCCAGCACGGCATTCTGGGAGTTGAATGGAATTCTGGGAGCTGAAAGTTCATTGCTAGTAAGTTGTCTTAATTGCGTAAAGGTAAAGGTTTCCCTTGCATATATGTGCTAGTCATTCCCGACTCTAGGGGGCAGTGCTCATCTTCGTTTCAAAGCCAAAGAGCCAGCACTGTCCAAAGACGTCTCTGTGGTCATGTGGCTAACATGACTAAACACTGAAGATGCATGGAACGCTGTTCCCTTCCCACCAAAGGTGGTCCCTATTTTTCTACTTGCATTTTTACATGCTTTCGAACTGCTAGGTTGGCAGAAGCTGGCACAAGTAACAGGAGCTCACTCCATTACACGGCACTAGGGATTCAAACTATTGAACTGCCGACCTTTCTGATGGACAAGCTCAATGTTTTAGCCATTGTGTCCCTATGTAAGCTACTAAATTAATTAAACTACTAGACATACTCCCGAAACCGTTTTTCATATATTTTAGCCTTCAATTCCCTAATCATCTTTGTTGCTCTTCCAATCATTTTGCTGTTTGAAAAAATAACTGCTCTGCATAAGTGTCATTTAAAATCCATATTCTTAGGTTGGCAGAAGCTGGGACAAGTAATGGGGGCTCACTCTGTTACGCAGCTCTAGGGATTTGAACTGCTGAACTGCTGACCTTTCTGATTGACTTAGCCACTGAGCCACTGCCTCCCTTCTTAGTTGCCTACTCCTGTTTTATACCAATGCATCTTTTTCACATGCTGTAATGACTGGGTCTACACCATGTACCGTGTTTTCCCGAAAATAAGACAGGGTCTTATTTTCTTTTGAAACTCCCCCCCCCCCGAAAAAATAAACACTTGGCCTTATTTTCAGGGAGGTCTTATTATTTTTGAGGTGCAGATTGTCTCTGCTTTTTAGTATGCTGAGGTCAAGTTCACCCACTGCAAATTTAGCAAGCAGCTTTTTTCAAAAACAGCTTCTCCCCCGCAGCACAGTTAATTAATAACTAACAGTGCCTAAACAAGAAATTCCTTTTTGGGAAATGTGAAGATAAGGATCAGTTTCTAAATCAGTGAGCAAAGGGAACTGGGCACAAGGGAAGGTAAGCAGAAAAAGAGATGAATTAATAGTGGATTAAATTTAAAGTGGAGGAAACTGTTGAAAAAGTGATTCAGAAGGGAGACCCAATTTCTGGCTCTCTTTTTGAGATGACCTCAAAATCAGTAAAATCCACTTGGTGAAGTCCATTTGCAAACCATGCCTTGATTTGGTTGGCGGGGGGGGGGGGGGGGCAAATCACTTCCTAGGCCTCTCATTCAGAAAAAAAAATGTTCTCAGCTTGCAAATCTATTTGATCTCAATCAGTGAACAGCAAATACAAGAGCAATTATCAGTTATTCAGTCAAGGAACCAAATTGTTTTCCTCTAAAGTGCTTTTGTGCCTTATGTAGGCCAGGGGCGTCAAACTTGATTTCATTGAGGGCCGCATCAGAGTTGTGTTTGACCGTGGTGGGCGTGGCCATGGTGGGCGTGGCCATGGTGGGTGTGATGGGTGTGACACAGGACTCGGGTCTGGGGCACCTGTGGTGGCCAAGTGCTAAGGGAAGACATCCCTGAGACCCTTCTTCACATTATAATCTCCTTCCTTCCTTCCTTCCTTCCTTCCTTCCTTCCTTCCTTCCTTCCTTCCTTCCTTCCTTCTTTTGGATTTGGATTTGGATTTATTAGACATTTATAGGCCGCCCTTTTCCCTGAGGGGACTCAGGGCGGCTTACAATCAAAAAGGAAGGGGAGTGTAGGACAATACAAAGGAAATGTGCACAAAAATAAATTAGACAGTAAAACTCAACATTCACTCAGCATTCGGGAGGGGCAAAAATAAGATTATCCCCAGGCCTGACGGGCTAGCCAGTTCTTGAGGGCTGTGCGGAAGGCCTGGACGGTGGTGAGGGTACGAATCTCCACGGGGAGATTGTTCCATAGTGTCGGAGCTGCAACAGAGAAGGCTCTCCTCCGAGTAGTCGCCAGTCGGCACTGACTGGCGGATGGAATACGGAGGAGGCCAACTCTATGCGATCTGATGGGACGCAGGGAGGTAATTGGCAGAAGGCGGTCTCTCAAATAGCCAGATCCACTACCATGGAGCGCTTTATAGGTGGTGAGAAGGACCTTGAAGTGCACCCGGAGATCAACAGGTAGCCAGTGCAGCTCACGGAGGATCGGTGTTATGTGGGCGAACCGTGGTGCGCCCACGATCACTCGCGCGGCCGCATTCTGGACTAGCTGAAGTCTTCGGATGCTCTTCAAGGGCAGCCCCATGTAGAGCACATTACAGTATTCCAGCCTGGAGATCACAAGGGCTCGAGTGACTGTTGTGAGGGCCTCCCGATTCAGGTAGGGCCGCAACTGGCGCACCAGGCGAACCTGGGCAAATGCCCCCCTGGGAAGAAATGTCCTCCTGGGTTCAGTTCCAAGTAGGGAGAAAGATACTGAAACATCCTCTGCTACCAAGTGTTAGGTAAGCTCCCCGTTGGGAGAGCGAGTACGTTCAGCGAAGCATTGTGAGAGTTGTGTTGGAGAACACACAAACCAGCATACAGAGACACTGCAGTTTAAATAGGCTTTTACTTTCATGGAAATAGAGGTATCAAGAGTCCATCAAACAGTCCAAGTCATACACGGATAAGACAGTCAGTCATCAATGTCTTTCAGTTAAGGGATAATCCAAATAACATAGTCCAGTATCATACAAACAGTCTGGTACTCAAAGTTTGCTAGCAGTTGCAAAACTTACAATAGCTCGCGGCACTTTCTGACAGCCAGCTTCCAAAACACTCAGATCAGATCAGCCCAGCATCTAACAAACAGAGAGCTAACAGTCGTTCTGGCTCCCTCTTATGGCCGATTGAGGAAAACAGCAACCAATCACGTTTTACAGTATGATTTAAAGAAACTGGCACTACATTGTTACATGATTTATATATTGCCAACCCAACCGTTAGAATTATATTCCTAACAGTGGCTATTTGGAAAGATGGTTTTAATGGTGGACAGGATCGCATGCCTTGAAGATGGAAAAAAAGGGGGGAAAGAGATGCTGAGAGTTCCTGGGTTTCTATACCCTCTCTGGGCTTTTGAATTTGAGCTTGTGTTCTGATTGGTTATCAGACTCCCATGGGGCCATGCAGGGGCAACTCTGTAGCCTATCCTGAGTCCCAGGCTTGGTTGAGCCTTGCTGGGTGATGTAATCTTCCCAGGTGCCATGGGGTGAGATGGGTAGAGGGCTAATCCTACCTCTGTTGGATCTTGGGTGAGGGCATTTGCCTATGAATAGACCTAGCTATCTCTTTATCTCTTAAGTGTGGGCATCTGCTGTGAGCTATTGAGGAGGGTGAGGGCTATTAAGAGTGAGTCTCTTTCCTGCCTAAAAACATGTTTCTCCATTTCTCATCCAGGGAAATATAATATTCTGTCTTTTCAATATTTCCTAGAATATTTCATTTTTCTGGGAGAGGGGTGGGCGCTAACTTCCTACACATCCTTCCTTACTTTTCTTCTTTTTCCTTCCCTCTTCATTCTCTTCTCTTCTTCCTTCCCCTCTTTCCTTATTTTTCCTTCCTTGCTCTCTTCCCTTCTTTTTCTTTGCCTTTCCCTTTCTCCTCCCCTCTCCCTTCTTGCAGGCTCAAATGCAAAAGGGGAAACCTTTTTCCTTTCCGATGCCCCCTGTGCCTCTGGTCAGCAGGCACTGCGCCCAAAAGCCAGAAGGGTCACAGACGCGTTTAATCATCCTACAGGAGGGGTGGGGGAAATCAGCCGTGAAGATTTATGTCGCGGGGCAACACCCACGACTTGGCAGAGGAGGAGAAATGGTGGCATACAGATAGAGGCAACTGGACTTTCTGGTTTTTCTTTGAAGATGTTTCGCTTCTCATCCAAGAAGCTTCTTCAGCTCTGAGAGGATGGTGGGGAATGGAAGGATTTACAGTATATTCCTTGCAAACAGCTGATCCTTTGCATACTTTTGGATCATGGACAGCCATGACTAGGGATGACTGAGAATCTCTACAGATGTTTAGCTTTACAATTTGGGATGGGCACCCTTGGAATGGTATGGGAGGAGGAATGGATTTCCAGAGGGAAAAAATCACAGACTACAGGAACCATTTGCACCACTCAGGTGACCCTGAGGACAGAGATAAACCTCCAAGTGCTTCAAGGACCCGCTAAAAGGATGCAAACGACCAGCTGTCTGCAAGGACTACAAATCCTTCCATTCCCCACCATCCAGTCAGAGCTGAAGAAGCTTCTTGGATGAGAAGCAAAACGTCTTCAAAAGACGGAAAAAAAAACAAGAAAGTCCAGTTGCCTCCTAAAAAAGCACCTTTGGGACAACCATGGTCTGGATGACGGAGGATCTCTACAGATTCTCATTCATACTAAACTGCTTTCCATGACAGCTTATAAGCACTCATTTTTCTTTACAGGAATATTGTCCTGAGCAACCCTGGGAAAAGGAATGCGCTCTCTCTCGCCATGCTGAAGTCCCTCCGTCAGGATATTTTGCAGGATATTGAGAGCATGGATCTGCGCGTCATCATCATTTCAGGTAGGTTGTTCATTCACAGCCGAAAATGAATGAAGGTGGAATTTGGCAGAGGCGTCTTCTCAATCATTTGCATCTAACTATCATGGGTTATCCTTTGTTAGGGACGCGGGGACTTCCTGGGCGGGACCTTGCTGATGGTGGCAGCTTAACTGAGCTGCCCCCCGGGTTTCTGGTCGCGTTATCTGCCTAGACATCTGGTAGATACCTCACTCTTCAGGCAAAGAAGAGCGAGAGAGAGATCCAGCTGGTAAGAGCTTTTCCTTTGAAGTTTGCAGCTTTTTTGGCTGCGAAGAGAAGGGGGGCCAGCCGAGGCTGAATCACTCTCTCCGTGCCGGAAATCCCTAGCTGTTTTTATCACGGCTCAAAGTAAGGCACCTCCACTTAGGACAATATTTGAACTATTTATCTGAAATTAATACAAGCAGAGTCCGTATCTGAGAACCTTATCTGCTTTTTTAAAAAAATCCTAGCTTCATTTTCTACAAGAGCTTCCTTCGTATACTTTGGGTTTTTTTTCTTAAAAAATAAGCTCCTAAAATGGCGATTGTGCATTCTCCGTAACAATGCCACATTCCTAATTCTTCTGCAAAGAACAGTGATAAAAAAGATCAAAGGGGAACAGCCGGCCAGCAGTTTCTTACTAATTAGTTTCACTTCTCTGAAGAGTTTACAAGACTTTCTTCTTCGTTAGGGACGCGGTAGCTCAGTGGCTAAGGCGCTGAGCTTGTTCATGAGAAAGGTCAGCAGTTTGGTGGTTCAAATCCCAAAGAAGAAAACAAAATGGAGCCTAAAGTGGATGGGCTTTCAATTGATGTGGTTTTTTCCCCCCTTCTTTCTTGAAAACAAGAATATGGATTTTAAATGACACTTATGCAGAGCAGTTTTCCTCGAGCAACAAAATGATTAGAAGAGCAACAAAGATGATTAGGGAACTGAAGGATAAAAGATATGAAGAATGGTTTCAGAAATTGGGTATGTCTAGTAGTTTAATTAATTTAGTAGTTTACATAGGGTGGCTCAGTGGCTAAGACGTTGAGCTTGTCGATCAGAAAGGTTGGCAGTCCAGCGGGTTGAATCCCTAGCGCCGCGTAACAGAGTGAGCTACTTGTCCCAGCTTCTGCCAATCTAGGAGCACCAAGGACCCCACAATCCAACCATGATGGCTTGTGAATCATGTTTCAGCGTGTCATGCAAACGGAATACTGGTCTATTTTTCTATAGGACATGGTCAAGCATGTTCTAGTTCAGTGTGTGTTGTGTGAGCTAGGTCTTTGTGGCATCCTGTGCAAATATCTCCTCCTTTTTCCAAACTTCCCTGAAGCTGAAGGTCCTGTGTTCTCCTCTGGGCATGACTTGAAGGAACTGACTCCAAAGGAAGACACAAAACAGCACATGGACATCTTCCAAACCTGTTCAGAGGTGAGTTTCCACGTTGATTTGGTGCCAAAATGTTAACTTTAAATCAAGGGTGTTCAAACTTGGCGCAGTGGTTAAATGCAGCACTGCAGGCTACTTCAGCTGACTGCAGTTCTGCAGTTCGGCTGTTCAAATGTCACCGGCTCAGGGTTGACTCAGCCTTCCATCCTTCTGAGGTGGGTAAAATGAGGACCCGGATTGTTGTTGGGGACAATATGCTGACTCTGTAAACCGCTTAGAGAGGGCTGAAAGCCCTATGAAGCGGTATATAAGTCTAACTGCTATTGCTATTGCTAACTTTAAGACTTGTGGATTTCCACTCTCAGAATTTGAAGCCCACAACTCCAAGACCCCTGATGTATCACTGCACGCAACAGCATGACCCTTGAACACACTTTTTATACAAGAAGGACTTATTTTTCGGAGTATAAGACACACCAAGATTTTGAAGAGACAATTTTTTTTAAAAAAATTGCACTCTGCAGACCTACAAAAAACGGGCCGTTTTTTGCAAAAAAAGGGGCCGTTTTTTTTAAAGGGTATGAATAGCCTTTAAGAGGCTTGTAGAGTGCTCTTGGGGGGCACAAAAACGAGCAAAAAATGGCCTACTTTTCTCTTTTTTCTGCCCTCCCCAGCCCCCAGGAGCACTCTGTAAGCCTCCTAAAGGCTATGACCGGCCATTTTTGTGAGGGGGGACGAGGTTTCAGGAGGCAAAAAAAATGCTGTATTCAGTGTATAAGATGCACTCAGATTATCAGCCTCTTTTTTGAGGGAAAAAGGTCTGTCTTATACTCCGAAAAATACGGTAATATTAATCTAAATACTGACATCATAAAGGACTAATTAGCCAAATCTGTCCATTTCCCCCCATTTTCTTTTAAGGTTTATTGGGTTTTTATTTTTAAACATATATTAACATCAATATATGAGCAGCCTCTAGTTGAAAAATGGTTCATGTTAATACAAATAACAACAATCAATTGTTACATTAATCAAACTTATATAATCCTAATATTAATGAACAGTGTGTCCCTGAAAATAAGACAGGGTCTTATTTTCTTTTGACCCCTGAAATATGGCCTTGGCTTTATTATTGGGGGAGGGGGCTTATTATTTTGGAGCCAGGCTCTTTGAGAGCCCGCTCACAAGAGAGCAGCCACCCAGCAACCCCCCCTCCGGCCTGGCAGAGTGCGACTCACCGACCCAGCGGTATCCCAAAGACACCAAGCTGTGCGAGCGGCGGAGGGGGGGAGGAGGGATTGGCGCTCAGGCAGCTTGGTGCCTTTGGGATACCGCTGGGTCAGTGAGTCGCACTCTGCCAGGCCGGAGGGGGGTTGCACAAGTGCCTGTCCATCTGTCCCCTCGCCCCGCTAGCGCACCTCACAGTCCTCACCACAACCTGGCCCAGCTCTCCCTGCATGGCCAGGGCTGCCACCGCTGCCCTCCCAACACTGAGGATGGCTTATTCCGAGAGGCCAGTCTTCCAGGAGCTGGGGCAGAGAGTTTTCCAGCAGCCGGGCCACAACCATAGAACGGGAAGCACACACCCAAAGCGGCCACTGCCAGAAGGCTCCGAGCTGCCAGAAGGCACGAACAATTAAGAAAACAGAGTCTACTCGGGAGTAAGGCTGGGAGATGATTGGCCCCTCCCATAAGACATAAAAGAGGAGCGAACAGGATGTGAGTCTTTTCAGGAAGCAATTAGTTCATCTGGTCAGTTCAAGCTTTGAGAAGTCCTGTTTGACTCTGTGCTAAGTTTGGCCTTGCTCTGCATTTGGCAATGAGGTCTCTGGCAGCCTTCCAAGGGAGATAAGGTGGGTGTTTATCAACATTCCCCTGAAAGACTGTGGCAACTCAAGCAGACGTCTGTCGGAATCTTCACAGGCTGTTTGTGAAGCCTTGCGGGCTCTGAATGACCATAATTCACAGCCGTATAAATAAAAGAGGGGTTTTGGGACTAAGATTGTGATTTATGCTTTCTCAGGAAGCCTAGGTCAGAACACTGTATTCCAGATGTGATCTAACCAGGGGTGGTTTCCTGCCAGTTCTAACCTCTTCTATAGAAGAGGTTCCACAAATCTACAGTGCCGTTTAGAACCGGTTCCAGCTCCCTCCCCCCACCTGTCCGCACACCATCAAGATGAAGAGCGAGAGGAGGAATTCTGGGAGTTGAAGTCCACAAGTCTTAAAGCTGTCAAGTTTGAACACCCCTGGGTTTTTTTTCTAAAGGGTTAGGAGTTCAAGGGTCTTGTAACGTGACAGCTTTAAGACTTGCGTGCTTCAAACGCCAGAGTTTCTGAGCCAACATTTTGGTTGCTAAGCAAGAGCGTTGTTAAGTGAGTTTCACCACATTTTACAAGTTGGCCACACCCACCCAGTGACATAACTGCCAAGCCACTCCCACTCAGTCACATGGCCGGCAAGCCACTCTCACCCGGTCACATGGCTGGGAAGCCACTCCCTCAAAGCAAGCCACACCTACAAAAGAGGTTCTAAAAAAATTGGAAACCCACCACTGGATCTAACATCGGATAAAGTGGAACTATCATTTCTTCTGATCTCCACGCATGTTTTCTTTCTTTTTAAACCACTTCCTGACAGGTCATGACCTTGCTTCCAAAGCTACCCGTGCCCGTGATTGCCAAAGTAAATGGCCTCGCCACAGCCGCCGGTTGCCAGCTGGTGGCCAGCTGTGACATTGCCGTGGCCAGCGAGAAGTCCAAGTTCGCCACGCCTGGAGTGAACGTGGGCCTCTTCTGTTCGACGCCCGCAGTAGCCATTGGAAGATCCCTGCCAAAAAAGGTAGACCTTATCCACCAATGGTCCTTGGTGGCCCTTCTCTTTTGCTCCCATGTCCATCGCTTGAATGGGGTCAACAGTTCTGCAAGGATAAAGCCAACCGATTTCACATGGGCAAAATTGAGCTGTGGAACTTCTGGCCACAAGGCGGCCGTGGCTGGCCACCACAGTTGATTTGAAAAAGGAGCGACGGCATGCAGACATTGCTTGGCTTACGATCCCAATCGAGTACAAAATCTCCTTTGCTAAGCACGACGTTAAATGAGTTTCACCCCACTTGATGACCTTCCTTTGCCCCTCATTACAAATTAGCTAAGGTTAAATGAGCCACGGTGGCGCAGTGGTTAGGGTGCAGTACTGCAGGCAACTTCTGCTGCCTGCAAGTCAGCAGTTTGATTCTGACCGGCTCAAGGTTGACTCAGCCTTCCATCCTTCCCAGGTCAGTAAAATGAGGAGCCAGATTGTTGGGGACAAGAGGCTGACTCTGTAAACCGCTTAGAGAGGTCTGTAAAGCAGTGTGTAAGTCTAAGTGCTATTGCTAAGTGGGTGGGAGGGAGGGAGGGAGGGAGGGAGGGAGGGAGGGAGGGAGGGAAGGAAGGAAGGAAGGAAGGAAGGAAGGAAGGAAGGAAGATCTCTGATGGTGCTGTAGTTAGAATGCAGTTCTGCAGGCTCCCTCTGCTGACTGTTGGCTGCCTGCAAGTTCGGCAGTTCGATTCTGACTGGCTCAAGGTTGAGTCATCCTTCCATCCTTCCAAGGTTAGTAAAAAGAGGATTGTTGGGGGCAATAGACTGACACTGTAAGCCGCTTAGAGAGGGTTGTAAAGCACTGTGGAGTGATACAGTATATAAGTCTAAGTGCTATTGCTATTGCTATAAGCTATGAGTTGCCACCTAATTCCAAAATCAAAGGAAAGGTCCTACCAGCATCTCCTTAAAGCCAGGCGTTTGCTTCTGAAAGCAGAGGTAGCTGGACAGGGGTGGGTTTCAAAAATTGTTCAAACCTACTCTGTGGGCGTGGCCTCCTTTGTGGGAGTGGCTTGCTACCCATGTGACTGGATGGGAGTGGCTTGCTAATGCCGCCGCCGCTACTGCCGCCCCCACCCCCCTTCGGCCGCGTAGTGCACGCGAGCCCTCGTGAAAGCTAGGCCGCCGCCCCCCAACTTCAGCCGCTACCGCCGCCGCTAATGCCGCCGCCGCTAACGCTGCCACCAACGCCGCCCCCCCCCAGCTTCGGCCGCGTAGTGCACGTGAGCCTAGCTTGCGAAAGCTAGGCCGCCCCCCCCCCCCTTTTAAATATTTGCCTGGTGGGATTTCCTAGCCTGAACTTGCCCATCAGACGGGCATCAGGATCTTGAAAGGAGCCAGATGTTGAACATCCAAAGTCTCCAGCTCAGGTGTTTTCTTCCAGGTGGCACTGGAGCTCCTCTTCACCGGAGCACCCATGACAGCCCAGGATGCCCTTCTCCATGGACTCATCAGCCGAGTTGTACCCGAGGACCAGCTGGAAAGCGAGACCCTGAAAATCGCCCACAAGATTTGCCAAAGCAGCCGGGCCGTGTTAGCTCTGGGGAAGGCCACATTTTACAAGCAGATGGAACACGATATTAGCACGGCCTATCAGATAGCTTCCCAGGTCATGGTGGACAACCTGGCTATGAAGGACGGACAGGAAGGAATCAAGGCTTTCATCTCTAAACGCAAACCCAACTGGTTCCATTCTTGAAAGAAACATTTCCAAGAAACATCTAGGCCAGTGTTTTTCAACATGAAGATGTGTGGACTTCAACTCCCAGAATCCCCCGGCCAGACAGACAGAGAGAATTCTGGGAGTTGAAGTCCACACATCTTCACGTAGCCATGGTTGAAAAACATTTGATTTAAGATCTCTAAGAGCCTTTTATTTGGTCAATAAAACCAGTTTTGGGTTTCCCAAACCTGCTTTGAATGTCCCAGGACTTTCAGCTTGTTTTACGGAATCCCTTATTGGCCTATGAATATTGGTTTAAAAAGATGGTTATGAATTTAATGGTTACACGTTACTCTATAACAGACTGTGATTGAGGGTGCTAAGCCATTGTTTGCCTAACCACAATGTAATAAATAAATCACCATATCTGAATGTACTGGTATATTAAACCAAAACCAAAGCCTACTGCCACACTCCTCCCAACAGCTGGTAAGATCCCACAGGGTGGGCCTCCTCCAGATGCCGTGAGCCAGACAATGTCGGCTGGCGGCTCCCCGGAGGAGAGCCTTCTCTGTGGCTGCCCCGACCCTTTGGAACGAACTACCCCCAGAAATCCGGACCTCACCCACTCTCATGGCCTTCAGAAAAGCTGTCAAGACCTGGCTATTCCGGCAGGCCTGGGGCTGTTGACCGCATTGTTGAGGTCCAGCCCCGACTGAAATGAATGTATCTGTGTTGTTTTTAACTTGTCTATTTTATTTTTACTTTCTTTTTTTTTCTTCCTTTCCCCTCTCTGTAAGCCGCCCGGAGTCCTCCGGGATTGGGCGGCCTATAAATAAATAGATAGATAGATAGATAGATAGATAGATAGATAGATAGATAGATAGATAGATAGATAGATAGATAGATAGATATTTTATTTGTATGCCGCCCTTTTATAGCAATAGTAATAGCAATAGCAGTAGACTTATATACCGCTTCATAGGGCTTTCAGCCCTCTCTAAGCGGTTTACAGGGAGTCAGCATATTGCCCCCAACAATCTGGGTCCTCATTTTACCCACCTCGGAAGGATGGAAGGCTGAGTCAACCCTGAGCCGGTGAGATTTGAACCGCTGAACTGCTGATCTAGCAGTAGCCTGCAGTGCTGCATTTAACCACTGCGCCACCTCGGCTCCTTTTCCCTGGGGGAACTCAGGGCGGCTCACAGTTCAGGGGGAGGGAGGACAAACCATGTTAAACACATAAAACAATACATCGTTAAAAGCACAACATTCATACAATTCGGGTGGGGTCAATATCTTCAACCCCAGGCCTGTCGGGACAGCCAGGTTTTAAGGGCTGTGCGGAAGGTCTGGAGGGTGGTGAGGGTACGAATCTCCACGGGGAGTTCGTTCCATAGGGTCGGAGCTGCCACCGAGAAGGCTCTCCTCCGCGTGGTTGCCAGTCGACATTGACCAGCTGATGGAAGTCGGAAATAGCAATAGCAATAGCAGTAGACTTATATACCGCTTCATAGGGCTTTCAGCCCTCTCTAAGCGGTTTACAGAGAGTCAGCATATTGCCCCCAACAATCTGGGTCCTCATTTTACCCACCTCGGAAGGATGGAAGGCTGAGTCAACCCTGAGCCGGTGAGATTTGAACCGCTGAACTGCTGATCTAGCAGTAGCCTGCAGTGCTGCATTTAACCACTGCGCCACCTTGGCTCTTATTTTCCACCTTGGAAAATTAACCATTAACCATTAACTTGGCCAAACATATATTGGCTTAATTGAATTCCTCCAGTAACTAGGCTTATAAGTTGTGATTTCCTTGGTTTATGACTTCAGATGTCAGGCTGGGGGAAAAAACAGGACCTTTCTTGTGGGTTATGCCAATTGCCTGGGAAATTAGGAGATTCCAGCAGCTCAAATAGGTACAAAGATTTCTTGTAACCTTAAGCTCTCTACAAGAATCTGAGCTACTAACGTTCAAAGCAATTTGACGGTAGATAAACAATTTACAGTGGGCTGGACGTACGATCTCTTGTGGGCGCTCAGGTACTCGTGACTTACGACGTGTTTGACCCTTCACTGGTCACCTCCTACAGCAGGGGCGTCAAACTCGATTTCATTTGAGGGCCGCATCGGGACTGTGTTTGACCTCAGAGGGCTGGGCGGAAGGAGCATGGCCTTGGTGAGCGTGGCACAGGGTTCATGTCGGGGGGCGCCTGTGTTTTGATAGCCCTCTGCCAGCAGAAACGGAGCCCAGGGGTCCCCCGCACCCCATTTTCAGCCCTCCTGCAGCCCCCTGTCAGTGAAAATGGAGCTCGGGGGGGGGGGGCTGTGTGTACCACCCTGCACCCCATTTTTACTGGTAGAGAGCTACAGGAGGGTAACATTGGGGCAGTCACCAGGAGAAGGTGATATCTAGAAACACTATACTATCAAGCAAATTCAGCCGGAATTTATCCTTTGCATTGATGATTTCTGAATTACCGTATTTTTCGGAGTATAGGACGCACCTTTTCCCCTCAAAAAAGAGGGTGAAAAACTGGGTGCGTCTTATATAATAAATACACCATTTTTGGCCTCCTGAAACCCCAGCCCCCCCCCCTGCAAAAATGGACCTGAGGGCTGGGGAGGGCAAAAACAAGCAAAATATGGACCGTTTTCCCCCCCCCAGCCCCCAGGAGCACTCTACAAGCCTCCCAAAGCCTCTGCATGCCCCCCCTTTTTTGTGCAAATAACGGTACATTTTTGCAAAAAATGGACCATTTTTTTGCTCGTTTTTGCCCCCCCCCCCAGTTCCAGGAGCACTCTAAGAGCCTCCCAAAGCTTTTTATTTTTGCAAAAAACGAGGCGTGCAGAGGGCTTGGGAGGCCTGCAAAGTGCAAAAACTTTTTTATATATATAAAATTGCCTCTTCAAAATCATGGTGTGTCTTATAGTCTGAAAAATACGATATGTCTCCCAAGCTAGAGGCATCTGGTGTAGAAATATTTCTATATGTATATGGAGAAATGCTGCCCCTTCAGAATGTCCCTGAATGACAATTCCCTACTTCTTTAGCATCCCTTCCTTCTAGATCAGGAGTGTCAAACTCAAGTCTCAAACTTGAACGGGCCCGCAGGGTGCTTAGATCTGGCCTGTGGGGCCGCCCTGGAAACAGCGGACTGGCTCGTGGTGCCTTTGCCAGCAAAATCGGAGTTCAGGAGAGCCGCACACGGCCCTCCTGACCTTCGTTTTCGCTGGCAGAGTGCTGCAGAAGCCATCACGCGGCCCTCCGGAGCTGCATTTTTGCTGTCAGAGCCCTGCAAGAGGTCGTTGCAGCTAAAAACAGAGCTCGGGAGGGCCGTGCGCATTCCTCGGCACCCTGGCCATGCCTACCCGGCCCCCTTGAGGTCAAACACAACCCTGATGCGGCCCTTAATGAAATCGAGTTTGACATCCCTGTTCTAGGTGGGTTTGAATATTGTTCAGGAGGTATCGAGCTATTCTGAAGGATGAACACCAGGGGGCGATGTTCACATTCTAAAAACTGCCAGCATCTTTCTTAATTCTCTGCAGCAAGAAGCATTCAGGGTTTTTTTTCCCAGAATCAGGCAGGAGCAAAATAAGGCAGAAGAATTCAGAAATTCATTTTCATTGTCCAGTTTTCAACGTCTCTAAACACAATTCATCATTTATTCACCCGCAAACAGGCCCTTCACTAGATCAGAGGCATCTTGAGGAAGTCCAACATTGTCAGGATTTTGCTGTTAATTCAGTTAATTTTCAGTGCATTACTCAAACTCCAAAGTATTCAAACTATGTTATCTGGAGCCCGGGGGGGTTCTATTAGAGGCATCCTGGGGTTGCACAGGACAGTTTTTGCTTACAGGTGATCCTCCACCTGTATCCAACAACTGTAATGTTGGAATCACTGATTCCAACACCAAAGTTGGAACCAGAATCTCAAAGTCATTGAGCAAAATGGCCAATTAAGTAAGATATCACTGCTTCATCCAACGACTGCAATCCCAGCACTTCTGGTTGCGGTTGTTAAAGGGATGGAGTTGGTGGCTGGTGGGGGGCAGCGTCCCTCCACAACAGACCCAGTCTCACGCCACCCCTTAGGAATATTGGAAGAAATGTCCTTCTGGGTTCAGTTCCAAGTGGGGGAAAAGACACTGGAGACCTGGAGGCTGCTTGGAAAGATGGTTTAATGGTGGACAGGAACACGTGGCTTGAGTTCCTGAGCAGAAAAGGGGGATCAGATGCTTCCAGATGTTGGGTGAAGAAGAAAAGAGAGCAAGATGCTGAAAGTTTTCTGGCTTTACACTCTCTGTTTCCTGTTCCTGTGTAAGAAATGTATTCTGATTGGTTGTCAGACTCCCATGGGGCCATGCAGGGGCAACTCTCTAGGCTGTGTTTTGAGTCCAAGTTTGGTTGGGTTCCCAGATGCCATGTGGTGAGTTTCTGTAGAAGGCTAATCCTATCTATGTTATGTAGAGTAAACTAGCTTAGGGCCCTAATGGCCCATTGAGAAAGGTGGGGGCTTTTAAGAGTGAGTCTGTTTCCTGCCTAAAAAACATGTTCCTCCATTTCTGATCCAGGAAAATATAATATTCTGCTTTTTCAATATTTCGGAGGATATTTCATTTTTCTAGGAGAGGGGTGGGTACTAACTTCCTGCAAGGAAAATTAATTCCTAACCTCTACTCTACTGTAAATGAAACTGTAATTTCTTTCCTTTGTACCAGATAAATAAATGAGGATAGGATATTTTCTTAGTCCTTTTGTGCCTTGAATATTAACTTAGGCTTCACTATAAAAATATAAGGAGTAAAAAATGTAATAACATAATGTAAAAATATAAGGAGAATTTAGGCTTCATTATAAAAAGGGGCCTGATGGCTCAGTGGTTAAAGAGGCTGAGCTTGTCAGATGGAAAACTGACAGACCGGGTTCAAGACCTGAGTGCTGTGGGATGGGCGCCCGTTCCTTCCTCCAGCTCCTTCCCACCCAGCAGTTCGAAAGCATCCGAATCATCATCATCTCCATTTAACGATCCCATAATCCCTTGCAGTGTGGAGTCTGGGCAGCTGAATGAAGGTAGCAGAGTGTTTTAATGGCCATATGCCCTTCCTGTCACCAATCCAGAGGTTTGTTCAGCAGATATATTCTCCTTGTGCCCAGAGAGAGAAATATCTGCCTCTACTTAAGATCAACTCACACAAGCATACAAATGCAAGTAGATAAATAGGTACCACTTTGGTGGGAAAATAACAGTGCTCCATCTGCCTTTGATACAGGGATGGGTTCCTGCCAGTTCTAAGCTCTTCTATAGAAGAGGTTCCACAAATCTTCAGTGCCGTTTAGAACCGGTTCCAACTCCCTGATCCCGCCCGTCTACACATCACCAAGATGAAGAGCGAGAGGAGGAATTCTGGGAGTTGAAGTCCACAAGTCTTAAAGCTGTCAAGTTTGAACACCCCTGGGGTTTGTTTTTCTAAAGGGTTAGGGGTACAAGGGTCTTGTAACTTGACAGCTTTAAGACTTGCGTGCTTCAAATGCCAGAGTTTCTGAGCCAACATTTTGGTTGCTAAGCAAGAGCGTTGTTAAGTGAGTTTCACCACATTTTACAAGTCGGCCATGCCCACCCAGTCACATGACTGCCAAGCCACTCCTACTCAGTCACATGGCTGGCAAACCACTCCCACTCAGTCACGTGGCCGGCAAGCAGGAGTGGGTTTCTCGCCCCGTTCCAACCGGTTCGGTTGGAACGGGGCCAGCGGCGTCCTCGTGCACGCGCGCAGTGCACGCATGCATACTAGCACCTGTGCGATGCTCCAGCTGCTCCTGGAGGATCACGCAGGCGCTGTATGCGTCCGCATGCGTGGAAGCGTAGAACTCGTCAAAACCGGGTAAGAAACGCGGGCGGGCGGGTGGACCCTTCGGCGTTCTTGGAAGTTACTTACTTCCGGGTTCGCCGACCAAACGGTTCGCGGGGAAAGCCACCCCTGCCGGCAAGCCACTCCCACAAAGCAGGCCACACCTACAGAATAGGTTCTAAAAAATTTTGAAACCCACCACTGCTTTGATATATAATCATGCTAGCCACATGACTACGGAAACATCTTTGGAGGGTGCTGGCTCTCAGGCTTAACAAACTGAGATAAGCACCACACCCTTACAGTCAGACACGAATGGACAGGGAAATCCAAGGTGGCGCAGTGGTTAAATGTAGCACTGCAGGCTACTGCTAGATCAGCAGGTCAGCGGTTCAAATCTCACCGGCTCAGGGTTGACTCAGCCTTCCATCCTTCCGAGGTGGGTAAAATGAGGGCCCAGATTGTTGGGGGCAATATGCTGACTCTCTGTAAACCGCTTAGAGAGGCCTGAAAGGCCTATGAAGCGGTATATAAGTCTACTGCTATTGCTATTGCTATTGCTTTCCCTTTATTAAAAAAAAAAAAAAAACAGTTCACAAAGCTTTTTCTTTCAAGGCTTCACATTTCGGACTTTACAAAATCGATACCTGAAACTTCTCTTGCAAACTGCCCTTTTGGTAACATTTTTTCACAATTCTCCCATCGATAGGAGGAGAAAGGAACGGATGATTTAAGTTTCTACTACAGTCTTGGGGTGAGGCTACAACGTTGCTGTTGAGTTTGCCGTTTGGTGTGACCCAGATACCTAGTTGGCTTGCAATCCATGCGTTGCACAAATCCAGAAAACCGGTAAACCCAATTTCAGTTAGTGATCACGGGAATTGTTCACTTGCCATGACACACAGCGATACAAAGGGTACTGATTGCTGTTGTGTGAATGACAATATCTAAGGGTGATTATATTAGATGGTTTTCCACAAAAAAAAATGCTAATCTTTTATTCAGATGGGAGGGAGGGGAAAATCTCACATATGTATGTAGGTACGTACCAGGGGTGGGTTTCTCGCCCCGTTCCAACCGGTTCGGTTGGAACGAGGCCGGTGTCGTCCTTGCGCACGCGTGCGGCGCGTGCGTGCACGTGCGTGGTGCACGCATGCGTACTAGCGTCTGTGCGATGCTCCAGCTGCTCCTGGAGGATCGTGCAGGTGCTGTATGCGTCCTGCGCATGCGTGGAAGTGCAGAATTCGTCAAAACCGGGTAAGGAGCGGGCGCGGGTTCGGCGACCAACCGGTTCACAGGGACCGCCGCGAACCAGTTGAAACCCACCCCTGGTACGTACGTACGTATGTACATTCTCTCTCTCTCTCTCTCTCTCTCTCACACACACACACACACACACACACACATATATATATCCCATATATAACTCACAATATAGCTATTCACCAAAGCGATTGCATTTACAAAGGGAATAATAGTATCTAATCTCCCCAACCAATTTATACCACAGTTCTTGAGAACTCCAATATGTTAAATGCTTAAAGCATCCAATCTTTAGAAAACAAAGGTGTGTCTAATTGCTTTTTGCACTTAGCAAAACAAATCTTGCCACTGGACTGTTTGCTAGGTAGTAAAAACGAAATCAAACTTTTCAAAGGAGCAGTTTAGAAAAGAAAAACCAAGCATGATCTTTTAATAGAATCATGGGCTTGACGAGGGATGCTTTTTCCATGAAAATGTAAAGGTTTTCCTGTCCAGTCGTGTCCCACTCTAGGGCACGCTGCTCATCTCCATTTATTGGCTGAAGGAGCCTGCATTGTCCAAAGACAATTTCCGTGATTATGTGGCCAGCACGACTATATGCAAAGACACACGGAAAGCTGTTACCTTCCCACTGTAGTGGTACCTATTTATCTACTCGCATTTGCAGGCTTTCGAACTGCTGGGTCGGCAGGAGCTAGAGCAAGGAACGGAAGCTTACCCATTGCGCAGCACTTGGGTCTCAAACCTGGGCTGTTAGCTCTCCATCTGACAAACTCAGCATGTTAAAACACTAAGCCATCATGGCCCTCCGCTTTGCATCTTCGTTTTAATTTTTATTTATTTATTTAGTTTGTCACTCATGTACAAGATAACAGGAAGAAGAATAAACAGATCAGTTTACAGCCTATTGCCGCAATAATCTGGGTCCTTGTTTTACCGACCTTGGAAGGATGGAAGGCTGAATCAACCTTGAACCTGGTGAGAATCGAACTGCTGGCATTCAGCCGAATCAGCCTGCAATACTACATTCTGACCACTGCGCCACCACGGCTCTTATCATCACCGTTGCCTTGCAAGACGCACTTTGCAAATTCTCATGGCTGGCTGGGGAATTCTGGGAGTTGAAATCAGTGCATCTTCAAATTGCTGTGGCTGAGAAACACTGAACCACACCATTGTTTAACGTGTCCCTCCAAGGAGCCTCTTTACAGACTAGCTGGGCAATGTTTGCTAAGCTGGACTATTCTAAGCCTGGATTGTTCTCTGGCTGAAAGTAGGCGCTGTTCCTTTTAGATGAAAACTCCATTTTTTAGAAAACGGGGGTATAAAGATCTTCTTCATTCTGCAGAAAAGATTCGATCAGGAACAAGCGGTGCTTGGCGTTTCTTTCCCGACTGTTTAACACCAGTTCTATCAGAAAAGGCTGGGGCGTCTTTATTCCTTTTGTTAAGAGACAGAATGCAGAAGACGGTGAGGAGGCTTAGAAGTTGGTAAAACAACCTTTATTGTCATTTTTTTTCCCTTGAAGCCACATTGGCACACATTAAAAAATGAAATTGTTTCCTGCTCTCAAAAGTGTACACGTAGATAACACACATACAGATATGCTACATACCCTATTTTTCGGAGTATAAGATGCACCTTTTTTCCTCAAAAAAGAGGCTGAAAATCTGGGTGCGTCTTATACACTGAATACAGCATTTTTTGTCTCTCGAAACCCCGTCCCTTCACCAAAATGGCCGCGCATAGCCTTTAGGAGGCTTTCAGAGTGCTCCTGGGGGCTGGGGAGGGGGCAAAATTGAGCAAAAAAAAAGGCCATTTCCTGGGGGCTGGGAAAGGCAGAAATGAGCAAAAAATGGCCGTTTTTTTTTTTGCTCAATTTTGCCCCCTCCCCAGCCCCCAGGAGAACTCTATAAGCCTCCTAAAGGCTATCCATGCCCTTTTTGCGGGGGGGAAAGGGCCCGTTTTCATGAAAAAGGGCCGTTTTGGGGAGGTTTGCAGAACGCAAAAACTTTTTTTTAAAATTTGCCTCTTCAAAACCTTGGTGCCTCTTATACTCTGGTGCGTCTTATACTCCAAAAAATATGGTACATACATGTGTAAATACTGACCCCCTGACATAGAAACAGATATATATTTTAATCACTCCATCTTGAATACATAGCAGAAAGAGGAAGCTTGAGAATTCCTAAGGCAGATACTATATGGAACAGAACTGGAAGAATCTGGAAGTTCTTCAGATACCACGAAGGCCCTCCCAGAAGGTAACAAGGAAAACAGGTTGTGAAGAGGATGTGTAGCATCCCAGACAATCCTGCGGACTCTATCAAGCACGGCTTACATGCTACGTCCTCGATAGAAAGAAGTGAACTACCAATAATCTTTTCTGCTGTCCTCACCACTCTCTGCATCGCCTTCCTCTCCAAAGCAGTAATGCTTCCAAGCCGGACAATAATGCAATATGACAGGATGCCATCCCTCTATAGCAGTGATGGTGAACCTTTTCGACACTGAGTGCCCAAACCAGAATGTGCATGCATGCGCATGCATGCGCTGGAGCGCCCGAAACCCAAAGACCAGCTGGACTTCAGGCTGTTTTCAGGCCATTTTCAGGCCATTTTTCAGGCCATCTTTGGGGCTGTTTTCAGGTTGGGGTTTTGGCCATTTTCAGCTCATTTTTTTGCCTGAAAACAGTCTGGAAAAATGGCCTGAAAACAGCCTGAAAAACAGCCCCCAAAAGGCCTGCAAACGGCCCCAAAATATTTTTTAAACCAGAAGAGCAGCTGGTGACGGCACCTGTGCCCACGGAGAGGGCTCTGCATGCCACCTCTGGCACGCATGCCATAGGTTTGCCATCATGGCTCTATAGAAAGTGGTAAGGACAGGTGGAGGAAGATGTACTTTTCCCACGTGACGCAGAGCAGAGTCTCTCCTCTCTAGACTTTGCTACAAAACCAGAAAATGGGAGTGCTAAAAACACTGGGGAATCCTGGGAACCAGAAGTCCCCACATCGTGAAGTTGCTGAGGTCGAATGTCTGTGGAGATGGCCAGTCATTCAGGTCATAGTTGCCTCAAAGGTGCCTTTTCAAAAGGCAACTGGACTTTCTTTGGGGGAAGAGGAAAGAAACTGGATTTTTTCCCCCTTCTTCCTCACGTAAAAACAGTCCGCCTGCCCTTTGAAAAAGCATCTTTGAGATTTCTGAGGTTGAGAAACATTGCTGTGGTGAAGATGAGCAAACGGTCAGCAAAATCAGATGCCCTTCATTCTGTCCTTCCGTTAACGGGCATGGCCTTAAAATCAAATGTCGTCCAGCTTTTTGAGCGCCTTGTTTTGTTTCTGCTTCTTCTTGGAATGTTTTCACAACAGTAGCCCGTCCGACTTTCATGTGTTGTGACTTGTAAATCGCCTTGAGGCTCAGCAGTCTAAATTTACATTGTTTCCTGATTCCAGCAATTGGCTCCAATCCAGAGCCTTCAAATCGATCATCCGTGGAGCCTGTAGATCCCGTAACTCGTACATGATCTAGAAAGTCAAACTACGTGTCTTCCTTTCCTCCACTATTTGTCTTGCTTTCCAATTGTCCATCTCCTACTTTGCATGTTCGGATACCTGGTAACCGTAGGTGGAGTTGACATCCATGTGCATATTTTGGTTCAATCTGCAATGTGTGATTTTCTCCAGTGGTGAAATTCAAATTTCTTTACTACCGGTTCTGTGGGTATGACTTGGCAGGTGTGGCAGGGGAAGGATATTGCAAAATCTCCATTCCCTCTTCACTCCTGGGGGAAGGATATTGCAAAATCTCTATTTCCTCCTCACTCCTGGGGGAAGGATACTGCAAAATCTCCATTCCCTCCTCACTCCTGGGGGAAGGATACTGCAAAATCTCCATTCCCTCCTGGGAGAAGGATACTGCAAAATTCCCATTCCCTCCTCACCCCTGGGGGAAGGATTTTGCAAAATCTCCATTCCCTCCTGGGGGAAGGATACTGCAAAATCTCCATTCCCTCTTCACTCCTGGGGGAAGAATATTGCAAAATCCCCATTCCCTCCCCACTCCTGGGGGAAGGATACTGCAAAATCTCCATTCCCTATTCACTCCTGGGGGAAGGATATTGCAAAATCTCCATTCCCTCCTCACTCCTGGGGGAAGGATATTGCAAAATCTTCATTCCCTCCTCATTCCTGGGGGAAGGATACTGCAAAATCTTCATTCCCTCCTCACTCCTTGGGGAAGGATACTGCAAAATCTCCATTCCCTCCTCACTCCTGGGGGAAGAATATTGCAAAATCTCCATTCCCTCCTCACTCCTGGGGGAAGGATACTGAAACATCTCCATTCCCTCCTCACTCCTGGGGGAAGGATACTGCAAAATCTCCATTCCCTATTCACTCCTGGGGGAAGAATATTGCAAAATCCCCATTCCCTCCTCACTCCTGGGAGAAGGATACTGCAAAATCTCCATTCCCTCCTCACTCCTGGGGGAAGGATACTGAAACATCTCCATTCCCTCCTCACTCCTGGGGGAAGGATACTGAAACATCTCAATTCCCTCCTCACTCCTGGGGCAAGGATACTGCAAAATCTTCATTCCCACTCCACTCTGCGGCCAGCCAGAGGTGATATTTGCCAGTTCTCCAAACTACTCAAAATTTCCACTACCGATTCTCCAGAACCTGTCAGAACCTGCTGAATTTCACTCCTGATTGTCTCCCAACTTCTTAAAGAAACCATGATGGTTGGTGGGTGAGTGGAGATTAGATCATCTAGGCAATTAGAAAGCTACCATTCATCCTTCATGGACTCCCATAATCATGGTGGGATTTTGAAGGACATTTCAAGTTAATTTCCATATTGTGTTTATCCATGGATAAAATTGGAACCTTCTCCCTCAATGTTTCTCAACCTTAGCAATTTTAAGAGGTGTGGACTTCAAGCCCTAGAATTCCTCAGCCCGCTTTATTGAAGTCCATCAACATCTTCAAGTTGCCAAGATTGAGAAACAGTGTTGTAAGGTCCTCACCATCTTCTAAACTCTTCTCCACAGTCCTTTGAGTTCTTGATTTGTGTTGACCAAAGCTGGAGCACTGAATTCCATGTTTAAACCAGGAGTGTCCAAAAGTTGTTGGCAACTTTTAAGACTTGTGGACTTCAACTCCCAGAATTTCTCAGCCAGGAGTTGAAGTCCACACTGCTTAAAGTTATTAAGGTTGAGAAACTCTGTCCGGTACATACACCTGGAATTATAATACGAGATCTCTTAATAACAGGATGCTCACTGCTTCACTATTTCCTGAGTTTAAAACTACTGTTGTACTTGATAGTCACAACCTAAAAGCATATTTATCTTGGATTCGTGATCAGTGCTATTAGATTCATGTTACCGCACGAAACCCCAAGAATAGAACAGTCCTTTTAGCAAATCCAACTGAAATAGAAGCTGGGTTATTGTGTTTTATTTTATAGCGGTTTTTCTCAAGCTTGGCCACTAGAAGATGTGTGGACTTAAATTCCCAGAATCCCGCAGCCAGACATGCTAGCAGAGGAATTCTGGGAGCTGAAGTCCCCACATTTTCAAATGGCCAAGCTTAACAGAATAGCAGAGTTGGAAGAGACCTTAGAGGTTTTCTAGTCCAGCCCCCTGTTCCAGCGGGAAACCCTATATCATTTCAGACAAATCGTTTTCCAGTCTCTTCTTTAAAACTTCCAGTATTGGAGCATCCACAACTTCTGGAGGCAAGTCGTTCCACTGATTAATTGTTCTGTCAAGAAATTTCTCCTTATTTCTAAGTTGGATCTCTCCTTGATTACTTTCCATCCATTGCTTCTCGTTCTGCCTTCAGGTGCTTTGGAGAATAAGTTGACCCCCTTCTTCTTTGTGGCAGCCTCTCAAATATTGGAACACTGCTATCATGTCACCCCAGTCCTTCTTTTCATTAAACTACTAAAAAGATAAAGATTCCCCTCGCACATATGTGCTAGTCGTTCCTGACTCTAGGGGGTGGTGCTCGTCTCTGTTTCAAAGCCGAAGAGCCAGCGCTGTCCGAAGATGTCTCTGTGGTCATGTGGCCGGCATCACTAAATGCCGAAGGCGCACGGAACGCTGTTCCCTTCCCACCAAAGGTGGTTCCTATTTTTCTATTTGCATTTTTATGTGCTTTCGAATTGCTAGGTTGGCAGAAGCTGGGACAAATCACGGGAGCTCACGCCATTATGCGGCGCTAGGGATTCAAACCGCTGAACTGCCGACCTTTCTGATCGACTAGCTCAATGTCTTAGCCATTGAGCCACCCTATGTAAATTACTAAATTAATTAAACTACTAGACATATCCAATTTCTGAAACCATTCTTCATATCTTTTATCCTTCAGTTCCCTAATCATCTTAGTTGCTCTTCTAATCATTTTGTTGCTTGAGAAAAACTGCTCTGCATAAGTGTCATTTAAAATCCATGTTTTCAAGAAAGAAGGGGGAAAAAAACCACATTAATTGAAAGCCCATCCACTTTAGGCTCCATTTTGTTTTCTTCTTTGTCCGAATGTACCAGGATGATTTAAAAGTTTTTCCACTTCTTCAAACAATTCCTGGTTGCTAAGACCTGCTTTCAGAAAGAGAGCTGTCTTGGTGTGCTCACTGTAATCCTTTTCAGTTTTCCTCTTAATTAGACCAACCAGGCTGTTTTTATCAAAATAAATAATCCACAAAGAGAGGGGAAAAAAGTCAGATAGAAACCTTAAAAGATAAGGGATCAAACATGTCAGTCAACCATAAATAAACCATCATTTTACGGCAAAAAGTCCACATTCCGTAGATTTCTCCAGTAATTGTGTTTCTCAAACCTAACATTTCAGCAACACTCAATATAATAGAACAGAAATTTTAAATCGGCCATTTCTTGAACAACTTTAGCCTCGCTGAACTTTAGTGAAAGCCTTTTGAGGAAACATTTGACAGTGATTGATAAAGGTGCTAAATCTAATAATTAGGCCGCTTGGCTCTTCATGGAGCTATATTTAGGTTTAGCTCTGGAAAGTGTCTGGCCTTCATTTTTCAGCCAGGAATAAAAATGTAGCACATCACTATTATTCTCATTTCTTCTCTTGCATGGGAAAAAAATAAAAATCATAGCTCAGTTTCAGCAATGTATATTTAACAGGCGAACCAAGCACGTTTCGAAAAGCAAATGCTGTCCAATCGTTCATCCTTTCCAGAATTGGAGACGTGGACGATGGGCTCAGGAACCCAGAGGAAAATTGCAAATGAAGTGCCGTAAAATCTTTTTTTTTTCCCCGATCGAGGTGTCCTACCTCAGCTACTTTTAAGGCTTGTGGACTTCAACTCCCAGAATTCCGCAGCCAGTATGGCTGAGGCAGTGGTGGGTTTCAAAAAAATTTCGAACCTACTCTGTGGGTGTGGCCTCCTTTGTGGGAGTGGCTTGCCGGCCGTGTGACCTGGTGGGAGTGGCTTGCCAACCATGTGTTTTCTCTCTCTCTCTCTCTCTCTCTCTCTCCTTCCTTCCTTTTGTCTCTCTGTCCCTTTTTCCTTTTTTTCTTTCATCTCTCTCTCACTTTTTGTTTCTTTTTTCCTTTTTTTCTTTTTTTCTTTCTTCCTTTCTTTCTCTTTCTCTCTCTGTGTGAGTCTGTGTGTGTGTGTGTGTGTCTGTCTGTCTGTCAGTGGTGGGTTTCAAAATTTTTTCAAACCTACTCTGTGGGTGTGGCCTCCTTGTGGGAGTGGCTTGCCAGCCATGTGACCTGGTGGGAGTGGCTTGCCGGCCATGTGTTTTCTCACTCTCTCTCTCACTCTCTTTCCTTCCTTTTGTCTCTCTGTCCCTTTTCCCTCTTTTTCTTTCATCTCTCTCACTTTTTTTCTTTCTTCCTTTTTTCCTTTCTTTCTCTTTTTCTCTCTGTGTGAGTGTGTGTGTGTGTGTGTGTGTGTATCAGTGGTGGATTTCAAAAACTTTTTGGAACCTCTTCTGTAGGTGTGGCCTGCTTTCTGGTGGAACCTCTTCTAACCGGTTCGGTAGATTTGACGAACCGGTTCTACCGAACTGGTGCGAACTGGTAGGAACCCACCTCTGGGCTGAGGAATTCTGGGAATTGAAGTCCCCAAGTCTTAAAATTGTCAAAGTTGAGCATCCCTGCTTTAGATATTCCTGGTGCTAAATCTGACCACGTTACATGTCTCTTATTAGATGTTGGTCTCGTAAGTTAAGACCTGGATTACTTTTTCCTCAGGATCCTTGATTGTTCTCATTTTGAGGAAGTTTCTCCTTAGTTCTAAGTTGCTTCTCTCCTTGATTTGTTTCCACCCGTTGCGTCTTGTCCTGCCCTCAGGTGCCTTGGAGAATCTTCTCTGTGCCAGCCCCTTAAGTGAACCGAAGAAGCTCATCACAGTTCCTACTGCTGAGCCAGGCACCACCTATTGTTTATCTATGGCAGGTTAAGGTTTTTGGGGTTTTCCTGCCTAAGTGAAGACTCTTACTTGTCTCACCGCTGAACTGGATCAACCCATGAAATGGAAGTTGACTTCAGAAGTTGTGGGAGCTTCTTCCCCGGAAGCTTTCAAAAAGAGACTAGACTGCGACCTGTCAAAAATGATGTAGGGTCTCTGCTTGGGCAGGGGGGTGGACTGGATGACCTACAAGGTCCCTTCCAACTCTGTTAATCTGTATCTATATCTATCTTGGAAAGGAGAGAGGAGATGGAAGGAGAAGGCAAAGAAAGAAAGGAAAGGAGAGAGGAGAGGAAAGAAGAGGAAGGAAAGGAGAGAGGAAAGGAGAGAGGAGAGGAAAGGAAGGAAAGGAAAAAAGGATTGCAAAGGAAAAAGGAAAGGAGAAGGAGGAAAGGAAAGGAGAGAGGAAAGGAAGGAAAGGAAAAGAAAGGAATGGAAAGGAAAAAGGAAAGGAGGAACAGGAAAGGAAAGGAAGAATAGAAAGGAAAGGAAAGGAGGAGAAGGAAAGGAAAGGAAAGAATGGAAAGGAGAAAGGAAAGGAAAGGAAGAATGGAAAGGAAAGGAGGAGAAGGAAAGGAAAGGAAGGAATGGAAAGGAAAAAGGAAAGGAAAGGAGAAAGGAAAGGAAAGGAGAATGGAAAGGAAAAAGAAAAGGAAAGGAGAAAGGAAAGGAGAAAGGAAAGGAAAGGAGAAAGGAAAGGAGAAAGGAAAGGAAAGGAGAAAGGAAAGGAAAGGAAGAATGGAAAGGAAAGGAAAGGAGGAACAGGAAAAGAAAGAGGGAGAAGGAAAGGAAAGGAAGGAATGGAAAGGAAAGGAGAGAGGAAAGGAAAGGAAAAGAGAGAGGAAAGGAAAGGAAGGAATGGGAAGAGGGAAGGAAAGGAGGGGCAGGAGAGGAAAGGAAGAGGAAAGAAAAGGGACAAAGGAAAAGAGAGAAAACAAAAGAGAAAAAGAAAAGAACCAACTCACAGCCATCAGGACCTGTCCAACTGGTTTTTAAAACCATGTGTGGAATGCACGTTCTTCCTGTCCCGGAGATTGCTGGTAGGCCTAGCGACACCATCTAGTTGTTCCTGAACTCCTCATTATGAGCTTTGGAGTGTGGTTATAAGCAGGTGGAACCGTTCCAAAAATAGAGAGTTACTCTGCCAACATGGTTTCTCTATTGCAAAAGAACACTTCAGGCTGACGAGGAAGGATTGAGGAGGGTCTGAAAGAAACTTGGCTCTGGAATTGCTTCCCTCATCGTGTAATCATTTTTTTGTTCTTACCCAAGTATGATCAAGGGTTAGAGAGCTGTGAAATGTGTAGAGAAAAAATGGGGAACAAGAAATAATCTTCTTCCTGGCACTGCAATGAACAGGAAGGTAATTAGTTAGCTCAGAGGAGAGTCAGTAAGCTCAGTCATTTAATAAGGTAAAGCTAAAGGTTCCCCTCGCACATATGTGCTAATCTTTCCCCAATTTAGGGGGCGGTGCTCATCTCCGTTTCAAAGCCGAAGAGCCAGCGCTGCCCGAAGACGTCTCCGTGGTCATGTGGCTGGCGTGACTAAACACCGAAGGTGCACGGAATGCTTTTCCCTTCCCACCAAAGGTGGTTCCTATTTTTCTACTTGCATTTTTTTACGTCCTTTCGAACTGCTAGGTTGGCAGAAGCTGGGACAAATGGGTGCACCTCGGTTCACCCACGTAACACCTATCCTCGGCGAGCTGCACTGGCTGCCTATTGGTCTCCGGATACGCTTCAAGGCGCTAGTCGTCACTTATAAAGCCCTTCATGGTATTGCACCTGGGTACTTGAGAGACCGCCTGCTGCCAATTACCTCCATCAGACCGATTATATCCCACAGACTAGGCCTCCTCCGAATTCCATCCGCCGGCCAGTGTCGACTGGCGACTACCCGGAGGAGGGCCTTCTCTGTGGCTGCTCCGACCCTCTGGAACGAACTCCCCGTGGAGATTCCCACCCTCACCACCCTCCAGGCCTTCCGCAAAGTCCTTAAAACCTGGCTGTTCCGACAGGCCTGGGGCTAAAGAACCGTTGCCCCTATCTCGAATGGTATGATTGTTGCGTTTTAAATCATGTATTGTTTGTGTTGTTGTTAAATTGTCTGTATCCCCCTTCCATGGTTTGAGTTGTGAGCCGCCCTGAGTCCCCCTTCGGGGGGGAAAGGGCAGCATATAAATGAAATAAACATTAACAAATAACGGGAGCTCACTCTGTTACGCAGCTCTAGGGATTCGAACCGCTGAACTGCCGACGTTTCTCATTGACAAACTCAGCGCCCTAGCTACTGAGCCACCGCGTCCTTTAGTACAGCTCTTGTAACTTTTTGCATGGGGAGAAAAATTACTTTAGCAAACCCATACAACAAGCATGCCTGGGATAATCTCCCTCCAATATACAAACATAGCACATCAGGTTTTTTGGGGAGGGGATCAATGTAGCTGCTTGCCAGGAAAAGCCTGGTGGAAGATCAATCATCAGAAGGACCATGATAGCAGTCTTCCAATATCTATGGGTCCGCCACAAAGAAGAGGAGGGGGTCACCCCAGTCTCCATAGCAGAGGTCTATAACTTGATAGCTTTAGGACTTGTGGACTTCAACTCCCAGAATTTCTCAACCAGAGGAATTTGGGGAATTGAAGTCCCCAAGTCGTAACCTCACCATGGTTAGAGACCCCTGTTCCAAAGTACCCAAGGGTAGGACAAGAAGCAATGGATAGAAACTAACTAATGAGAGAAGCAACTTAGAACTGATGAAAGAAATGTCCTTCTGGGTTCGGCTCCAAGTGGGGAAAAAGGACACTGGAGACATGGAGTCTGCTTGGAAAGATGGTTTATTGGTGGACAGGGCCACATGGCTTGAACCCTGAACAGAAAAGGTGATCACATGCTTCAATGTTGGTGGAGAAGAAGAGAAGGCTTTTTATAGGCTTGGCTTGGCTAGGCTTTTTATAACCTGTTCAGTCCCACCTCTCTGTTTCCTGTTCCTGTGTAAGAAATGTATTCTGATTGGTTGTCAGACTCCCATGGGGCCATGCAGGGGCAACTCTCTGGGCTGTGTTTTGAATCCAGGTTTGGTTGAGTTCTCAGATGCAATGTGGTCAGTTGGGGCCAATATTATCATGCTTTCCTGTAGCTGACGTGGAGAAGTCTTTATTATGTAAAGTGGACTAGCTTGGCTTTCTTCTTCCCAGAATTGAAGTCCACAAATCTTAAAAGTTGCCAAGGTTGGAGACCCCTGTATTTACACTGTGCTCCCATTGATGGCTGGGTGTATCATGCAATATCAGATATAGTGGGTTAAATAAGACCATGATTATATTAATCTTTGCTCAAGACAAAGATTAACATTTAGGCAAGGTACTCATTTCTTATGTATACCTGCTGCTTATATGTGTATATGTTATATTCATACTTGTACTTGTTTTCTCCTACATGCTTGACAAATCAAATAAATAAATAAAAATAAAATAAGGTTTGAAAACAGGTGGAAACATCAGCCTTTTCTAAAATTAGCTAGAATCGTTTTTCTTCCTGTATGCTGTTCCGATCACTGTGTAAGAATTATTTAAGCCATATTTTGTCTTTCTATAGCTCTCAAATAGTTACAAAGGCCAAGTACATGGATAATCGGCCTTTGTAGCTGAGCTACCGTATTTTTCGGAGTATAAGACACACTTTTTTCCCTCTAAAAAGAGGCTGAAAATCTAGGTGCGTCTTATACACTGAATACAGAATTTTTTGCCTCCCGAAACCCCAGCCCCTTCACCAAAATGGCCACTCATAGCTTTATGGAGGCTTTCAGAGAGCTCCTCGGGGCTGGGGAGGGCAGAAATGAGCAAAAAATGGGCCTTTTTTTTGCTTGGTTTTGTCCCACCCCCACCTCCAGGAGCACTCTACAAACCTCCTAAAGGCTATTCATGCCCTTTTTTTGAACAAAAATGGACCAGTTTTCGTGAAAAACGGAGCCATTTTTGGGATGTTTGCAGAGTGCGAAACCTTTTTTTTTAAATTTGCCTCTTCAAAACCTTGGTGCATCTTATACTCCGGTGCATCTTATACTCCAAAAAATACGGTAGTTGTCCTTCAATGTTGCACCATAGTATTATTTTCTTTAAAAAAACAAAAACAAATTCCTGAAATCTCACCTTTGTTGCATAAGAGCAGAAGATTTACAACACAGCGTGTAAGAATGCTCAAATCTTGCGCTGTCTCTCTGACACTGTGGTACATTTCAAGATTATGTAAAATTTCAGTGTGACCCAAGAAATCTTTCTAGCATAACCTTCCTCTAAGATATAGAAACCGGAGTGGCTTGGTTCACACGTTACGCTAAATCTTATAGTAACGCGATTTATTTGGTTCGGGCTTAGTGGTTGTGTGAACTCCACCAACATGTTGCGGTTGAAACAAACCATGGCTTAGCAGAATGAATGAACGTCATCACAGAAAGGAGGAAAACAGGGAACAGAATGTGCTTGGTTTCATACCAGGTGGCAGGTTAATTCCAGCTTATTTTCAGTAGTAAATAAACTACTGGCTGCATTCACACAACCCTCTGAATCTATCTATCTATCTATCTATCTATCTATCTATCTATCTATCTATCTATCTATCTATCTATCTATCTCTATCTCTATCTCTATCTCTATATATCTACATCTACATCTACATCATCATCATCATCATCTACATCTCTATATCTATAACTATATCTATATCATATCTATTTATCTAAATATATGGCTCTCTGTGTGTGTGTTCCAGCATAACTCTGGAACACCTGAAGCAATTTCAATCAAACTTGGTACACAGATGCCTTACTCTCTGGAAAAACAAATACTGTGGGGGGTAGGACACCTCTAATACCCCTCGGGGTGTGTATTCGGTTAAGATACACCCTGTTGTGCTTGTAAATGGCTTCTACTGTACTGCCATAAAATGGCTTCTACTGTAAAGTGCAGTGGAGTTGCCATGGTAATGGCTTCACAGTAACTCCACAAGGGGGCTCTCTCTAGTAAGGGGGAAAATCCAACATTAGAAATTACATTTGGTCCGGATATTTCCCCCCTATAAATAAATACCCGGGCAATGCTGGGATATCGGCTAGTTATACATTTAAAAGTTCCAATTTAGCCCAAACAGGTTGTGTAAATTTGACTTTAAAAATAACCCGTGACACAATACGTTACTCACACAGCCCCAAAACGGGTTTCAGCGAACCATCATTCACCATAATAAGCATGTCTTGTGAACACGGCAGCTCCTTGGTATGTTATCAGAAATAATCTCTGGATTGCGTTATCGCACAGCTTTCCTTTAAGAGTTGAGTCAGTCGCACCTTTTGAGTGAGCTGCATGTGATTGCTGCCCATGATGGCATAATGGGGTGAGTCATTCTTGAAAAAAAGGGAGATGGAGGATACAGATTGGAAGGTTTACACACCATAATCAGGTGTTGAATACATTCCCAGTTCATGAAAGCATGGTTCTTTTCTGTTCTCAATGTTCACGCATGGACACACATGGACTGGCATTCCGTCTATGCTAGAAATGTCATGGGACATTTTATTTATTAAATAATCAAATTTATACCGTGTAGCCACCCATTCCATGAGAAGCGACTCTTGGTCTTAAGCCTTGATATCAGCCAGGAGAGAAGTTTTTTCCTGTTTTAGGTAAAGGTAAATGTTCCCCCGCATATTGCGTGCGAGTCATTCCCGACTCTAGGGGGCGGTGCTGATCTCCATTTCAAAGCCGAAGAGCCAACGCTATCCGAAGACATCTCCGTGGTCATGTGGCCGGCATGACTAAACACCGAAGGCGCACGGAACGCTGTTACCTTCCCACCAAGGATGGTTCCTATTTTTCTAATTGCATTTTTACATGCTTTTGAACTGCTAGGTTGGCAAAAGCTGGGACAAGTAACGGGAGCTCACTCCATTACGTGGCCCTAGGGATTCAAACCGCCAAACTTTGAGTATCTTAGCTACTGAGTCACCGTGTCCTGTTTTACATCTGTTTAAATTGGGAATTTTAATAAGTACTGGAATTTTACTATCATTATCAAGGAATTTATCTTCTCTGGCAAGGCAAGGGAAGGGAACAGAAGGACAAGAGAAAAAATATGTTTTATTTCCTGCAAATAAATGTGGCCACTCCTCAAATACTGGAAGATTGACATTGATTGCCACTGAAGCTTGCCTCTGAAATCCAGGCATTCTCTTAGAATTTTGTGCGAATTAAGAGTGTCACATGAATTAATGATAAGAGTTTCTTAGTTTGGGGATCACACTTTTTATAAACAAATGAATTGCCTTGGGATATTCCAAAGCTTAGTGTGTTGTGTTCACACAAACAAGCCAAACTAACCCGTGAGTATAGTTTTCTCTTCAAGGGCTGCATTCACACGCTTCATTCCATCCGGTTACGCTTTCTGGCTTCACGGCAAGGCATTGAACCACAACCAGCAAAATGGGCTGGGACGGCACGGGCTGCCCCTGACTCGTTAAATCTGCCTTTCCTAAGGATGTGGTATGAATTCTTCAACCCAGGTCCAATTCCCCACAGAAAAGCACATCGCGGAAGCCCCATTGGCGTAGTTTCTGTACAAGTATCGGCCAATCTAAAATCTAAAGAAAAGAAGAATTAGGAGTGGCATGATAGCAGTATTCCAGCCTTTGAGGGGCTGCCACAAAGGGGGGGGGGTCAACCTATTTTCCAAAGCACCAGGACAAGAAACAATTGTTGAATGGAGTGGAGTGGAGTGGGGTAGGGTAGGGTAGGAATAGGAATAGGAATAGGAATAGGAATAGGAATAGGAGAAGAGAATAGGAATAGGAATAGGAATAGGAATAGGAATAGGAATAGGAGAAGAGAAGAGAATAGGAAGAGGAAGAGGAAGAGGAGAAGAGAATAGGAATAGGAGAGGAGAAGGGAATAGGAATAGGAATAGGAGAGTAGAATAGAATAGAATAGAATAGGAATAAGAATAAGAATAGGAATAGGAATAGGAATAGGAATAGGAATAGGAATAGGAATAGGAGGACCTGTGAGGAGGCAAAAATTTTTTGGAAAAGGATCAAAAATTGGCTGGAGGCAATAACAGGGGTTAAAATAGAATGGAAACCTGAAGTTTTTTTTATTAGGAATTATGTCGGTGAAATACAAAAAAGAAATCCAGTATTTAATACTACATATACTTACAGCGGCAAGGATTGCCTTTGCCCAGAAATGAAAAAACAAATTAACCCCAAATGAAGATGAAATAATAAGAAAGAGTATTGGACTGTGCCGAAATGGATAAACTAACTAAAGAAATACAGGGAAAGGAAGAATCAGAATTCTACCAGATATGGGATAAATGGTATAGGTGGATGGAGGAAAGAAACAAAAATCAATGAAAGAATATAACAACACTCAAGAATAATAGTTATGAGTAAAATAAGAGGGGTTAAGAATGGTGAAATCTAAATGAAATACGATAGAAGGGGAAGTAATATAAGGTGAGCGATATCGACTGATGATTGCTAATATAAAAAACAGGAAGTTCCTGTTCGCACTGTATTGTATAAATGTGTACGTCTAATTTTTGTGTGTGTGTGTGTGTGTGTATTTTACATGTTTGTTAATAAAAATCTTTTAAAAAAAGGAATAGGAATAACAATAGAATCCCCGTCTAGCACTGATGATGTTACCTAGTTGGGTCATAAAACATCTTCAAGAAAACAGTAAAACTCAGAGAGCACCAAAGACCCCATAATTCAATGTTGAGCTACAAATATTCTATAGAATAGAATAGAATTAAAAAAGGAACAAATAAGAATAGAATAGAATAATTTTATTGTCACTTTGAATGTACACTAATTGGCATACTTTAAAATGAACTTTCGTTGCATACAGCTCTCGAAGGGTCACCACCTCCAATATACACCGCATCAACATGACAAAATAAATAAATAAAATTATACATATACCCACCTATCCACATACGTACATTCGATGACTCAGAAAAACATCGGAGTCTAGTTTGAATGTATCCACGTACTTGGCCAGAAAAACCAAATCCTGCGAGTTCACCAGACCGATGGCCACAGGGAACAAAACTCTTAAAAGAATCTGGAAGTCCCACTAAAAACAGATACAGATTAAGAGAGTTGGAAGGGACCTTGTAGGTCATCTAGTCCAACCCCCCCCCTCCCAAAAGCAGACCAATAGTTAGAAACCTCCTCCCAGAGGGGACCAACAGAAACAGACTCTAAAAGTGGGTGCGTGAGGAGTGGGGGGGGGGTGTCTAACTTGTGACGGCCATTAAACGAATGGCTGTAAATCGAGGACTCTCTGTACGCTCCGGAATCTTGACCCAGCCCGATGGAGCTGCGAGGCAGAGGGCTGCCCACAGGGCGGGATGAGCGCAGGGAGGAGGCAGGAGTCCCGCCCCGTCCCGGTCAGACCAGGCGGAGAGAGAAGCCGCGTCTAATCCCTGCCCAGTGTTGCTTTGCCTGCCGGCTCTTCGCACCTGTTTCGCCCGGGGAGCCGCGATTCATACGGCGTCCCACGCGCGATCCCCCCCCCCTGCGCATCCTTTCCCCCCCCCTTCCCTTTGCTCCGGGAGACCCGCTGAGGATTTCCACGCGAGTCAACCTCCCACCTGCGCGGCCAGTCGGATTTTTCCCCAGGTAAGCGATCGCAAGCTCTTGCGGGTGAAATTGCAAGCGCTCACGCTTGAAGGGCGTCTTCCCGCGGGGCGCTCATCCTGGATCCTGATCCTGCGCTGGATCCTCTGAACCACGCGATCCCCAACTTCTTTGAGCCGCGATCCTGGGGACCAACTTCCCGGAAAGGCATTTGGGGTTTCTAACGGTGAGAGAGAGAGAGTTTGGGGCTCATCTGAGGCTTCCGTGGGTTTAAGGGACAGGACGGGACGGGTGCTATCCTTGAGGACTAGTAACTTGTCTTGAGGTATAAACTTAACCCGGCGGAACCTTTGCGCTGTTGCCCTTTTTTCTTCCATTGGCTAAGTGTTTACATTTTCTCTTCCTTATGTGGATGTCAAAAGGGCTGTTTCTAGGGAAGGGCTAGTAATAACCCATGGATCTCCTGCTTTTCATGATCTTGACTGCGTGGTGTTCATTCCCTCCCTTGGTTTTTTTAGACATAATCTGCCACACGAGGATGGATTTGATGGAAGTAGCCTCTGTCAATGAATTCATTATTTTCACCAGCTGCCTCCTTTCTCATCTCCTCTGGCTCTCTTTTATCATACATGCAGCCTTAGTTTGGAAACTCAGAGATATGTTCCAACAGCACGCACGCGCGCACACACACACACACACACACACACACACACACACAGAGACACAGACACACACAGACACACACACAGACACAGACAGACCCGGCTTTAAATTTGGGAATAAAATAACAACAATGCCAAATCCACTGGATTTGGACAGCTAATAAAATTCAAAATAATAATAATTTAGTTGTGTGATTGGAGCCCTTTTAGGAATAATAGAACAGCAATGGCAATAATAATTTAATGGCACCTGTTTAAAATGTGCGGAATCCTATTGGGGCATAAAGATTATTGTGGAGATAAAGTCTCCAAGCTGAACCGGAATTGACAAAGAGGCCACTGGATTTAGCCAGCTAATAAAATTTAAAGTAATAATAATTTAGTTGTGTGATTGGAGCCCTTTTAGGAATAATAGAACAACAATGACAATAATAATTTAGTGACAACTGTTTAAAGGGTGGGGAATTCTATTAGGGCATAAAGATTATTGTGGAGATAAAGTCTTCAAACTGAAGTGGTATTGACAAAGAGGCAGTGGTTGGACAATTTATAAATTCAAAATAATAATAGTAATAATAATTCAATTGTGATTGGAGCCCTCTTAGCAATACCTAAAGGAGTTCTTCAATATTTGGAAATGTTGGATTTACGGGACTTGAACACTCTAATTTAAAAAAAAAAACCAACTTGCTAGGAACTACCTATATTCTCAGATACTATCTAAACCATTCTTAATATTTGGTTAGGACTTGGGTTATCAAACTCCTACCAATATTAGATGTGAATTTAATCCTAGATTATTATTAAGAATAATAATTATAATAATAATAACAATAAACCACCCTACTTGGAACAGCTTATATCTTCCGACGTTACCTTAACAGTTCCTAAGTCCTTGGTTAGGACTCGAGCTATTGAGCTACCAACCAGCCCCAAAGGCTGTGAATCTCACCAAAGATTAACCACATAATAATAATAATCTAATAATAAAATAAAAACTGCATTTTTGAATGTTCAGTTGACTGAGTTTCATGTGTAATGAATAAAGTATAATAAACTAACCAAATAATAAATAACTCAGTTGACTGAGTTTAATGAATAAAGTATAATAACAATAATTCAGAAGAACTCAATTCCTATGAAGGCCAGCACTGGGTAAATATCTAGCAGCTGGGATTCACGTGGCTATTTATATAATATTAAAAAAACAACAACACCCTAATAATTCCTTTTTTAGAAATTTCATTCGCCAGTCCTCCATGGATTCCTTCCCGCAGGGAAATTTGGATTCATAGACAAAAGAACTAGATTTATTCAGTTTTGCCCTCTTTTCGTCAAAGCAAGCATTTCTTTATTGATTTTAGCAGGGACTCAAACAGCAAAGTCGAAGGCTGACCGCATAGGAAAGAGAGTGACATAAAAACGACACTCCTGTGCGTTTTGTTCTTGGTGTTTTTGCAAACTTGGAGGGCAGGGGGTTATTCTTATTTTCTCTGGACAGATTGTGCTCAAGAAACCAACAGTTATTTTTTTTAACCAACCGAAGAAGGATTAGATGAAATTTTCAATCCCATATCATTCGATTCCGCCTTTCCAGATCATTACAGGTTCTCCTTGTCCACAAATGGCCGCCCCGTGACCCTGGGACACTTCCACCTTTGTAAATACGAGTACCCAAATTTTGACCCCGTAACCATGGCAAACGCTGCAAAGGTCGTAAGTGAAGGACCAGGCGTACGTCACTTTTTTTTTCCGGTGTCTTTGTAACGTTGACCAGTTGCTGGAGAAATGGTTGTAAGCCGAGAACTGCCTGTAGCAGAAGGATTCCGGATGAGATAGTTCTCACCGTCTATTTTTACAATCTTTTCAGTAATCCTAGTTGTAAAATAGTCCGGCTTCTGTTTAAGATCTGATTGGATTGAAGGAACATTGATCCTTCGTGCCTCTGTTCCTGGGTCGAGCAAATGAATACCGTGTTTACCCCGAAAATAAGCGCTTGGCCTTATTTTCAGGGAGGTCTTATTATTTTTTTGAGCTGCTGTGTTGCAATATTTTCAGACAGGGCTTATTTTTGGGGGAGGGCTTATTTTAGCACATGGTTCCATCACAAATGCGCGAACGACAAAAGCGCGTCTGACTAAACTGCGGTGACAAAACCGCGCCGTCAAAACCGCGGCGACGAATGAGCGCTGAAGCGCGCCGACAACAGCGCGCCGACAGAAGCTCGCTGTAACCTAACCCTAAACCTAACCCTAAACCTAACCCTAAACCTTACCTTAACTTAAATCGCGCTTCTGTCGGCACGCTGTTGTCGGCGCGCTGTTGTCGGTGCGCTTTTGACATCGCGGTTTTAGCGCCACGGTTTTGTCGGCGCGCTTTTGACATTCGCGCTTATGTCGTGCTACGTTAGCACATGCGCTCAAAAGCCCGATTGGGCTTATTATCCAAGGAGGTCTTATTTTCCGGGAGACAGGATATGTATGACTCAGATGTGGATGTCACATAATTTTACCATCGGTTCGTCGTGCCACTTTACTCGCACGCATGCACGCAGCTTAGAAAATGTGGCTAAATAGGACGGCATACAGCCGGGGCAGGTACAACCCAAAAGTTGCCACTACCAGTTCAGCCGAACTGGTCCGAACCAGCTGAATACCACCACTGGAATGACTTGCGTTCCAGAAGTTTAAGGCATAGATTCAGCCTTCAGGGTTAGTAGAAAACCTCATCTTGAGGAAATGTTCCTCAGAGTGCTCATTGTTCCCCTGTGGAATTCATTGCCACTAGACACCATAATAACTATTGACTCAGAGAGCTTAAAAGAGATTGGATTGGATCACGGGGAGGAGGGATGGGAAGACAGTGACAAGCTCACCACACAAATCATAAGGCTTAAAGACTCACATCCGATGTCAGGAGGCAAATAAGAAGAGCTAGGGTTGTGTATCACAATGTTGTTTAAGGTTTAAGGTTTTATTTGGTTTGTATGCCACCCTATTCCCGGAAGACTCAGGGCGGCTAACAATCAGAAGGGGAAGGGGGTACAAAAATAAAAATAAAAGACAACAATTTAAAATACAACAACAGTTGTAACCTCGGATGGGGCTGGAAAATTCAACAGCCCCAGGCCTGCCGGAACAGCCAGGTCTTAGTTGCTTTGCGGAAGGCCGGAAGAGTGGTAAGGGTCCGGATCTCAACAGGGAGATCGTTCCAGAGGGCCGGAGCAGCCACAGAGAAGGCCCTCCCCCGGGGAGTTGCCAGCCGACATTGGCCGGCAGATGGAATTCGGAGGAGGCCTAGTCTGTGGGATCTAATAGGTCTTGTGATGTGTCTCCCTATTTTTTTTTTTGTTTTGTCGCTGAGATTTTTATTATACATCTGTGGAGAGCTATCACTCTTTGGGGTGTCCAACTTTGTGGAGACCTGTGGATTATGGAACTGCAGACATGCTGGCTGGGGAATTCTAGGAGCTGAAGTCCACAATCTTATAAATTCCAGACTTGGATGACCCCAAGGCTATCAACCTAAATAGTTCCAAACTTGGGCACCCTGGGCTATCGCCCTAGATCATGGGGTCTCCAACCTTGGCAATTTTAAGACTTGTGGAACATGGAACTGTGGACATTCTGGCTGGGGAATTCTTGGAGCTGAAGTCCACAATCTTATAAGTTCCAAACTTGGACAATCCCAAGACTCTCATCCTAGAGTCCAAAGTTGCCAAGGTTGGAGACCTCTGCCCTACATTGTGCAGGAACAAGAACAAGGAAGGGCTACATCCTCTGTTTCTGGACACCCTGCAAGCAATTGGTTGACCTTTATGATTAAGTAAACCATGGTTTCTCAATCTTGGCAAAGCATGGCTGGCTGGGGAATTCTGGGAATTGTACTCCACACATCTTAAAGTTGCCAAGGTTGAGAAAGACTGAATTAGATGCTGCACTAAAATGACTCTAGTCCTGATCCATCACCTTAGTCCACAATACTTCTTGGTATGTGCTATCTGATGTGTGGGTTGGCATCTACCTAGTTAATGTTTCCCCTTTCTAGACTGAGGATGCTTTGGGAGAATGTGTTTTCTCTGTGTTGTTGGGGGTGGGGTGGGGGAATAAACCATGATATTCAAATTGCATTTGGTGGAGAAGCATACCCGCTAGTTTTTGGGAATTGCAGAATTCGTCACGTTAGAGAAATAATGTGGATAGCAATGTTACAATACAATAGCAGAGTTGGAAGGGACCCTGGAGGTCTTCTAGTCCAACCCCCTGCCTAGGCAGGAAAGCCTATACCGTTTCAGACAAATGGCTATCCAACATCTTCTTAAAGACTTCCAGTGTTGGGGCATTCACAACTTCTGGAGGCAAGCTGTTCCACTGATTAATTAATTTAGATAGATAGATAGATGATAGATAGATAGATAGATAGATAGATAGATAGATAGATAGATAGATAGATAGATAGATAGATAGAATACGATACGATACAATAGCAGAGTTGGAAGGGACCTTGGAAGTCTTCTAGTCCAACCCTCTGCCTAGGCAGGAAACCCTATACCGTTTCAGACAAATGGCTATCCAACATCTTCTTAAAGACTTCCAGTGTTGAGGCATTCACAACGTCTGGAGGCAAGCTGTTCCAATGATTAATTAATTTAGATAGATAGATGATAGATAGATAGATGATAGATAGATAGATAGATAGATAGATAGATAGATAGATAGATAGATAATAGATAGATAATAGATGGATGGATGGATGGATGGATGGATGGATGGATGGATGGATAGATAGATAGATAGATAGATAGATAGATAGATAGATAGATAGATAGAATACGATACGATACGATACGATACGATACGATACAATACAATACAATACAATACAATATAACACAATACAATACAATACAATACAATACAATAGCAGAGTTGGAAGGGACCTTGGAGGTCTTCTAGTCCGACCCCCTGCCTAGGCAGGAAACCCTATACCGTTTCAGACAAACGGCAATCCAACATCTTCTTAAAGATTTCCAGTGTTGAAGAAGATGTTGGATAGCCATTGTTGTTTCAAAACAGGCAAGCCAGCTCCTATCGGTCCTTGTAAAAAGTACAGCTCTGCCTGTTTTTACTCACTGAAACTCTAGGGTGTAGTTATAAATTTGCACAAGCGATGAATTTTTTTGACTCAGTAGTAAAACAGCAGTCTTCTGAGGCAATTGCTCCTTTGTGTAACTCGCATAACAAGATTTTATTCCTCTCTGCACATGTGTGCATTCATGGCCGTTTGCGGTGTCCTGCGATCACTTGGCCACGTTTATGCTGGCTTTGCCAAAAAAAACCGACACTTACTTCCGGTTTTCATCAATACTGTGCCATCGCGATCGATGGATTTGATCAGTGACTGCAGCATCACTTAACCACCATGTTGTTGTCTTTACAACGGTGGTATTTGCTGCCACAAAACCCCTAAAATCATCTCAGTCATATGACGGATCTGTTTTAGGACTGTTATGACTTATGGCTTCCATTATGGTCATAACTCAAGCAGTGGTGGGTTCCTACCGGTTCGGACTGGTTCAACCAAACCGGTAGTGGTATGGCGGCTTGGGTCGCTGGAACCGGCAGCGACCCAGGCCTGCCACGCCCCCGAACCAGTTCCCCGGTCTCTTCTGCTGTCGCCGGCATGTTTTTGTGCCTGCGCAGAACAGTTATCAGTCAACTGTGCATGCGCAGCAACGTGCAGCGGGCGCACGCACTAGCGAAGCGAGCAGCACATGCAAACCGCCCTCTCAGCGAACCGATAGTAAACGGGTTAGGAACCCACCACTGAACTCAAGGATTATCTGTAACCTCTATTTATAGAAAAAGCTACCACCCTTAAAACCATGGCTATCGAATTTACGGTAATCCGTTGGGCTGCACTAAGGAAAGTGAAGGGTTAAAATTTCCTCCTGGGTGGTTACTAACTCAACTCAACTGGGTGTAAAGATGCTCTAACCCCAGCGAGTAAGAGCGCAGTTTTCTTTTTCCATTAGAAACCAAATCCAATTTCTATCTTTAAAATACTTTTGGCTTTGCCAAAATATAGCCAATTTCTTTTCTGTCCATAAACGACTAGTTTTGGCGGGTTTTTTTTTCTGGGCTGGGTTTTTTAAAAAACTTAATTCTGGTAAAGGAAAAGGCCATGGAAATTACTGGAAATACTAGCAACAGTCATTGAGAGAATGGCAGAATTTAATAATTATGGGGATGGCAGTAAAATTATTGTATTCATAAAGATGGAAGAATGAAGAAACAGGAAGAATGGATTATAGCATTGATAGAACTCATGGAGATGGTGGAGATCGATTCGGTCAGGAAAAAATGATATATATTTTTAAGACTGGATGGTAACTTATAATGGACTTTTGCTGAAAGGGAAAAAAAGACTAAATTGATTATTTTAGAATTTTGTAAGGCCTGTTAGAGATGTTGGCTGCCTTAAGCTATTTATAAAAATAATAAAGGCAGAGAATGAATGGATGGATGGATGGATGGATGGATGGATGGATGGATGGATGGATAGATAGATAGATAGATAGATAGATAGATAGATAGATGATAGATGATAGATAGATTTGGGGATTAAAATGGTGTAAGAAGGAACACAAAGAGTAAGAAGGAAGTTACTTGATAAAAAGGTCAGAAGTGAAAAATTAACATTTTACTCTCATTTTTTTTACTTTTTTTTTTACTTTGTTCTTATTTTTTATACTTATACTATACAGGTATTGAAAAAATTTATATGTAAATACTAACACATGTATCATTAAGATTTTAATCGATTTATTATCCTCTGAGCTTCTTGTGAGCCACATATTATTCTATCAGCTGGTTGCAGGAAATAGTTTTCTCTTGGGATTTCCCCCCCCTCTGTTCCTTCTTTCTGATCTTCTGTTTTTTTCCCCCCTCTCATTCACTCTCTCTGCTCCTTTTTTTCAAAAACTGTGCATTTCTTTCCTCAGCAATGCCGTTTCGAGTTTTGGGGTGCATTCTTTATTTCTGCATTACCATTTGATAGAGAATTCTTCTTGGTTTTCGAAGAATGTTGGATTACCACACCTATTATTTTCTAAGTATATATGAAGGGAGTTGCATGAATTCAAAGCCAGAGGGTACAACCCGCCTTGTCTGTTTCCAGAAATATGTTTGCTTTCTGCCCTTTCTGGGTTGGTGTAGGTTTGCAGACATTAAAAAAAAAATTCTGGCAACTCCCAATCTGATATATAATGTCCAGTTTTGCTTTTACAGTGGTAGCTTTATAACAGAAGAGAGGATGTAACAGTAAGTCACTGTGCTGATTCAGGAAAGAGTTTGTAAGGTAGGGCTAGGAAAAATTGAGATGCCAAGAATTTAAACCCTTTTTTTTTGCTTTGCTTTTTCCAACCCCCTCCTAAAAGTGAGGTTAAATATCCAGGAATTATTTTTTTCCCAGCCTTGCCAATAAGATTCTAACATGATTGAAACGAGCCACTGCTTCTGCAAAATGAAAAGTTGGCTTTAAAAAAAATAAATACAACCTCGGATTGACACCTGGTAGGTAAATAAACAAACCCATGCATTTATTTTATTTATTTTTACAAAAAACGGTAGTGAACAATCACTTAAATATAAGCCAGTGGTGTGCTGCAACTGTCAAAAAAGTGAACACCGCCCTAGGCAAGATTAATAGAGGGATAGAATCAAGATCACACAAATTGTTAGTAGCACTTTATAAGGCCTTGGTAAGGCCACACTTGAAATACTGCATCCAGTTTTGGTTGCCACGATATAAAAAGATGTGGAGACTCTAGAAAGAGTGCAGAGAAGAGCAACAAAGATGATTAGGGGACTGGAGGCTAAAACATACGAAGAACGGTTGCAGGAACTGGGTAAGTCTAGTTTAATAGAAAGAAGGACTAGGGGAGACATGATAGCAGTGGTCCAATATCTCAGGGGCTGCCACAAAGAAGAAGGAGTCAAGCTATTCTCCAAAGCACTTGAGGGTAGAACAAGAAGCAATGGATGGAAACTAATCAAGGAGAGAAGCAACTTAGAACTAAGGAGAAATTTCCTGTCACTGAGAAAAATTAATCAGTGTAAGAATTTGCCTCCAGAAGTTGTGAATCCTCCAACACTGGAAGTTTTAAAGAAGAGATTAGACAACTATTTGTCTGAAATGGTATAGGGTTTCCTGCCTAAGCAGGGGGTTGGACTAGAAGACCTCCACGGTCCCTTCCAACTGTGTCATTCTATTCTATTCTATTCCATTCCATTCCATTCCATTCTATTCTATTCTGTTCTGTTCTGTTCTATAGAAAGGACAGTCGTTTGTCCGGAATAGTATAAGGCAGGTGTGTCAAACTCAATTTCATTGAGGGCCGCATCCGGATTGTGTTTGACCTTGGGGAACATGGGGTGTGGCCAGGGGGCGTGGCCAGCTTGACGTCACTTGTGGTGGAGGTGTCTTGGCAGGCCGAGCGCTCTGCCAGCGAAAACGGGCTCCCGAGCTCCGTTTCCATCTGCGACGGCCTCCTGCAACCCTCTGCCAGTGATAATGAAGCTTGAGAGGGCCGCCCTGCCTGCAATTGTGTTTTTGATGAAAATCAGAGTTTATTTCTAGTTTTCAGTAAAAATGCTCCGTAGTCAACAATGGGTTTACTTAACTGCAACATTCATTTAACAACTGCTCCCCCCCTCAAAAAAAATAGGTCATAAAATAAGGTCGGTCATGTGAGTGACTTGCTTTATGACCTCCATGACTTATGACCATCTTGGGCAGGCTCCATTGTGAGTTGAGCTCTCCCTAACGTGTTGAATTAGTCCTAAGATTTTATATAAGTTTAGTCACGCTGCTTATAATTTAGCCCAATGAATGAACTCAGCACATTATGACCTATTCAGCAAGCAGTTTTTAAAAAGTAGGTTACTTAAAATGTGTTGGCCCATTTTTCCCCCTCTTGTCTCGGAGCTGCTGATTGCAAAATCTTGTGTAATGTACGATAAGAAGAGCTGGGTTTGATAGGGAGAAAGTGATTCAGAACCAGGCAGGAAGGTTGCATTACCTCCATCGGCAACTCCTAAACTGTCTCCTCCTGCACAATTTATGTACAATTCCAGACAATAATATTTGGCTTAAGGAGGGACCAACAGATGTTATCTCACTCTGAATCAATCTAGGTATGATGTCTTTCATTCATGAACCTCTTATTGGTGAAACACATTACAGGGCAATATTTAAATTGTGTGCAATCCATTTTAACCCCTCCCTAAAAGTATGGGAAAGGGCACTCGAAGTTTGAACTGCAGAATTATGTGCCGGATAGGTACACCAGGGATGCGGTGGCTCAGTGGCTAAGACGCTGAGCTTGTTGCTCAGAAATTTCGGCAGTTCGGCGGTTCGAATCCCTAGCGCCGAGAAACGGTGTGAGCTCCCATTACTTGTCCCAGCTTCTGCCAACCTAGCAGTTCGATAGTATGTAACAAATGCATGTAGAAAAATAGGGACCACCTTTGGTGGGAAGGTAACAGGGTTCCGTACTCCTCTGGCATTTAGTCATGCCGGCCCACATGACCACAGAGACGTCTTTGGACAGTGTTGGCTCTTCGGCTTTGAAACAGAGATGAGCACCGCCCCCTAGAGTCGGGAATGACTAGCACATATATGCGAGGGTAACCTTTACCTTTATAGTATACCATCATCCAGAGGTTAGGGGTGCTTTTATTGTGCAAGTATCCTACTGGGAGATAACCTTCTATTTGCAAAATGGGAGGGGAGGATTGTCCCCTGATAACAATCCCTTCCATTCTTTCTTTTCACAGTTTTCTTTTCCCCCCTCTCTTAATAGTTAAAGGAGGCAACCAAATACGTTTTCTATGTTCTGGAAACTGATAATGGTGTTTTAGATGGCTGCCTGTTTTGAAACTCTGAAATATCATTGGGGGGGGGGGATTTATGTAGGGCAGGGGTCTCCAACCTTGGCAACTTTAAGACTTGTGGACTTCAACTCCCAGAATTCCTCACCCAGCTGGCCACAAGTCTTAAAGTTGCCAAGGTTGGAGACCCCTGCTGTAGGGTGTGTTTTAGCTCAGGTTTCAAACTATATAATTCCACATCATTCCACTGGGACACACTTTCCTGAACTTCTGTCTGATGAAAATCAGTTTATTATGAATGGAATTCCTGGGAGTTTCCTCTTGGATTTTTGCATCTATTAAAATAGGTTGGATTTATGCAATTTGTGCAGTGGCCTTTCAGGTACTTCTCGACTTATGACCACAATTGACCCCAACATTTCTGTTGCTAATTGAGACAGTTGTTAAGCGAATTAAGTAAAATAAAGTTGAGTTGAGTTGAACCCCACACATATTCAAGTTGCCAAATTTGAAAAACATGGGATTAGAAGGTCCCTGGGGTGGGGTGGGGGATTTTAAACCAGTGCTTCTGTCTCAATCCATAAACCAGGATGGTAAAGTGAATCAGGTGCTAAACTAGGTGCAAGAGAGCTAGTTTCTCATCCTGCTTAAGGCACATACGGGTGACCTTGATCCAGACTTTCTCCTTCAGCCTTAATTTATCGAATGATAAACGATAAATTTGACACATTATATAGTTCTGAGGTCTTCAAAGTTGGCAGCTTTAAGCCTTGTGGACTTCAACTCCCAGAATTTTTCAGCCAGCCATTCCATGGGAAAAAAAGCTAGCTGAGGAATTCTGGGAGTTGAAGTCCACAAGTCATAAAGTTGCCCACTTTGGAGATTTCCTGGTTTAGCTAAACAGTAAGCTTTATTTTGACTCCTGGTCATTCGGTAGACACACATCCCTGCAGTTTTCTTGCAACAAATTAGTAATGGTTTGCCAAGTCTTTCTTTGACGATGTTGTTATCTTTACCTTGCCAAGCCTGCAAATCATGGGGGTCTCCCATTCGTTTAGTAGCCAAGGCCGACCTTGCTTAACTTTAAATCCAGCTTGCTTAGTCCAACAGGCTGAGAATATAATTCCTTAAAAACAAAATAGGCTCTTCTTTTGAGGCAGAGAACTGTCCATTGTCCATCTGCATTGTGCATCAAGGTTCATCATCAAGGATAGAATAGAGTAGAATAGAATAATAGAGTTGGAAGGGACCTTGGAGGTATTCTAGTCCAAACCCCTGCTTAGGCAGGAAACCTTATACCACTTCAGACAAATGGTTATCCAACATCTTCTTAAAAACTTCCAGTGTTGGAGCATTCACAACTTCTGTGCTTTTGGAGCTTCAGTAGGAAGGCAGTTTCAGGTATTGACCTGCTTCTAGGTAGACCTTAGCAAGGTGCAATCTTCAACCAGTAAGGTAAGCAGGGAAAAATGCTAGGAATTAAAAGTCAGCATCCTTTGAAGGGACTTGATAGACAGTTTCTTTCTAAGCGTGTTTCGTTATCTACATGCCTATCCTTCTCAGGAATGCATTTTAGACATTCCTTTGCAACTATATATATTTGCATTTCTGGCTGCAAAGGCATTCTTGAAATGTATTTCTATGGAGAAAGAAACGTAACTATGGAGAGGAGGTGGAAGATGCCATACAACTAATAAGGCAGTTCAGCCTTTCCCAAACAGATACTTCTTCAGGTGCGTTGGCTACTCCCGGAACGCCAAAGAATTCCAAAAGAACAACTCCCAGAATTCCAAAACTCCCTGGGAATTCTGGGAAACAGCTCATTTCAAAGCCACCAGGAAGAGCTAAGATTGCAGGATGCTCCTCGTTTCCTGTCACGCTGCTCGGTCTCACAACTCAACATAATGACCGCCAGTTAAAATTAAATTACTGGTCTTCCAAAATTTGTGGTTCGCTTCTAATTAACATTTACTGTTCGTGCCTCTGGCATGACAGAAGTTGAGCCTTGAGGTAAGGGGCCACCTTGTGACTTTAAAATGTAATTTTTGAGTCATCTCTCGAACCACAAAGGCCATCATTTCGTGGCTTTGTCGTCGTCTCCTCAGTTAGATCCGCCAAGAACATGGTTTGAAAACCAAACGGAAGTCATTTTGGAACTCAAAACTAAATAGTAATGCACTAATGGCCACCCCAGTCAGGAGATCCATGTTAAATGAGTAGAAGAATAGTGGTAACTACCATTCCTAGTGATGGAGAGATGGGCCTTGACCATGCAAACTTCCAATTTCAAAGTAGAGTTTGGTACATCTGTATCAGGGGTGTCAAAATGGATTTCTTTGAGGGCCGGATCAGCATTGTAGTTCTCTTCTGCGGGCCAGTGGGGGGCGGGGAGACAGAACGGATGCATCCTGCCAGCCAAAATAGGATGTGGGGGGACCACATACAGCCCCCATGCCACGTTTTCAGCCTGGAAAGCCTCCTGTAGCACTTTGGTGGTCAAAACAGGGCATGTTTTCTGCACCTCGTTTTCTGCCTCCCTGGCCTCCTGCAGTACTCTGCCAGCCGAAAAGGGGCCGTTTTTGGCTGGCAGTGTGCTGAAGGAGGCCGAAAGGAGGCTTCAGGAGGGGCACAAGTGCCTCCCCCCCCGGGTCCCATTTTGGTCAGCAGAGGCATCATGGGCCAGTTCTTTGGTATTTCCAGGCCAGCCTGTGGGGAAGATTTAAGCACCCCGCATGCCAGGGGTGGGTTTCAACCGGTTCGCGGTGGTCCCTGCGAACCGGTTGGTCGGCAAACCCGGAAGTAAGTAACTTCCGGGAACGGCGACTGGCCCGCCCGCCCGCGCTCCTTACCCAGTTTTGACGAGTTCTGTGCTTCCACGCATGCGCAGGATGCATACAGCGCCTGCGCGATCCTCCAGGAGCAGCTGGAGCATCGCACAGACGCTAGAACGCATGCGTGCATCCGAACCGGTTGGAACGGGGCGAGAAACCTACCCCTGCCGCATGCCAAATCCGGCCTGCAGGTGTTGAGTTTGACACACACACACCCCGATTTAGATCTTTCTTCTGTGTCGATCTGTACAGCTAGACCTTGAAGTATGACTACAATTGAGCCCAACATTTCTGTTATTATGTGAGACAAGTGTTAAACGAACTTTGCCCCATTGTACAAACTTTCTTGCCACAGTCGTTAAATGAATCCCTGCCGTTGTTAAGTTAATGACTCGGCTGTTAAGCGGATCTGGCTTTCCCCATCGCCTTTCCTTGTTAGAAGGTCCGCCAAAGGGGGTCACATGGCCCCCAGGACACTGCGACCGTCATAAAAATGAGTCAGTTGACCAGCTTTCTGAAATTAGATCATGGGGACGCTGCAATGGTAATGACTTTTTTCAGTGCGGCTGTAACTCTGGTCTCTCAATGAACCGTTGTAAGTTGAGGACTACATGTATTCCTTTTCTCTGAGGAGCTGGAGATCCCGCATGGCGGGTTTCATCCCTCAAAGCATTCTGTGAGATGGGTTATAATGAGAGGGAGAGCTGATAATTCACAGATAACTTAATGTCTTTGTGGGAATTCAGCATCCTTGGTTCAAGCCGCAGATCATCGGACGTCTTTTAGCTTTGTGGGGCGGGGAGGATATTTTGAAATGTCAGCCTGTATCAGGGGTGGCTCTGGAGCCGCATGTGGCTCTTTCATCCCTCTGCTGCGGCTCCCTGTTGCTGGTCAGCTCCACAATTGATAGGGCTTACGGTTAGGACAGGTCAAGGAAAAAGGACGCCGTGCTAGGAGGAGACTCTATGGTGGGGGAACTTCCGGTCAGTTCCAGAGTTGAACGGGGGGCTTCGGGTTAGGACCTTTGTGGCTCTTTGAGTGTTTAAGGTTGCCGACCCCTGGCCTATATATACTGTAGGGGTCCCTCTTATAAAATAATCCCTGTGGGTGGAGAATTGTTCATAAGGAGGCCTTCATGCCGATCGATTTGTCTGAATTCCCTTCTGGGGCCTCGGCTTCCCTGTGAAGAGAGGCTCCGCTTTATGCGCAACTTGCTGCGTTCCCATCTTTAAACTGATTGTCAAATGTTAATAACATTGCTCATTATTATTTAATAAACAATCATTCATTTAAAAAGCCAGGCAGAGTAGACCTCAGGGAATGTTTCCCAAGCTCTATATACATGCCCTTGAGGATCGTGCTGATTGTTACAGATTGAAGTCAGGAATTTGTTATATGCCGTATGAGAATTCAAGTACTATGTGAGCCAAATATGAGTGTTCTGAAATTCTTTCTTTCCTTTCTTTCCTTCCTTCCTTTCTTTCCTTCCTTTCTTCCTCTTTCCCTCCCTTTCTTCCTCCCCCTCCCTTCTTTCCTGTCTCCTGTTCTTCCTGCCTTCCCTTCCTTCCTTGTCCCCTGTCTCTTTCTTTCTCTCTCTCCTTCCTTCCTTTCTTCCTCTTTCCCTCCCTCCCTCCCTCCATTCCTTCTTTCCTCTCTTCTCTTCTTCCTTCCTTCTTCTCCTGTCTTTTCTTCCTCCCTTCCTTCCATCTTTCCTCTCTTCTTCCTTCCTTCCTTCCTTCCCTCCTTCCTTTTTCTCCTGTCTTTTCTTCCTCTCTCCCTTCCTTCTTTCCTGTCTCCTTTTCTTCCTTCCCTTCCTTCCTTGTCCCCTGTCTCTTTCTTTCTCTCTTCCTTCCTTTCTTCCTCTTTCCTTCCATCCATTCCTTCTTTCCTCTCTTCTCTTCTTCCTTCCTTCCTTCTCCTGTCTTTTCTTCCTCCCTTCCTTCCATCTTTCCTTTCTTCTTCCTTCCTTCCCTCCTTCCTTTTTCTCCTGTCTTTTCTTCCTCTCTCTCTCCCTCCCTTCTTTCCTGTCTCCTGTTCTTCCTTCCCTTCCTTCCTTGTCCCCTGTCTCTTTCTTTCTCTCCTTCCTTCCTTTCTTCCTCTTTCCCTCCCTCCCTCCATTCCTTCTTTCCTCTCTTCTCTTCTTCCTTCCTTCCTTCCTCTCCTGTCTTTTCTGTCTCCCTTCCTCCCTTCTTTCATCTGTCTCCTGTTTTTCCTTCCTTCACTTCACTTCCTTCTTTGTCACCTCTCTCCTTCCTTCCTTCCTTCCTTCCTTCCTTCCTTCCTTCCTTCCTTCCTTCCTTCTTTCCTTCCTTCCTTCCTTCCTTCCTTTCTCTTCCCTGGAATTATTGATTTTTTTTATTGGAATAGACTAGAATCCTCCCTCCCTCCCGCTCCCTCTTATGTTTTATGCAATAACTATCTGGGTGATCAGTCAAATTATTTCTGAACTCTAGTACACCCAGATTTCTTGCAAATGGCTTGTTTACTCTTGATAAGCTGCTTTAGCAAGACAGCAGGGATGGAACAGGCAGCTGAAGTCAGGGGGGGGGGGGGAAAGTGCATGATTACACCTTTTCCTTCAAAACAGAAAGCCCCTGGCCCAGGTTGGGGAAGAGGGTCTCAGAAGAAGCATTGAAAAGATAAGATTCTCTTTGCTCGTGTTTTTTCCCCCCTCTTTCCTGCTTTTCTGGGGGTCCAAAGTGTGATTTGTGCACCAGCCCTGCTCTTTCCACTGTTTACCAGACAGCAAATATCTTCTGTTTTTGGCTTAAGGTGTGCGTTCCTATTGCTCAAAATCCTGGCCAGCTACTTTTAAAGGACATGGGAGTTTGTTTATTTCTCTCCATTTCTTTCCATTTCTACGACTGCACATCTCCAAATCTTGAACTCCGGGCAGTTAACGGGAATTAAAATCATCCTAAGCAACCACAACATAATAAAATATCTAAATGGCAGCCGAGATTAAAAAACCCCCAAACGTCAAAAGCACCTTGCCCTAGAAATCCATTTCTGAACAGATGAATTCTTTGGTAGGAAATGTCTTTTCCTTAGCGATTTCTTGTTTCAGGTGTTCGCATTTATTTATTTTTTAATGAGCTCCTTCTCCTTTAGATGTCTTAATCCCCAGTTTTAGCAGCACCTGAAAACCTTGAGATATGTTTAATTTTAGCTGGCTGCCCTAGAAATGCAGGTTTTATTGGTCTCAAGATTTGCGAGGGCCTATTTCAAACCTGCAAGTCATAACCAAATAAGCATACAGAAATCAACCCCTTAACTATCAACTCTTCTTATCTCTTGGGCATATATAGCATCTATTGTAATGTCTCTGGATGGAAGCCATTAATTCACTACAGATAAAGCAAGCATTTGTTTTGATTATCCACTTCCATATAGGTTAAGTTTCCTCGTTGTGCAATGCTATATAATGTGGCTGGTTAGATTTTTGGGCTTTGCCCAATTGCTGTTTATTGCAAAAAAAAAAAAAAAAAAAGTGCTTAGTACAAATTGTTCTGGCTTTGGATGGTGTTTCAGTCTGATAACCTTTATTCCTGAAGCTTTAAATTAAACTATTTCCCATCATCCCAGGGTTGAGGGGAAAAAAATCCACCTGGTTCAGTTCCGAGCTAAGAGAAAGATGCCGGAAACAACATGGAGGCCGATTGGAAAGAAAGTTTAATAGCAATAGCAATAGCAGTAGACTTATATACCGCTTCATAGGGCTTTCAGCCCTCTCTAAGCGGTTTACAGAGTCAGCATATTGCCCCCAACAACAATCCGGGTCCTCATTTTACCCACCTCGGAAGGATGGAAGGCTGAGTCAACCCTGAGCCGGTGAGATTTGAACCGCTGAACTGCTGATCTAGCAGTCAGCTGAAGTAGCCTGCAGTGCTGCATTTAACCACCGCGCCACCTCGGCTCTTGAACAAAGCCACACACAATGAAATCGTGCGGCTCTGGGTCAGCCGAACTGGCTGAATACGTGGATGGATCTTTCTAGTTTCTGTAACTTTGAAGTTTGGGGTTTGTGCAATGTGGGCTTCGTGTGGCTAATAGCTTTCGTCCTGTGTTGGGTCTTAGGTGAGGGGATGCTTGTTCTAATCCTACCATTCTGCTTTTTTTTTAGCTGTCAAACTTTGCTGCAAATCCGTCTTGAACGGATTTCCGCCTGCAGTATTTTGCCTTGCTTATGAATGGGGCCATCTATATAGCTAACGTCTTCTTTCAATAAGCTCTTTATCTCCTTACGTGCTGGCATCTGCTGCGGGCTATTAAGAAAGACTGGGGGGGAGGTGCTTTCCTGCCTCTAAAAACATGTCTATAATTACTTTACTCTTTTAAACATTTCACTTCTCATCCAAGAAGCTTCCTCAGTTCTGTTCTTCCGGCCTTCAGAGTGAGACATCAGTGAGGCAGGCGAACAGCTAAAGAACAGGGGTTGACTTGGGAGTAAGGCCCTAAGTGGACGCTGAATGGCGCCTCCCAGAGGAAATAAAAGAGGAGCGAAAGGGGAGTGGAGTTTGCAGGAGAGAATTAGTTTGCTTAATTGGTTTGTGATTCTCCTTGCCAAGTTTTGCAGGTGTCGGCCTGGCAGCTCTCCAAGCCAGATAAGGTCTGTGACTGTAAATCCTCCCTTGAAAGACTTTGCTGGATGTGAATGAGCAGAATTCTCAGCAAAGTAATAAAAGGTTTTTTTGGTCGGGACAAGGACCTTGCTTCATGCTCTTGGGAAAGCTAGGCCAGAACAGTATTTTACTCCATCCCTACATTCTGAGCAAGTTATTAAATTAATAAGTTTATAATATTCATTGAATGCTTCGAGCATCTATTGAGGTAAATAGAGCATTGCTAATAAACAGGATCGCTGATTGAATCTGAATGCCTGCAGAGAACAATTATTAGCAAAAAAAAACCTTAAGGGATATCTCTGTCTGTTGTTTGATGTATATGTCTGTGAGTTAAATCAGATGGAGAAGCATCCAGAGGGGAAGGAAATACTGTGTGTTCATCCGTGTAACTCACAATATTCTATTAAAGTCATTCATAATTTCATTTCAGAGCAATACACGCCGGGAGTTTTGTTTTCAATTTAATGACCTTTCTCTCCTCTTCTTTCTCTCCTTTTTTTTTGCAGAACGGCTGGGCGGAAAAAATTGAAAATCTCTGCTCGAGTTCCGTGAGTGTTTCACATTGCATGAGAAAGAGACTCTCTTACCAAAAAGGACACATTTTTCTAGGTGGGGAATGCCAAGAAACATGGTGTCAGACTATTCAGGAATGGGATATGAAATTCCTTCGGAGGTCCAGTTGGGAAACTTGGAAAACACACATCATCTTGAGAGTGGGAAAAGTTGCCCGCATCGAAAACACTCAATTTTGGTAAGTGCCTGGAGACAGAAGCATCTTTTAACTTTTATATTGTACGGCTAGAATATATAGCTTTGGATTGCAGTTGTTGGGCAAGGAAGGATACCTTGTGGGTAATTTATCTTATTGGTGGCCTGCTTTGAATTTTTTTAAAAATGATTTATTAGATTTGTATCCACCTTTAGAGGGACGCGGTGGCTCAGTGGCTAAGACACTGAGCTTCCTGATCAGAAAGGTCGGCAGTTCGGCGGTTCGAATCCCTAGCACCATGTGACAGAGTGAGCTCCCATTACTTTAGAACCTAGCAGTTCTAAAGCACATAAAATGCAAGTAGAATCAAAGTCAATCTTCCAGTATTTGAGGAGTGGCCACATTTATTTGCAGGAAATAAAACATATTTTTTTTCTCTTGTCCTTCTATTCCCTTCCCTTGCCTTGCCAGAGAAGATAAATTCCTTGATAATGATAGTAAAATTCCAGTACTTATTAAAATTCCCAATTTAAACAGATGTAAAACAGGACACAGTGACTCAGTAGCTAAGATACTCGAAGTTCAGCGGTTCGAATCCCTAGCGCCCCGTAATGGAGTGAGCTCCCGTTACTTGTCCCAGCTTCTGCCAACCTAGCAGTTCAAAAGCACGTAAAAAATGCAAGTAGAAAAACAGGAACCACCTTTGGTGGGAAGGTAACAGCGTTCCATGCGCCTTCGGCGTTTGGTCACGCTGGCCACATTACCATGGAGACGTCTTTGGACAGTGCTGGCTCTTTGGCTTTGAAACAGAGATGAGCATCGCCCCCTAGAGTCAGGAATGACTAGCACATATGTGCAAGGAGAATCTTTACCTTTATCCAACTTTAACGCTTTTTAAGTACCCTGTTTCCTCGAAAATAAAACTTCCCCGGATAATAAGCCCAATCGGGCTTTTGAGCACATGCACTAAAATAAGCCCTCCCCTGAAAATAAGCCCTCCCTGGAAATATTGCAACACAGCAGCAGCCATAAGGTGACCACATTTGATGCGTCCTGCACCTCAGAAATAATAAGACCTCCCCGAAATAAGGCCAAGCGCTTATTTCTGGAGTCAAAAGAAAATAAGACCCTGTCTTATTTTCGGAGAAACACGGTAGCTCAAGGCAGTGTACACACATAATACTCCTTCCTTCTCCTGTTTTCCCGCAAGAGCAATCCTGAGAGATGAGTTGGCTGAGAGAGAGAGAATGACTGATCCAAAGTCAAGATCTCCCAGCCAGCTTTCATGGTTAAGGTGGGACTAGAATCCACAGTCTCATTGTGATTGGGCCAAAGAAGTTTTGGTAAGTTGGGCCAATCATCAGAAAACAATAAATTATGTTCACACTTTAACCACAAAAGCTGGTTGGGAGATCTTGAGTCAATCACCAGGACACTGGGAGTTCTAGTGCCACCTTAGGCACGAAAGCCAGCTGGGTGACTTTGGGCCAGTCCCTCTCCCTCAGCCGGACCCACCTCACAGGGTTGTTGTTGTAGGGAAAATAGGAAGGAGTATTCTGTACGTTTTCTGCCTTATTTATAAAAACAATAAAGATGAGATATGAATGAATGAATGAATGAATCTTCTCCCAATCTAACAGTCAACTGGTCAGGTTTTCAAGACAATGGGGAAAATCCTCCTTCTTGGGAGCAACAGGACAGGATAGCTCAAAAGAAGGGAGCTATTGGGCCCGCCAGCAGCCAACGCAGCTAGCAGCAGATTTGGACAGTGAGGAGGTTGGGGAGGAACATGGGCCAGTCCCGGAGTCCTTGGAAGGTTCGGATGAGGGCTCTGTGTCGGAGGCAGAGAGGGCACCAGGACCATATGCCAGTTATCAGCTGCCTTCAGAGTCAGACATCAGTGAGGCAGACGAACAGCTGGAGCCTGTTTCCAGGGTGCGCATGCGCAGAGTTGCCAGACAAAGGGAGCAGCTAAAGGACAGGGGTCGACTTGGCAATGAGGCCACAGGTGGACGATGAATGGCCCCACCCAGATGAAATAAATGAGGAGCGGAAGGGGAGTTTGCAGGAGACAATTAGTTCACTTAATTGGTTCGTGACTCTCCGAGACTCCTTGCCAGGTTTTGCAGATATCGGCCTGGCAGCTCTCCAAGCCAGATAAGATCTGTGACTGTAAATCCTCCCTTGAAAGACTTTGATGGATGTGAATGAGCAGAATTCACAGTCAATTAATAAAAGAGGTTTTTGTTGGGACAAGGAGTTTGCTTTATGCTCTTGGGAAACCTCAATCAGAACGAACTACAGAAAAAGTGCGCAACACTCCCAGAACCATATTTTCTCTCCCCCTTCCCCCACAAAAAGCTTTGGATGAATTCTCAAAGCCCTTCCAAATGTTGACGCTGAACTGCAATTTACTCATGGGTTACTACATGATCAAACCATTGCAACATGAGGAATAATGCAAAAGTAGCACAACCTATACCTATCAAAGGTGACCTGGCTGGAATATCTTTTGACGTAATGTGAGATTTCACAAGGTGAAAAGGACCTTCTCCATTCACACAAGCCATCCTTTTGATGCAACGTAGGGAGGAGGCAGATTCCTAGGAGGGAGGGGCTGCATTCCAGAGGAGTAAGGTAAAAGCTAAAGATTCCCCTCGCACATATGTGCTACTCGTTTGTGACTCTAGGGGGCGGTGCTCATCTCCGTTTCAAAGCCAAAGAGCCAGCGCTGTCCGATGACATCTCCGTGGTCATGTGGCCGGCATGACTAAACACCGAAGGCGCACGGAACGCTGTTACCTTCCCACCAAAGGTGGTTCCTATTTTTCTACTTGCATTTTTACCTGCTTTCGAACTGCTAGGTTGGCAGAAGCTGGGACAAGTAACGGGAGCTCACTCAGCTATGCGGCGCTAGGGATTTGAACTGCCAACCTTTCTGATCAACAAGCTCAGTGACTTTGAGCTACTGCGTCCCTCAATGTCAAAAGAAAGAGGCAAAAAGATGTGGAGATTCGGAAACAGAGAAACAAAGGTGATTAGGAGGCTAGAGGCTAAAACACATTAAGAACAGTTGCAGGAATTGGATAAATCTAGTCTTAACAAAGAGAAGAACTGGGGTGACTTGGTCACAGTTTTCCATCCAGTTTTTCCACTGTTACATCATGACTCTCTTCTTTCTACTGTGTAATCTATCCTAATAATCAAAACCATAAATCAAAAGGTGGGGGTTTTTTTAATGCAAAAAGTCCATGCAGGGCGCTAGGATTCGAACCGCTGAACTGTCGACCTTTCTGATCGACAAGCTCAGTGTCTTAGCCACTGAGCCACCGCGTCCCACAATTCCAGAGGAATAAGAGGCAACTAAGCCCAGATATCATGTGAGAGAAAGAGGATGAGGACAACTCCTCCTTAATAGTTTCCAAAGCATAGGTGGTCCCCGCAATTACAACCACAATTGAGTCCAAAATTTCTGTTGCTAAGCGGGACAGTTGTTACGTGACCTCCCCCCCCCAATTTTATGACTTTTCTTGAGTCAGTTGTTCAGTTATTAACATGGCTGTTAAGGAAGAAGAGAGGAAAGAAGGAATGGAGGGAGGGAAAGAGGAAGGAAGGAAGGAAGGAAGGAAGGAAGGAGAGAATGGGTTTCCCCATTGACTTTGCTTGTCAGAACTTTGCAAAAGGGGGCCGCGTGACTCCAGGACTGACACTGCACCCGCCATAAATATGAGTCAGTTGCCAGACATCCGAATTTTAATTGTGGGGATGCTGCAGCAGTTGTTAAGAGTGGGAAAACGGTCGTAAGTCACTTTTTCCAGGGCCGTGGCAATTTCAAACGGACAAAAAGGAATGGTTGTACGTCAAGGACTACCCGTATAGGCTCAATGTAGATAATTAGCTACTTCAGTTTAGCAAGAGTCTGTCTGTAGGTGTGAAAACAATAAAGACCTCAGCTTGGAAGAATCTCAACGTGTCATACTTGGTTTGGGGGGGTGGGGCGGTAACTCCCGGAGGATTTGAGCAAAAACGTTTGACGTCAAAGCGGAGCTGATTCTCTCTCTGTGCATTTAATTATCATCTTAGCCGCATCTTTGTGTCTGTTTCATCCTCAAGCGTGCGCCCAGAAGGGTGAGGATATTGCTTGGAGCTACACAAATTGCACCTCTCTTATATTATCCGGCTTCCTTGCCTGCTCCGTGGCGCCTAATTTACTCTTTGGCTTTTGGTGTTTTCGGATGATTTCATTAATTGACATGAGGAGGGCCCGGGTGATGCTTCAACCTGCCTGATGAGCATGTGAGCATCCAAGCTAACTGTGGTGGCTTGGGGCTCTAGGCAGACGGGGCGACCAAAAACAAGCACGTCATTTTCCCTACGGTCCTACAAACTAGATATTTCAAAGTTGGAACAGTCTGATCCAGAGGTGGGATTCAATTTTTTTTTACTACCGGTTCTCTGGGTGTGTCTTGGTGGGTGTGGCATGGTGAAAAATGGCCCTACGGGCAACCTGGAACCCTCTTGAAGCCTCCGAAAAACACCCCTACGGGCAAACCGGAAGTCCATTCCCGAACTTCTGGTTTGTGCGTTGGGTTGTTTTTCGCTCTGAAAATGAAGGCTGGTTAGCTGGCGCGCGCTGGAGCTGACAGGGCAATGCCTCGCGTGCCCTAACAAATGGCTCGGCACGCCACCTGTGGCAAGCGTGCCATAGGTTCTCCATCACGGTTAATCGATTAATCAGTGGAACAGAAGTTGCCTCCAGAAGTTGTGAATGCCCCAACACTGGAAGTCTTTAAGAAGATGTTGGGTGGCCATTTGTCTGAAATGGTATAGGGTTTCCTGCCTAGGCAGGGGGTTGGACCTCCAAGGTCCCTTCCAACTCTGTTATTCTATAAAAAAAGCATTCTCCTGTAAAGCAAGTATCATTTAGTCTTTCTGAATCTGCTCCTTCTGTCTATAAACAGGTGTGGTTCTGGGCAGTCCGTTCCTTGACCCTTCATCCCAAATAGGGGCAGTTCTAGGTTGAAGATGTCCCCATTTCTCTATAAAATCGGTGGTTCTGGGCTGTGGGCATTATCTGCATTCTTCAAATAAACAAATGTCATTTAGACTGTATAGATCTGTCCCTTCATCCATAATAGGAGTGGTTCTGGCCTGCCACTCTCTAAATGGGATGGTTCTAGGTTTTCAATATTTCAACATTAGTCTTCTGCAAAACAGGAGGTGGTTCTAAGGCAGCTGTAGGCAACCTGCGGCTCTGGAGCCGCATGTGGCCCTTTCGTCCCTCTGCTGTGGCTCCCTGTCGCCGGTCGGCTGCACAATTGATAGGGATTTCAGTTAGGACAAGTAGAGGAAAAAGGATGCCGCACTAGGAGAAGACTTGATGGTGGAACTGGACTTCCAGTCGGCAGAGGAAGAAGGACGCCACCCTAGGAGGAGACTCTATGGTGGGGGGAACCGGACTTCCGGTTGGCTTCAGAATTGAACGCGGGGCTTCTGGTTAGGACCTTTGTGGCTCTTTGAGTGTTTAAGGCTGCTGACCCCTGTTCTAGGCTGCCTTCCTCTGACTCTTCTTCTTGCAGTCTTCTTAAAATTGCTTTTAAGCCTTTGCTTGGGATGTGTTGGGTTTTTTTTTTCTGGGTGCTTTGTCTCAAATCGCTACTGCCAAACAAAAGCCGTCACCTCCTGCCAAGGCGAAAAGGACTGGTTCGCCCAGTCTTGTAATTCTATAATTAGGCTGCTCTTTTGGATTGTTGTGCTTGGATAAATTGTGTTGAGGGCTTTTATTTGCACGGGTTTTAAGGCAAGGTGGAAACAATATAATTGCGCGCAGCACTTAGCAAGTTGCTGTGGTGTACTGTTTCAGCAGCAATTAAGCGATTTCTCATCTCTGGTGGTAAATTGTCCCAGTAATTTGACTTGAGACAGGCGAGAAAAATTGCCTTCCCCCTTCCCCTCCAGTGGTAGGCTTCAAATAATTTAACAACCGGTTCTCTACCCAGTTGCTGGGTGGGTGTGGCCATGGTGGGTGTGGCCTAGTTGGCCTCCTGCACCATCCTGGGCAGGGGTTGGCTGCTGGAGGTTCGCAGGGGTTCGGGAAAACCTCCAGTTAAGATTCTGTGCAATTCGGAGAATCCCCACATCCCACTCTTGGCTGGCCATGCCCACCCCACCCAACCCCTCCCAGGAGTCCCCACACAGCCAATTTTGGATGCAGGTAAGTACAAGCCATGCGCGGAGGCTCATGGAGGGAGAAAAACAGGCCTACTGGAAGTTTGAGAAGGTTGGAAATGGGCCCGTTTCTGGCCTCCAGAGGGATTCCGGAGCCTGGGGAGGCCATTTCCGTCCTCCCGAAGGCTCGAGGAAAGCCTCCGGAGCCCAGGGAGGGCAAAAACACCCCTCCGCCACCATGGTGCAGGAGGCCGACTAGGCCACACCCACCATGGCCACGCCCACCCAGCAGCCAGGCATAGAACCGCTTGCTAAAATTTTTGAAGCCCACCCCTGGGATCACATGACCCATAGAGACTGTGACCATCATAAATACGAACCAGTTGGCAAGCATCCGAATTTTGATACCGTGTGAGGTGAGGATGCTGCAGTGACGGTAAAGGTGGAAAAAAAAGGCATCCATTGCTTTTTTTTTTTTGAGTGCTGGTTTAACTTTAAAAGGTCACAAAATGAACTGTTGTAAGCCGAGGGCTGCCTGTACCTTCTCATATACAAAAAAACCTGAGTTTGCCTTTTGTGGTTAAATCTTAGGATGAAGATGAACGGTTGAAAGGTTTAACTCACGAAGAAAAGGACGTCCTACTTTTTTTCGAAGAAACTATGGATTCTTTGGATGACGGTGTGGAGGAGGAGGAAGGCTTGCACGACAGTGGGGTCTTCTGCAATTCCCCAAAGCTGGTGGAGGAAAACACACCTGACCATTCCGGGTCTGAAGAGCTGATAGAATTGGTCCCATCAGCACCAGAGAGCAGCACGGAACCAGGTAAAGTGAAACTATTTGCCCAGGTGTGAATTTGTGTTCTGGGAACTAAAGAGGCGGACTTCCAAGGAATAAGATTGTTCAGTTGGAGTTGAACCGACCAGAATTAGTTCATTCTGCTCGGTTCAAACTCTTGAGAAGTTCCGTTTGACTGGGAGACATTTGGCTTTGCAAAACTAATTGGCCATTAGGTCTCTGGCAGTGTTTCAAGGAAGATAAAGGGGGGTGCTTATCTGAAAGACTTTGGCAACTCGAGCAGACATCTGTCGGACTCTTCACATTCACCGCTTGTGAATCATTACAGGCTGTGAATGACCATAATTTACATCCGTTTAAATAAAAGAGGGTTTTTGGGACTAAGCGTGTGATTTATGCTTTCTCAGAAAACCTAGGTCAGAACAACACCTTCGGGACAACCATGACCTGCATGACTGAGAATTTCCGTAGACCTCGGGACCATTCCGCGTAACTTCTAAAACAGATCTAATAGGTTCTTTTGTTTTTCTTCCTAGCATCAGAGGAAACTTGGAAGCTGGATGAGCCAAAGCTGGAGGATGTTGAACCATCAGAAGAAGATGTCTGTCTCCATCCAGTTTCTCTTCCGCCAACACCGCCTTCGCCACCTCCGTTGCCGGTCTGTGAGACGTATCCCATTCAGCCTACTGTACCGCATCCGAAGCTCCTTCACTCCATCCCCACACCACTTCTGATTGCCGAGAAATTGTTGGAGCAGCAGGCAGAAGGCAGTTCTTCCTCGCTTTCTTCTCTAAAGGAAAGGGACCCCAACAAGAGGAGGACCATCTCCACTTCCTCCACTCTCTGCAGTAGGGAGCAGGTCAAGCCTTGTGCCCCACCTCCAACTGCTCCCAAACCCCAGAGGTTCCCGAAAAACATCAGCTTCACCAATGCCAGCGAGCGGGAATTCAGCAAAATCATCTCCAAGGCAGCCGTCAACGTTCAAGAGCGCAAGGCTCAAGTGTTGGCCAACGTCAACGCTTCAGCCTTGCTACTAAATGAGTTGGAAGAGAGGCTGCAGAAGCGTGGACTTCTGGGTCCCAGCCAAAGCTTGCCTTTACGAGATTTACCTTCTGAGTCCACGGACCACAAACCCTTGAGTAGTTTAAGCCTGGTTGAGAAAACTCTTGCTCGGGCCCACCTCATCCATCCTCTCAAAATCCTTTCCACCACAAAGAATGAGAGGCCTGAACAAGAATGTGGTACACCAAATGACTATCAAAACACCCATGAAATCATGAAAAAGGATCCTAATTTGTTACCCACCCTGAACAAAACAATGACTGTCAAGCCAGATGTTGACCTTGTGGATGGCAAGTCTGCTTGGCCAAGTATTTCTGGACAACCCCAACAAGACCTCATCCTCGACATACAGAGAAAGTTGAGCACATTGCCCAAATCTGCAGGACTCCATTCCAAAGGTGTCACAGTACAGTTTTCCGGCCGTGGTTCGACAGAAGAAGCCCGGAGGGAGGCTCTACGAAAACTGGGACTTCTGAAAGAATAATGGAACGAGAAGAACATCTAAAGCACATTACGACAGATTGACAAATTCCAATGAAATCCATTCTATTTATCATGCAGGCGAAGGAAATATTAAGTGTTTGGAACACCACTGTTCTCTGCTGGCATTTGGGATGGATGTCCTTGACATGAACTCACCGTGCTTATTGAAGACTTCAAGGCCATTCATAAAAGCCCAGGTGAAAATGAGAGTGTCAAGTTAAATGAAGGTCAACGGACAGTCCATGTGTAAGCCTTGTGTGTATCACTGGCCACGTACATCGGAATCCCTTGGATAAAACCCAAAAGATCCCAAGAGGACTGTATTAAGGAGTTTTGTAAGGATAAATGTATATATCCCCCATGTATCGGGCAGCTCAAATTTGTAATGAACCTGCTATCTCTGATTGTTGCAAGTATTTAACACTGCAAATCATTGCTTTTGCAGAGTAGCTGGCAAGACTGTCGCAAACATTTTCAGCTTGGTTGATAGCTTGAAAAATATCGGGCCTGCTGGATTTGACAAAAGGACCCATTGCATCCATGTTCTGTTTCCTGGAACTTCCCGGTCCCTGTGCTGCTAAAAATCAGTCGTGTAAAAATGATCGGGGTGTTCTGACCTAGGCTTCCCAAGATCGTGAAGCTGACTCCTTGTCCCAATAAAACTTCTTTTATTTAGGTCAAAGGGAATTCCTCTTCCGCAAAGTCCTGGCAAACAGTCTTTCATGAGATTTCACAACTACAGACCTTTATCAGGCTTGGAGAACTGCCAGGCCGATATCTTCCAAACGCCACGCTGTAGCAGCAATTCCTTGGCAAGAAGGCAGGAACAGATCTTCACCCTAAGGAAATGAAATGATTGTCTCCTGCAAACTCCACTCCCCTTTCGCTCCTCTTTTATTTCCTATGGGAGGGGCCATTCACCATCCACCTGTGCCTTTACTCCCGAGTCAGCCCTTGTTCCTTAACTGTTCCCTTCTCCTGGCATCTCTGTGCATGTGCACATCGGGAACAGGCTCCAGCTGTTCTTCTGCCCCACTGATCTCCGACTCCGAAGGCAGCTGATAACTGTTAGATGGCCCTGGCCCCATCTCTGCCTCCGACGCAGAGCCCTCATCCGACCCTTCCCCAGACTCCAGGACTGGCCCATGTTCCTCCCCAACCTCTTCACTGTCTGAGTCTGCCACCAGCTCCACTAGCCGCTGGTGGGCCACAACAGGGGGACCCAATATGTCATAAGTCTGGGTTGCAATCTTGGGTGACCCCATTTTCTGACCTCCTAGGCTTCACATTGAAGCATATGATAATCTGCTCTTTCCTCTACCACATCTACTACAGGGTACACTACCTCTATTAAGGTAGGGTAGCCCAACTCGAGCACTTTCCAGATGGGCTTGGATTTGAAATCCACACATCTGGAGGTTGTCCAGATGTAAGCTCACATAAGCTCTTAGAACTAGGTACACAGTTGTACATGGAGCCTACCAAAGAGTGAAGGATCCAGTGACGTAAAGAACTGATACAGGTAGTCCTCGACTTATGACAGTTCATTTAGTGGCTGAAGTTCACTAACGCCCAAAATTTCTGTTGTTAAGCGTTCCGATTGTTAAGTGAATATTGCCCCATTTTAGGACCTTTCCTGCCACAGTTGTTAAGTGAATCACCGTAGTTGATAAGTTAGCATCCAGTTGTTAAGTGCATCTTGATTTCCCATTGACTTTGTCAAAAGATCGGAAAGTGTGTTCACAGGACCACGGAACACCACAATCGTCCTAAAGCCTCGTGATCACTTTGTTGTAACAGTGAAAAATGGTCATGTCACCCTTTTCAGTGCCGTGGTAACTTTGAGCGTTCACTAAATGAACTGTTGTAAGACCATTTGTAAGGACACGGTGGCTCAGTGGCTAAGACGCTGAGCTTGTCGATCAGAAAGGCCAGCAGTTCAACGGTTCGAATCCCTAGCACCATGCAACGGAGTGAGCTCCCGTTACTTTGTCCCAGCTTCTGCCAACCAAGCACTTCGAAAGCACATAAAAATGCAAGTAGAAGAATAGGAACCACCTTTGGTGGGAGGGGAGCAGCGTTCCGTGCGTCTTCAACATTTAGTTATGCCGGCCACATGACCACAGAGACATCTTCGGACAGCGCTGGCTCTTCGGCTTTGAAATGAAGATGAGTACCGTTCCCTAGAGTTGGGAACGACTAGCACATATCTTAAGATCACTTGTAAGCCAAAGCCAGAACTGATATTTGCGTGCATACTGGCAACATTTCGGCGAGGTCTCACCATCTTCAGGCTGGTGTTTTCAGCTTAATGAAGATTGCGAGTGGGACGTCGCCGAAACGTTGCCAAGACAAAATCAATCTTACACGGGAAAAGACCCGAATACAACAAGACCAGCATACCTACACTCGTGAAAATCTACGAAAACATAACTCTCCCCCAGCACTTTCCCTCCCTCCCTCTCTCTCACACACACATGCACACACGGGTTCATGGCAAACTGGTACCGAATGGCAGACGTGAGCCAGCACTTCTGATATTATGGATCTTGGGGATGCAGCTCTCTTACTCCAGGGTGTAGCCCTGGAAGGTAAGGAGCCCAGAAATTGCCCCGCGTGATAAGAAAGAGAGCCTTTTCTTGGACTCGATGCCCTCCTTACCCGTCGGATCCTTTCAGCTAAAGTATATTGTAGCGGCAATGCTGTGAATTCTCGTTTCATCTCAAGCCCTCTTTATGTCGACATGGTGTGATGATGGCCTGTGACGAGTAAGCTAGTCATGTTGACCTCATGCTGAAGCAATAGCGCCGCCTGTGATTTCACTAGAATAAATATCCTTCTGTTCCCAGAACCGTCTCATGATACTTTTGTTGGGATGGTTGGAAAATCGCCTCTTTGAAATTTCTCCTAGGGTTGCATCAGCCTTGCGAGATAGTTCAGAACAAGAAGTACACCCACAGAAGGACTCACTGTATTGTAAGGATACACTGGTTGCAAGTCCAAAAGTACATCTCTTCCCGCCCGCCCCCCCCCCCGCCCCTTGCCTGCACAGATAGTCCTTGTTGTACGACGACAACAGAGCCCAACATTTCCGTTGTAAAGTGAAACATTTTGGTAAGTGAGTTTGGCCCCCCTTTTTTACGACCTTTCTTGTTAAAGTGAGTCACTGCAGGTGTTAAATTAGTAACACGATGGTTGTTAAGTGAATCTCTCTTCCCCGTTGACTTTGCTTATAGCAGTGTTTCTCAACCTTGGCGACTTTAAATCCTGTGGACTTCAACTCCCAGAATCCCCCAGCAAAGCTGACTGGGGAATTCTGGGAGTTGAAGTCCACAGGATTTAAAGTCGCCAAGGTTGAGAAACACAGGCTTATAGCAATAGCAGTTAGACTTATATACCGCTTCATAGGGCTTTCAGCCCTCTCTAAGCGGTTTACAGAGTCAGCATATCACCCCCACAGTCTGGGTCCTCATTTCACCCACCTCGGAAGGATGGAAGGCTGAGTCAACCTTGAGCCGGTGAGATTAGAACCGCCGAACTGCAGTTAGCAGTCAGCTGAAGTGGCCTGCAGTACTGCACCCTAACCACTGCGCCACCTCGGCTCTTCCTTGGCAGAAGGTCACCACAACATGACCCTGGGACACTGCAGCCGTCATAAATATGAGTCAGTTGCCAAGCGTCTGAATTTTGATCCCGTGACTGTGGGGATGCTGAAATGATTGTGTGAAAAATGGTCATAAGCAGGGGTGGTATACACTTACCTTTCCCACCAGTTCGCATATGTGAGCGTGCGGACACGCTGGCTTTGCTTGCACATGCCACCGCCGCGTATGCACAGATTCTTCCGCGCATGTGCTTTTGGAGAAAAAATGGCCTAAATGGGGTGCTGTAGAGTCGGGCGCCAGTGGGCAGAGCCACCAGCGATTTCTGCTACCGGCTCAGGCAATCCGGTCCGAACCGGTAGAATACCACCTCTGGTCTTAAGTCACTGTTTCCAGGGCTGTTGCAACTTTGAACAATCACTAAATTTTTATTTTCTAATTTTTTTAGAAAATTTATGATTTGCTACAAGCTGAGGTCCACCTGTAAAGTCCAACAAATTAGTTTTCATGCCTTAAGGCAGGACTAGAACTCACCAGCTGCTGGCTTCCATCCTGGTGCCTTATCACCAGACCAAACTGATTCTGTAATGCATCTATGAAAAACTCTCAGGCAGACCTGACATTATGGGGTGGGTCCCTCACATGAATGTCATCTAACCTCCCAGGAAAAAGTCCAGTAGCAAACTTCAGGATTCAGCACCGCCCAGCAACCCTATACTAGTGGGATTCAAAAAAAATTACTATTGATTCTGTGGGCGTGGTTTTGTGGGCATGGCAGGAGAAGGATACTGCAAAATCCCCATTCCCTCCCGATCAACTGGGATTCGGGAGGCAGAGAATAGATGGGGCGTGGCCAGCCAGAGGTGGTATTTGCCGGTTCTTCAAACTACTTAAAGTTTCTGCTACCGGTTCTCAAGAACTGGTCAGAACCTGCTGGATACCATCTCTGCAACCCCAAGTGGGGAGGGGGAAAAAGAATAGAATATGTGTGGGGCTGGAGCCCACTAGCAAAATCGGTTGCCTGCATATTTTCAACCAATTTGAGAGGAAATTTAAGGATAGTAATGGGATCGGGAGATCATTCGGAGACAACCACCGACTATTCCAACTCTTATTCCCCTCTTCCTCAAAAACCTTGCAAAATGATCTGAAATTGCACCAAAATGAAGCCACCTTGTGTTTCCAGTATTATAATCCTGCCGGGAGGGAGGCTGCAAATGATTAACCAATTAATCAGAATAGAATCATTGAAAGTAAAAGGAAGTGGATGCTGCTCCCACATATAATATATTAATGCTAATTATGAAAACACTGGCTAATCACGAGATATGATGAAAGTGTTGTGTTTAGCATGAGGAACCTGAATTGTACAGATCTCTTCTCATAATTGACTTTGAGGGGGCACACTGGTCAAGAAAGTAACTGAAAACATTTTTGATGGCCTTGAAAGAGAGCATAAGACTGCACAAGAAATGCCTGACAGCACTGAGACACAGTGCCATCTAGTGATTTAACCACGGAATGACATTATCCATGCAGCCACCCATTACCACCAGATGGAACATCCCATGCAAAGGGAGGAAGTTAGTGTAAGAACTTACTGAGTAATTAACTAAAAAAAATTATCCCATGCATTTTAGATACACATGTTCAGGGACTGGTCATCTTTATAATCTTTATAATCCTTCCAAGGATTTAGGAGAAAGGAACCTAGAAATATGAGGTCATTTAAGGTTACGAAAGATGAGTTTTGAACTGTTCATCTCGCACTGCAAAAGATCCGGCTTTTCGATTTGGAAACTGAGCACTGCCTATGAGATAGCAAAATGCCATTGTATTCCTCAACCTATCCCCCCCCCCTCCACACACACACATACAAGAGAGAAATTGAAGACAACAAAGACGTTATGAATGGGAAATCTGTTTTTGGCAATCACGTATGTTAGAAAAGAAAGAACAATTCTACAGTTATCCCCACGAGCAAGCTGCTCCTACCTTCCGGCCTCCAATCCTTCTCTTGGCAGTTCAGGGTTGCTGATAGATTGAATCATATCAAAGCATTCCTTCTTCTCCATTTGGGGCTGGAACACAAAGAAGCCGTATTCCTTCAGCCAAGTGACAAAAATGTGGCTATGCAAGTTACTAAATCATTTTCCTGACATTGTTCGTGTTGTTTGGTGAAGACTAGAAGGTTAGCAAAACAAAAAACTCAACACTCCAGCTACAGGTAGCCCTAGACTCAAAATCATTTGTTTAGTGACTTTGGAAGCTGGGGAATTCTGGGAATTGAAGTCCACGTGCCTTAAAGCAGCCAGGTTTGGGCAAAAAAAAAACCACACAGTTGTTTAAGGCAAAGGTGAGGGTTGATGGCCAAATATTATGGCCTTTTCAGGCTCCTGCCTCGGTGTGCACATTTTCCAATGAGACAAACTGAGACAAGATCATTTTATTACAATTGATCAGAATATTCAGGCAAAAGGGATTCCTCATTCAAAGAGGGAATCCCGATCTGTAGCTTGCATTCCAGTGGTGGGTTGCTTATCCCATTCCAACCAGTTTGGTTGGAACAGGGCCGGCGGCATCCTCATGCACGCGCACAGTTCACGCATGCGTTGTAGCGCCTGCGCGATGCTCCAACTGCTCACGGAGAATCACGCAGGCGCTGTATGTGCCATGCGCCTGCGTGGAAGCACAGAAGCCTTCAAAGATCAGTAAGGAGCGCGCGCAGGCAGGTGGGCCCTTCGCCATTCCAGGAAGTTACTTACTTCCGGGTTCGCCGACCAACCAGTTCGCGGGGACCGCTGCGAACCGGTTGAAACCCACCCCTGTTGCATTCCCTTTTATCGTTAACATAACAAAGAAGTCTAAAAGAGGACAGTTGCTTGGACAGGATAATAGCATACATGTTTATTAAAATGAGGTCCGAAGGGGAATAAATTGTAAGGAGAAAGGTTGTTTAGGGTTCACAAGAGATAAGCCAGACCTCAATTTGTACTAACAAACTTTTCTTACCAGGAACTAGCCTCCAGCTTATTTACCAGTTTAGGAATGTTAAAAGCTAATAAATCTTGAACATCGCTTTAAAAGACAGAGTATAAATCAGATTAAAATACAAACCAACTGTGTTAGTTAACAAATAACAAAACCCATGTTATTTGCCCCTCAGGGTGGAAGTTACACATGAGTATCACTTGCAACTCCCCAAATCCTCTGGAATCCTGCATCCAGTTTTTGGTCACCCCATTACAAAAAAGATGCTGAGACTTTGGAAAAAGTGCAAAGAAGAGCAGTGAAGACGATTAGAGGCCTGGAGAGAAAAATATATGGAGAAGGGTTGCAGGATTTGGGTTTGGCTAGTCTAGAGAAAAGAAGGACTAGGGGGGGACGTGAGAGCAGTTTTCCTAAATCTAAGGGGTTGCCACAAAGAAGAGGAAATTAATCAACCTATTCTCCAAAGGACCTGAAAGCAGGACAGGAAGCAATGGGTGGAAACTAATCAAGGAGAGAAGCCACTTAGAACTAAGGAGACATTTCCTGGCATTGAGGACAATTAACCAGTGGAACATCTTGCCTCCAGAATTTGTGGGCGCTTCACAGGGGTGGGTTCCTGCCAGTTCTAACCTCTTCTATAGAAGAGGTTCCACAAATCTACAGTGCCGTTTAGAACCGGTTCCAGCTCCCTCCCCCCGCCCATCCGCCCATCATCAAGATGAAGAGCAAGAGGAGGAATTCTGGGAGTTGAAGTCCACAAGTCTTAAATCTGTCAAGTTTGAACACCCCTGGGGTTTTTTTTTCTAAAGGGTTAGTGGTGCAAGGGTCTTGTAACTTGACAGCTTTAAGACTTGCGTGCTTCAAATGCCAGAGTTTCTGAGCCATCATTTTGGTTGCTAAGCAGAGCGTTGTTAACTGAGTTTCACCACATTTTACAAGTTGGCCACGCCCACCCAGTCACATGGCTGGCAAGCCATTCCCACCCAGTTACATGGCCGGCAAGCCACTCCCCCAAAGCAGGCCACACCTATAGAAGAGGTTCTAAAAATTTTTGAAACCCACCACTGGCGCTCCATCACCAGAAGTTTTTAGGAAGAGACTGGATAATCCCTTGTCTGAAATAATATAGAATAATTCCCTCTTTTCTTTAAGAGTCCTTCAAGTACTAGAAGAGAGTTACCATGTCCCTTCTAATCCTTCTCTTCAATAGGCTAGAACAGTGATGGCGAGCCTTTTTGGCACCCACTGCCCAAACCGGAATGCGCAGGCATGCGCACTGGAGCTCCAGAAATCCGAAGACCAACTGGCCGGCGTGGGCATGCCTGTTTTTTTGGGCATTTTTAGTTGTTTTTTGGGCTGTTGTCAGGCTGTTTTTCGGGGTATTTTCAGGCCATTTTTAGAGCCGTTTTTCAGGACAAGAACGGCCCAAAAAATGGCCCGAAAACAGCCTGAAAACGCCCCCCCCCCCAAAAAAAACGCCCCTCAAAATGGCCTGAAAATGGTCCAAAAACAGTCTGGGCTTTGACAATTTTTTGGCTGTTTTTTTTGGATATTTTCCCAACCGTTTTCAAAGTGTTTTTCAGGCCATTTTTCAGACCAAAAACGGCCTGAAAAATGGCCTGAAAATGGCCCCCAAAAACAGACCTATAAACGGCCTAGAAAACGGCCTATTTGGGGGGCGGTTTTTTGGCCTGTTTTCAGGCCGTTTTCCAGTGTGGCTGCACCCGCAAAGACCAGCTGGCCAGCTTGCATGGGTGTGCCGGAAACCAGGAGAGCAGCTGGCGATGGCATGTGTGCCCACAGAGAGGGCTCTGCGTGCCACCTGTGGCATACGTGACATAAGTTCGCCATCACGGGGCTAGAATGTACCTTCCGTATTTTTCAGAGTATAAGACACACCTTTTCCCCTCAAAAAAGAGGCTGAAAATCTGGGTGCATCTTATACATTGAATACAGCATTTTTGGCCTCCTGAAACCCCGCCCCTTCATCAAAATGGCCGTGCACAGCCTTTAGGAGGCTTTCAGATGCTCCTGGATGCTGGGGAGAGCAGAAATGAATGAAAAATGGGTCATTTTTTGCTCGTTTGTGGCCCCACCCCCACCCCCCAGGCCCAGGAGCACTCTACAAGCGTCCTAAAGCTTTAAAAAAAACAAAAAACGAGAGGTCTGCAGAGTGCAAAAACTTTTTTTTTTATTTGCCTCTTCAAAACAGTGCGTCTTATACTCCGAAAAATAAGGTAGTTCCCTTAACTATATATCATGTGATTTAACCATATCTCTGAATGGAGGATTCTGGGAGTTGAAGTCCACGTATTTTAAAGTGGCCAAGCTTGCAAAACTCTGACCTGAACAAATATCTTTTATTTCACCAGTTTGCCTCTTTTCCTTTTTTGGATTGCCAGTGCTGTTCATTGAGCCGATTCAAGGGCCATTTCGATATCATTGATGGTATGATTATTGTCTATCAATTCCAAGAATATCCGTCTTTAGACTTAAGTATTTTCTTAAGTATTTTCTGATGTTTGAAGGAAGGAGCAGTGGAGGTGTTTTCATAGTATATCTAAAGCTCCAAACAAAACATGTTTTTGCTAAATCACTGGTGTTAAGCCCAGTGCATTTAACATGTCAAAATATTTGTGAATTTTTTTAGCATGACCTCCAGAGCTTTTGATTGCTAAATTTGTCTTCCAAAGTCCGTCACCTTCCATTTGCAAATTCCAACACTGTTATTGTTGCTGTTGTTATCTCCACATAAGGATTGTGGGTGCCCCCCCCCCCAAAGAACAAGTTGCCCTCAACTTACAGCCATTATGTTCAGCGACTGCTGGAAGTTACAACAGCCCTGAAAAATGTATATTACAACTGGTCCAGAAGTGGGTTCCTATCGGTTCGGACCGGTTCGGCCGAGTAGGTAGTAACTCGGCCTACCACGCCCCAGAACTGGTTCTATCGGTGGTGCTGTGGCCGCCACCATCTTGGTTTTTTTGCTTCTGCGCATGCGTGGAAGCAATTTTTTTGTACTGCGCATACGTACATGCACAGCGCGTCCCTGAGTGAACCGGCAGTAGCAACAGCTGGAACCCACCCCTGAACTGGTCCACAAACTTACAACCGTTGTAGAATGGTCACATAATCAAACTTTTAGTGTTTGACAACCAGCATGTATTTACAAAGGTTGACACATCTTGAGTTGTGATTGCCATTGGTGACCATCCCAACTGGCTTCCGACCAACAAGCAAAATCAATGGGGAAGCCGGTTTCACTTAATGACCACCTGACTCACTTAACAACTGCAGCAATTCGCTTAACAACTGTGGCCCCAAAAAATGGTTGTAAAATTGGCCAAGACTCACTTCACAACAGCCTTGCTTTGCAACAGACATTCTGGTCCCAGTTTTGTCCCTGAATCAAAGACTTCCTGTATAGAGAATCTAAATATATAAAAATGGCTCTGTGTGCATGTATGTGTGCGCATGCGCGCATAACTCTGGAACACCTTGAGCAATTTTAACCAAACTTGGTACACAGATGACTTACTCTCTGGAAAAAAATACTGTGGGGGTAAGACATCTCTAACACCCCTCAGGGTGTGTATTCTGTTAAGATACAGCCTGTTGTGCCTTAAAATGGCTTCCACTATACTATCATAAAATGACTTCTACTGTACAGTAACTTCCCTGGTAACGGCTTCACAGTACTACACACGGGAGCTCCCTCTGGTAAGGGGGAAAATCCAACATTAGAAATTACTTTTGGTCCGGACATTTTCCCGCTATAAATAAATACTGGGGCAACGCCGGATTATCGGCTAGTTTGATGTATTGTTTATATATATAAATATATATTTCAACATGAAAAAAATACAACCTACCCAAAACAGAACTGTAAGACCAAACTGCCAATACTACTAAAGATAATGACTCCTTTATAATGATAACAGTACTAATCGTTTTGCCACCTTGAGTTATTCTTTGAGTTATAAAGTAATAAAGGTAGGATAAAATAATAATAAATAAATAGATTTTAGGAAGAGATATCAAATGGAGCATTCTGCAACTTTCTGTTGCAACTCTTCCTGGTTGCCTGTCTATATGCCAGGCTATTCTTATCACAGCCAGCCCGAGCAACCTTTGCTCCTTTATAGAAAACCGGCTGATAACGCAGGTATTTATTTATCCCAACCCTCCTTCCATGAACGTCACCTCAATTTCTAATGTTGGATTTTCCCCCTCACCAGAGGGAGCCCCCTTGTGGAGTACTAGGAAGCCGTTACAGCGCTGTACAGTAGAAGCCATTTAAGGCAGTATGGTAGAAGCCATTTTCAGGCACAACTGGCTATATCTTAACAGAACACACACACACACACACACACACCTGAGGGATGTTACCCACACAGTATTTTTCTCCAGAAGGTAAGTCATCTGTGTACCAAGTTGTGGTTGAAACATATTGTTTATTTATTTACTAGCTCATAACCCGGCGTTGCCCGGGTATTTATTTATAGGGGGGAAAATGTCCGGACCAAACATAATTTCTAATGATGGATTTTCCCCCTTACCAGAGGGAGCCCCCTTGTGGAGTAATGTGAAGCCATTACCATGATATCTCCACTGCGCTGTACAGTAGAAGCCATTTACGGCAGTACAGTAGAAGCCATTTTAAGGCAGTACAGGCTGTATCTTAACAGAACACACTCTCCGGGGGGTGTTAGGAGTATCTTCCCCCCCCCCCAGTATTTGTTTCCAAAAAGTAAGTCATCTGTGTACCAAGTTTGGTTGAAATTGCTCAAGGCGTTCCAGAGTTATGCTGGAACATACACAAACACACACAGCAGTAGTGGGATTAAAAAATGTTTACTATTAGTTCTGTGGGCGTGGCTTGGTGGGCGCGGTAGGGAATGGATATGGTAAAATCTCCATTCCCTCCCCACTCCAGGGGGAGGTTACTGCAAAATCCCCATTCCCTCCCAATCAGCTGGGACTCGGGAGACAGAGAATAGATGGGGGGGGTGGGGCCAGTCAGAGGTGGTATTTACCAGTTCTCCGAACTACTCAAAATTTCTGCTACTGGTTCTCCAGAACTGGTCAGAACCTGCTGAATACCACTCCTGACACACAGCCATTTATAGAGAGAGAGAAATAGAGTAAACCTCGTTGTAAATTAAATAGGAACCGCTCGCCTGCATTATGCAACCACAGAAATATGCAACCTTTGACTTCAAAAGACTTCAAACAGAATGGAGACTGAAACAGGTGAAATGAAATATCACAATACTTCCCTCTCCCCCCCTTTTTTTTCAGTGATATTTCACCACTCATTTTGGCTCAGTTTAAGCATAACAAAATATCCCTCTAGAAAAATGATTCAGTCCAATTAATCGAATTACAAGGCTTTTCCACTAAACCTTTACATTCGTTTTTCATTTCATTCATGTTGGTTTTTCTCTGCCTAACATATTCTACTGAAAAGAAGGACTAGCGGAGACATGATAGCAGTGTTCCAATATCTCAGGGGTTGCCACAAAGAAGAGGGAGTCAAGCTATTCTCCAAGGCACCTGAAGGCAGGACAAGAAGCAATGGGTGGAAACTAATCAAGGAGAGAAGCAACCTAGAACTACGGAGAAATTTCCTGACAGTTAGAAAAATTAATCAGTGGAACAGCTTGCCTCCAGAAATTGTGGGTGCTCCATTACTGGAGCTTTGCAAGAGACTGGACAGCCATTTGGTATAGGGTCTCTTGCTTGGGGTTAGACTAGAAGATCCCTAGGATCTTCTATTCTACGTTCTAATGCAGGGCCTTGTCCTGAATTCAAATCCCTAGCAAGCTACGGAAGATGGTTTTTTGTATAACATTCTCATTTTGCTCAGTGCAAACTACCTCACAAGGCAATGGTAAAATTCAATTTTTTAACTACCGGTTCTGTGGGTGTGGCTTTGTGGGCGTGGTGTGACTTTGTGGGCGTGGTTTGGTGGGTACGGCAGGGGAAGGATTCTGCAAAATCCCCATTCCCTCCCAAACAGCTGGGACTCAGGAGGCAGAGAATAGATGTGGGTGTGGCCAGCCAGAGGTGTCAGTTTCTCCGAACTACTCAAAATTTCTGCTACCGGTTCTCCAAACTATGCAAAATTTTCGCTACCAGTTCTCCAGAATCTGCTGGATTTCACCCTGGCTGTCACAAGGCTGTTGTGAAGATAAATGCTACCCAGGGCACAGAATTATGCATACCGGCATTAAGCAATTTGAAAGAGAATCCTGATAAAAAGTGTGCATGTGTATTTATGGAAGGGGCATCTATGGGGAAATATTCCAGAGGTTGAGTTCCTTTTCACTGCAAAAAGACATAGGATGTCCTGTCCCATCATAAGTTGGGTTGGTGACCCTCCTTAAACCGTTCTTTCCCCCTTCCTGCTATTCCTCTCTTCTAAGTTGGCCACCCCCATTAATTTGTGTGCTTCGTAACGTAAAATCTTCAACAAAGCGCTCTTTTCATGGTTTTCTTTCTAAAGCAGAGCCATCCGTAATAAAATATTTTGTTTTAAAAAAAAATGGATTTCTAGGCTCACCAAATAGAACTTTGGCAGGAAGAAAGATTACGCCCTAGAGCAAATATTGGGAGAAATTAACCTCAGAACAAAATCGGCTTTCTTTTTCCAAACGGTAAAAACTCCAGCGATAAATTTCCTCCCAAATTGCTAAAATCCAGCAATTTTGCTTCAGATCCTAAGTCCAGGCGAAGGCATTTCTGAGGGCACGCGAGGTGTTGCTGTCGGCTCCAGCACACAAGCTGATATTCGGCCTCGATTTTCCGAATAAAGGGGTGGGTGGGGGGTTGTCCACTGACCTCCTTCGCGTGCATCGCCCCTGGCCTGCTTTTCGATGTCAGAAGCCCTCAGGAACTTCTTTGGTATTGGATAGCTGCAGCCAGGCCTCAGCCCATTTCTTCTGCAGCCAGCAAGGCTTTCCTGAAGGCCTCTGTAGTTAATAACAGAGCTTCAGATCGACCCAGAGCTTACTTTTTACCCGTGCACCCTGGAATGGGTGGGGTCTTCATTAGGGCTTATTTTGAGGGCAGGACTTATATTGGGTGCATATGTAAAAACTCAAGCTAGGACTTACTTTCTGAGTAGGTCGTATTTTCAGGGAAAAACTGTATCTATCTATTTATCTATCTATCTACCTAATTTGTCTCTCTCTCTCTTCCTCTCTCTTCTCTATCATCTATCTATCTATCTATCTATCTATCTATCTATCTATCTCTACCTATCTATCTCTATCTATCTAATCGCTATTTAATCTCTTTCTCTCGTTTTTCTGTCTGTCTGTCTCTCTATTTATCTATCTATCTTGTCTGTCTGTCTCTCTTCTCTATCATCTATATCTATCTATCTATCTCATCTATCTATCTATCTATCTATCTATCTATCTATCTCATTTGTCTCTCTACCTCTCTCTTCTCTATCATTTATCTATTTATCTATCTACCTATCTCTATCTAATTGCTATTTAATCTTTTTCTCTCATTTGTCTGTCTGTCTGTCTCTCTATTTATCTATCTATCTTGTCTCTCTCTTTTCTCTATCTATCTATATCTACCTATCATCCATCTATCTATCTATCTATCTATCTATCTATCTATCTATCTATCTATCTATCTATCTACCTACCTACCTACCTACCTACCTACCTACCTACCTATCTATCTATCTATCTATCTATCTATCTATCTATCTATCTATCTATCATCTATCCATCCATCCATCCATACATACATCTATCTAATTTGTTTCTCTCTCTCTTCCTCTCTTCTCTATCATTTATCTATCTATTTATCTATCTATCTACCTACCTATCTCTATCTATCTAATCACTATTTAATCTCTTTCGCTCATTTGTCTGTCAATTTATCTATCTTCTCTCTCTCTATCATCTATCTCTATCTAATCACTATTTAATCTTTCTTTCATCTATCTATCTATCTATCATCTATCTATCTCTATTTAATCTGTCTCTCACTTAGTCTCTCTCTCTCTCTTCTCTATAATTTATCTATTTATCAACTCTCTATATGTATCATTACCTGTTGAGCTGCTTTCTTGGCACATGTACATGTGTGAGCGTCTGTGTATGAAGATTTGTCTAGAAGTTGCAGTGCTTCTTTGTAATTTTATTAATTTAACCCCAAGTAACGTTGGATTATTGGCCCTATTTTGCAGTTCAGAAAGCCAGGAATTAACCAAATGCATTTCTAGCCAGCTAAATCAATCATTATTCAATTACAGAGTCCCAGTTATTGATTGCTGATGAAACGGTCTTGCAGAGAGTGGAATAATCGATTCCAAAAGAAGTTTTTTTATTTTATTAAAAACTCATGTCTGAAATACGTGATGCTTTCCTAGGGGGCCAGAGAGAAATATTTCCACTCAATGTATGGTTAATTTGATTAGCTATTGAAGAAGTGGACCAGTCTCTTTTCCTTAATTTACACTTGAATTAATCTTGAGAGGCAGATGAAAACATGATTTGATTTTTTTCCAAAGGGCTAAATTGGATTCGGTCGATCGCATCGCTGAAAAATTTGGCTGTGGATCCTTTGTTGCATTTGCCCAATAACTGGTCTCAAATTCATACTCACCTTACAGGAAGATGGGATTCATACATAGAACATAGAGCAGAACATAGAATAACACCATAACAAAGTTGAGAGGGACCTTGGCAGTCTTCTAGTCCAACCCACTGCTTGAACAGGAGTCCCCATGTCGTAAAAACCCCTAGTGCTGAAGCACCGACAACTTCTGGTGGCAAACTGTTCCACTGTTTAATTATTCCTACCGTCAGGAAGTTTCTCCTCAGTTCTAAGTTGCTTCTCTCCTTGATTAGTTTCTACCCATTGCTTCTTGTCCTGCCCTTGGGTGCTTTGGAGAACAGCTTGACTCCCTCTTTTGTCTGGCAGCCTCTGAGATATTGGAAGACTGCTATCATATCTCCTCTAGTCCTTCTTTTCATTAAACTAGACCAGGGGTCGGCAATCTGTGGCTCTGGAGCCGCATGTGGCTCTTTCATCCCTCTGCTGCGGCTCCCTGTTGCCAGTTGGCTCCACAATTGATAGGGCTTTCGGTTAGGACAGGTAGAGGAAAAAGGATGCCATGCTAGGAGGAGACTCTATGGTGGGGGAACCGGACTTCAGTTGGTAGAGGAAAAAAGACACCGCACTAGGAGGAGACTCTATGGTAGGGCAACCTGACTTCCGGTTGGCTCCAGAATTGAACGGGGGACTTCTGGTTGGGAGCTTTGTGGCTCGGAGTGTTTAAGGTTGCCGACCCCCAAACTAGACATACCCAGTTTCCCATGATATTTACATGTCAGTGGATTGGTTGCCTATCTTCAGAAGAAGCCTCCAGTCAATCTATTACAGGATGTCCTCGCCTTACAACCATTCATTTAGCGACCATTCAAAGTGACAAAGGCGCTGAAAAGCCGTAGTAGCTATCCCCCAATAATCACATGACCAAAATTCAGGTGCTTGGCAGGCGCTTACTTTTTAGTTGCTCCCCCCCCCGAAAATTTTAATTTTTTTAAATTCTCTTACATACCACTTTAAGTATATATTCACATAATTCTTCTTCTTTACATTTGTCATTCTTATACATTTATCATTTCATTTAATAGGTTATAATATACAGTTTGAGTTGCTTTGCTTACCATCCCTTCCGCCTGTTGTAACACGACCTTATTTTCCCTTTCTTTTCTCCCTCCCTCCCTTCTCTACTTTCTTCCTTCCTCCTCTCCTTCCCCTTCCTTCTTCCCTTCCCTTTCTCCTACTCTTCCTCTTCCCCTTCCTACCCTCTCTCCTTCTCTTCCTCTCCCTTCCACCCTCCTCTCCTTACCACTTTCTTCTTCCCTTACCTCTCCCCTACTCTTCCTCTTCCCTTTCCTACCCTTTCTCCTTCTCTTCCTCTCCCTTCCACCCTCCTCTCCTTACATCTTTCTTCTTACCTCTCCCCTACTCTTCCTCTTCCCCTTCCTACCCTTTCTCCTTCTCTTCCTCTCCCTTCCACCCTCCTCTCCTTACCTCTTTCTTCTTCCCTTACCTCTCCCCTACTCTTCCTCTTCCCCTTCCTACCCTTTCTCCTTCCCTTCCTCTCCCTTCCACCCTCCTCTCCTTACCTCTTTCTTCTTTTTCCCCTCATGCATGCACTCACAATGATTGCAACACTCCAGGATGAGTGGATTGACATTTGCAAACTTCTCAGCTGTCTTCCAACAAGCCAAGTCAAAGGGGAAGGGAGTCAGATTCACTTAATGACTCCCTAATTCACTTAATGATGATCTGCTTAGCAACAACTATGGCCAGAAAGCTAGGCATGACTCCCTTAACAACCATTTTGCTTAAAAGACACATTCTGCTTCCAATTGTGGTCATAAGTTGAGGACTTCTGCAGTATGGAATAGCATGGTTTCGAAAGAGTCCTTAAGGCAACTTGGGAATTGGATCTAAGCTGAATTTTGCTCAAGAGGGTTGGAACTTCAATTAGGGGGACAAATATAATGCACACCACTGCAACAACAAATGATTGAGTGGGTCCTTTGTGCCTTTGTTGACCATTCTAAAGGCAGTCCTCGACTTACGACCAGGACTGAGTTCAACATTTCTGTGGCTAAGCGAGATGCATCTTGAGCTTTGCCCCATTTTACAACCTTTCTTGCCACCATTGTTAAGCGACTCACTGCAGTCGTTAACTTCGTAACACCGTTGTTAAGGGAACCTAGTTTCCCCGTTGACTTTGTTTGTCAGAAGGTCGCAAAAGGGGATCTCGTGATCCCTGGACACCGTGCAACCGTCATAAAACATGAACCAGTTGCCAAGCGTCTAAATTTTGATCACGTGACCCTGGGGAATGCTGCAATGGTCATAAGTGTGAAAAACGGTCACAGATCCCTTTTTTTCTGTGCTGTTCTAACTTTGAACGGTCACTAATTGACACAGGTGGTAAATCAAGGATTACCTGTGCTTGCCTAATCCAAGATGACCTCTTGATGGCGACAGAGATTTTTTAAAAAAAAATGCTAATCCTTTGCTGCCATCTGCTGGACATGTGGATTTGGCAGCCTAAAGACGATAGCCTTGAATGGATGAATTGTGTGCCATTATCTAAATATTTGTTCCGGCTACCAGTTTCAAAGCTTGCTTTAGATTTGGTAGCATTTTTGGCAAATGCTGTGTAGTTGGCAAACCTTGACTTTCCTGCAACGTAGCACAATTTTTGTGGCAATGTCTCATCAACATTGAAAGCAGTGGTGGGTTTCAAAAATTGTTCGAACCTACTCTGTGGGTGTGGCCTCCTTTGTGGGAGTGGCTTGCCACCCATGTGACCGGATGGGAGTGGCTTGCCATCCATGTGACCGGATATGAAGATGCCGATGACACTTGTCAGAACCACCTTAAATTACCTCACACACAGCAGTGGCATGCATAAGAATATGATGTAAACTTGTTTTTTAAAAGGCATCTTTGGTTTGAGTTAAAACAACTTCAACACACGCAATGTTCTGATTGCACCACAAACGCAGTTGTCATCCTTACCTTTCACAGAGGCACTGAGTTTTATAAATATGAGCATGATAGTGTAGAATAATCATATCCAAGGACCAGTGGTGGGTTTCAAAAATTTTTGGAACCTCTTGTGTAGGTGTGGCCTGCTTTCCGGGTCCACTGGTGGAACCTCTTCTAACCGGTTCGGTAGATTTGACGAACCGGTTCTACCGAATAGGTGCGAACTGGTAGGAACCCACCTCTGATTGAAAGCATCTTTCAGTAGAGTGGGGCAGTGGCCTAGGGGTAGACCCCTTGCCTCACAATTAGGAGGCTGTGTGTTTGATCCTAGGCTGATATTTCTCTCCCAGAGCACAATGCGAATATAGCTGCGGAACAAAGCTGTGCATTGGCGACAGGAAGGGCAACCGGCCATTAAACGCTTTCCTAGCTCCATTCAGTTGCCCAGATTCCACCCCGCTAGGGATTATGGGGTCGTTAAATGATGAGGATTGAAAGCATCTTTCAGTAATTCTGCATTAACAAGGAACGGAGGGTTTTTTTTTTAACAGGGAATGGGAAAGGGAAAATACTAATCTTCAGCAAACTTTCACAGAATTGACACTTGACTTAATTGCTTAATTGCTTAATTGCTGTTATTGACAACCTTGTTAAACAATAACGCTTGTTTACCTTTTAAAGCTTGCCCGAAGCTTGATTAGTCCCAGTCTCATTATTTACAAAGCTGTTAAATGCCTATCGATTAACTTCCAAACAAAGAAACTTTAAAAAATGAAGCTCAAAAGAAATACCCAACGGGCAACGTCCAGACATGTGCAAGTAAATCGTAGTTAATCTGACAGTTGCTTTTTTTCATCCAGTATTTCAGGCACGGCTGCTGTCAACCTTGATTCATGGTCTGGCTCAGTTCTCTGGTTTTGTGGCTTATCACGTTGGGTAAACTCTGCAATTCGGGCCAGTTTATAGCTCGGTTTATTGCAAAGCCTATAAGTGTGTTCTGTGAATGTGGCCATTTAGTCGCTGGCTGGGAATTATAAATAGATTTTAAACCGTAAAATACCAGTGTTGTGGCCCGCCAGCGGCCAGTGGAGCTGGTGGCAGACTCAGACAGTGAGGAGGTTGGGGAGGAACATGGGCCAGTCCTGGAGTCTGGGGAAGGCTCGGACGAGGACTCTGCGTCAGAAGCAGAGAGGGGGCCAGGGCCGTCTGACAGTTATCAGCTGCCTTCAGAGACGATGATCAGTGGGGCAGAAGAACAGCTGGAGCCTGTTCCCAATGTGTGCATACACAGAGCTGCCAGGAGAAGGGAACAGTTAAGGAACAAGGATCAACTCAGGAGTAAGGGCACAGGTGGACGGTGAATGGCCCCTCCCAGAGGGAATAAAGAGGAGCGAAAGTGGGGAGTGGAGTTTGCAGGAGACAATTTGTTCGTTTCATTAGTGTGAAGATTTGTTTGTGACTTTCAGAGACTCCTTGCTGAGTATTTTCTTGTACAGCATTGCAGTTTGGAAGTTATAATTCAAAGTGTTGTTCTGTAAATGCCAGATTCAAACTTGGCATGAAATTACAGAGGCCAGCAGTGCCACCTGGTGGCGCTGTTTTTAATGCCCATCTTAGAAATAGGAAAAAAAAAAAAAAAACAGACTCCGTAGACTTATAATACTTAAATCAAACTGACTGTGAAACGGAAAGCAATATGCACTTCAGAGGTGGGTTCCTACCAGTTCGGACCAGTTCAGCCGAGTAGGTAGTAACTCAGCCGCCCATACATCTAAACCAGTTCTATTGGTGGCGCCTGTCTTGTTTTTTTGCTTCTGCGCATGCCCAGAAGCAATTTTTTTAATACTGCACATGGACGTATAGCGCATCGCTGAGTGAACCGGCAGTAAATGAAGCCGGAACCCACCCCTGAAGCACTTCCCTGATTACAGTAACAACAAGAACAACAGAGGGGAAAAAAGAATAAAGCCAAAGAGGTAAGCAGGAAAGATTACAATGCTGGGAAGTGGGAGGATCCTGACTGTTACTATTATGTGTTTAAGGAGGGCAAATTGATTCAACCCTGTTCCTTAAGCACGAAATAGCAATTCAGTTTCAATGCCAGCACTTAAAGGCCAATTCTGAAGAGGGAGACAAGGTTGAACCAGTTTGGTCAACTGAATGGGACTCAACAGCTTCATGGATTTGTAACTGGCTGACAAACTGTACTCAAAGAGTAACCCTTAATGGATCTATGTCTACATGGAGGGAAGAAAGTAGTGGAGTACCACAAGGTTCTGTCTTGGGCCCAGGACTCTTCAATGCACTCATAAATGACTTAGATGATGGGATAGATGGGTGTTCTGACCCCCCTCATCCCACACCAACACACACTCCGAGCCAAGGATAAGTTACGGCATTTAATTAACAGACAGACAGGTCCTTGGCAGCAAACTGGCACAGACAAGCTTGGGCAGCAATCCAGCACAGATAATCCAGCCTGTCAAGCTCACACTAATGTTCTCCGACATTCGTTCCTGCGTTGACTTCTGCAAGAGGGGCATGGGCACAAGCAGTCCTTTTATAGTCTGGAGAGGAGCCTAATGACCACCAGCTGAGTGCAATTACCTCCTGTAACTGCGCAACTGTTCCTGACGCCTATTAGCTCTTCGGTGCCGTGCATCCAGGAACAACTCACTGCTGGCGTCCGACTCACTCTCCCTTGTCTCCTCCCCACTGGTCCAAGGCTCAGGCGCCTCCTGGTGGCCATCCAGCCTCTCTGCACCCTGCTCGGAGTCGGAACCCTGTTCAGGGTCCTCCACATCCTCCAGAGCCGACTCATAGGGCCCCTCGCTGTCGGAGTCTGGTGGCAGCTCCAACAGCTCCTGCTGGGCCACAACAGATGGGGAACTCATCAAATTTGCAGAGGACACTAAGCTGGCAAGGAATAGCCAACACCCCAGAAGACAAGCTTGGGATTCAAAAAGATCTTGACAGACTTGAACACCGGGTCCTATCCAACAAAATGAAATTCAACGTAGAGAAAAGTAAAGTAAACCAAAATTGCACATATACACCGGGTGAAACCAGGCTTAATAGCAGTGACTGTGAGAGGGATAGCAATAGCAATTAGACTTATATACCGCTTCATAGGGCTTTCAGCCCTCTCTAAGCGGTTTTACAGAGTCAGCATATCGCCCCCAACAACAATCCGGGTCCTCATTTTACCCACCTCGGAAGGATGGAAGGCTGAGTCAACCCTGAGCCGGTGAGATTTGAACAGCCGAACTGCAGAACTGCAGTCAGCTGAAGTAGCCTGCAGTGCTGCATTTAACCACTGCGCCACCTCGGCTCCCTTGGATCTTGGAGTCTTAGTGGACAACCAGCTAAATAGGAGCCAGCAGTGTGCGGTGGCAGCCAAAAAAGCCAATGCAATCCTAAGCTGCATTAACAGAGGGATACAATCAAGATCAAGTGACAGACTAATACCACTCTATAAAGCCTTAGTAAAGCCTCACCTAGAGCACTGCATCCAGTTTGGGTTACCCCACTATAGAAAAGATGTTGAGACTCTAGAAAGAGTGCAGAGAAGAGAAACCAGGATGATTAGGGGGTTAACATGTGAAGAACGGAATTGGGTATGTCTAAAATAAGGAAGAGATAAACTTGAAATAGAATGGAGACTGAAACAGGTGAAATGAAATATCACAATACTTCCCTGCCCTCCTTTTATTTTAAGTGATATTTCACCACTCATCTTGGCTCAGTTTAAGTATAACAAAATATCCCTCTAGAAAAATGATTCAGTCCAATTAATTGAATTGCAGGATTTTTCCATTAAACTTTTTTTTAAAAATGCCATTACATTCATCTTTCATTTCATTCATGTTGCTTCTCTCTGTCTAACCTCGTCTATTGAAAAGAAGGACTAGGGGAGACATGATAGCAGTCTCCCAATATCTCAGGGGTTGCCACAAAGAAGAGGGAGTCAAGCTATTCTCCAAAGCATCTGAGGGCAGGACAAGAAGCAATGGGTGGAAACTAATCAAGGAGAGAAGCAATCTAGAAACAAAGAGTATTTTTCCGACAGATCAATTAATCGGTGAAATGACTTGCCTCCAGAAATTGTGGGTGCTCCAACACTGGAACTTTTTAAAATGAGATTGGACCACCATTTGTCTGAAATGGTAGGGTTTCCTGCCTAAGCAGGGGGTTAGACTAGAAGACCAACTGTGTTATTCTGTTCTGTTCTACTCTACTCTACTCTACTCCGTGACCCGACAAATACGTGCACGACAAAAGCGCGGCGAGAAAACCGTGAGTTCGAAATCACGCCGACAACAGCGAGCCGACAACAGCGCGCCGACAAAAGCATGATTAGGTTAAGGTAAAGGTTAGGGTTAGAGTTAGGGTTAGGGGTTGGGGGTTAGGGTTAGGGTTAGGGGTTGGGGGTTAGGGGCTGGGGGTTAGGGGTTGGGGTTGGGGTTAGTGTTAGTGTTAGTGTTAGGGATTAGGGGTTAGGGGTTAGGGGTTGGGGTTAGGGTTAGGGTTATTACCTTGTTTTCGCGTTGTTTGTTGATGGTGCGCTTTTGTCGGCGCGCTGTTGTGGGCGTGATTTCGACCTCGCTGTTTTCTCGCCAAGGGTTTGTGGGCACGCTTTTGTCGTGCACACATTTGTCGGTGAACACTCTACCCTACCCTACCCTACCCTACTCTACTCTACTCTACTCTACTCTACTCTACTCTACTCTACTCTACTCTTCTCTACTCTACTCTACTCTACTCTATTCTCTTTTATTTCAATTCCACTCCATTATTCTCTTCTCTTCTGTTTTTCTCTTGTTTCTTAATCCTCTCTTTTAAACTGCAGAAGAGCTGATGCCTATTCCCACCAATAGAGGGCAGTCTCTTACTGAAATCTAAAACTTTCAAATATTGTCCAGAAGGGCGAATTCTGGGCAGGAAATGTTCAGCATGGTTTTTTTTAGCTTTGACCTCTGCTTGGAGGGGTTATGGAATCATGAACGAATGTAAGTTCCTGGAACACCAGGGATTAACAATGTTTGGTTTTCTGAAAGACCTTTTACAATAAAATTATGCGGGTTGTGCAAAATAGAGGTGGGAGGACAAGGAGGGGAAAGAGGAGGAAGAGGAGAGGAAGGAGAAGAAGGAAAGAAGAAGCAGAAGGAGACAGATAAAGAGAGGGGAAAGCAGAAGAAAATGGAAAGGAGAGATTACAAGAAGAGCCAAAGAAAAGAGGAGAAGGAGATGGGGGGGGGGAGGAGGAGAGGAAGAGGAGGACAAAGAGGAAGACAAAAAGAGGAAGAGAAGGAGGAAGAGGAGAAAGGGAAGAGGAGAAGGAGAGTATAATGAAGAGGAGGAGGAGGAGATTAAGATGTTCCAAAGGAAAGAAGAGAAGGAAATGTGGGGAAAGTAGGAGAAGAGGAAGAGGAGGACTGAGAGGGAGACAAAAAGAGGAAGAGGAGAAGGAGACTGCAATGAAGAGGAGGAGATTTAAGATATTCCAAAGGAAAGAGGAGAAGGAAATGGGGGGGAAAGAAGGAGAAGAGGAAGAGGACTAAGATGAATACAAAAAGAGGAAGAGGAGGAGAGGAGAAGGGAGAAGGGAAGAGGAGAAGGAGAGTAGAATGAAGAGGAGGAGGAGATTAAGATGTTCCAAAGGAAAGAAGAGAAGGAAATGTGGGGAAAGTAGGAGAAGAGGAAGAGGAGGACTGAGAGGGAGAGAAAAAGAGGAAGAGGAGGAAGAGGAGGAGACTAGCAATGAAGAGGAGGAGATTAAGATATTCCAAAGGAAAGAGGAGAAGGAAATAGGGGGAAAGAAGAGGAAGAGGACTAAGATGAATACAAAAAAGAGGAAGAGAAGGAGGAGGAGAAAAAGGAGAAGGGGAATAGGAGAAGGATACAATGAGGAGGAGGAGGAGCCAAAGGAAAGAGGAAGAGGAGGAGAAAAAGGAGAAGGGGAATAGGAGAAGGATACAATGAGGAGGAGGAGGAGCCAAGGAAAGAGGGAAGAGGAGGAGGAAAGACAAAGATGAAGATGATAAAGAGGAGGAGGAGGAGGAGGGGGAGGAGGAGGAGGAGGAGGAGGAGGAGGAGGAGGAGGAGGAGGACAAAAGCTATGAGCAGAAATAGGAAGGGGAGGGAGCAAAACTTTGGGATTCATGATAAACCCATCAACCATCCTAAAATTCATTGGCAATGAAAGAGCCTTCCCATCCTAATGCTCTCCAGTGATGTTGGATTGCAAGTCCCATAATTCATGGCTGGGAGTGACGCAAACCGTCATGCTAAGAGATCCGGGAGCCAGAGAATTAGGGACGGGGAAAACTCCCTCCCACAAGCTGAGAAAGAATGCAAAATATTTTATATCCAGTAGATTAAACCTTCGGCATCTCCCGCTAAAAGGAAGACCAGAGGATGCCTGTTTGCCACTCAAACAATGTTAGGCAGATGGCAAAATCATCGTTTAGTCCAGGGATGGCTAAGCTTTCGTCATCGCGGGCTGAAAGCGTGTGTGTGTGCACAATAGCACGTGCGCAAGCGTACGCCCACAATCATAATGCAATGTGCGCACAACACACGCCCACACGCCCTCTTCCCCTGCGCATGCACTTGTAACCCCCCTATGCTCCCTCCCACTCCTGCACATGCGACCACTCCTGCACCCCGTTTTGGGCCTAGTAGGCCTCCCTGGAACTAAAAACCACACCCCCGTGTTCCCTCATGTCCCCCATGCATGTGCATGCAACACCACCACTCCCGCGCATGCATGGCTCCCACATGTGTCCCACGCAATCGTGGCAAAGACCCGAAAATCAGCTGGCCGGCAGGAGGCGTGTGCGCATATGCGATAGAGCTGAGCTGGGCCGACGGCTGACGTGCCTGCGGAGAGGGCTCTGCGTGCCACTTGTGACACAGGTTTGCCATCATGGGTTTAGTGCGACCGGTTGTACAACTGCGTTTGGGCATATTAATGGAAATGTACAGGTTTCACCCTCTCCATAAACAACACCATGATAGTCCGGGCAGTTCAGCGTGGTTTTTTTAGCTTTGACATGGGGCTGCCCTTGAAGAGCACCCGGAGGCTTCAGCTGGTCCAGAATGCGGCCGCGCGGGTTATCATAGGGGTACCTAGGTGCTCCCATTTCACACCCCTTTTAGGCAGCCTGCACTGGTTGCTGGTTGTCTTCCGGGTGCGATTCAAGGTACTAATTATGACCTTTAAAGCGCTCCGTGGCTTAGGCCCAGGGTACCTGCGAGACCACCTACTGCCACCGGTAGCCTCCCACCGTCCAGTGCGATCCCACAGAGTTGGCCTCCTCAGGGTGCCGTCGGCCAGACAGTGTCGGCTAGCGACCCTCAAGGGGAGAGCCTTCTCTGTGGGAGCCCCTTCCCTCTGGAATGAGCTGCCCCCGGAGCTTCGTATAATCCCCAACTTTCCGGTCCTTCCGACGCTCCCTAAAAAGTTGGCTTTTCCAGCAAGCCGGCCTGGCCTGATCAAAATAAAATATAGAATTAATTTAATTGTTAATTTTAATCTAATTTTTAAATTGTTAATATTAATTGGGTTTGTTTTGGGATGCTTTATTTAATTTCCTTTTTAACTTTTGTAATGTGTGTGTTTTTTATGTTGTACGCCGCCCTGAGTCCTTTGGGAGAAGGGCGGCATATAAATCCAATAAACAAACAGTTAGAAATTTGGGGCTGCAATTTTAAGCTGTGTTATTTTGGGGGGTAAAATAAGAGCAAAATTCACTTGACAAATTAAAACTAAACAGAACTTCTCCTTCTCACTAACCCCCTTTGGCAGTGTGGCTTGTGCGGAAATGGGAAAACCAAAACATGAGTCCTTGAGTTACAACGGTTCACTTAGTGGGGGTTCGAGCTTACGACGGCACTGAAAAAAGTGACTTACTACTATTTTCCACCCTTAGGCAACATCCCCGTGGTCAAGGGATTTACATTCAGGTGCTTGACCACTGTCTCATATTTTTGACGGTCCCAGGGTCACGTGATCCCATTTTGCAACCTCCTGACCTGCAAAGTTAATGGGGAAGCCAGATTCACTTAACAACCGGGTTACTCATTTTACAACCGCAGTGGTTCGCTTAACAAACGTGGCAAGGAAAGTCGTAAAATGGGGCAAAGCTCACTTAACAAACAGCCCACTTAACAACAGAAATTTCAGGCTCAGGCATTTGTTAAGCGAGTTTGCTCCGCTTTACGACTTTTCTCGCCAGATTTGTTAAGTGAATCACGGCAGTTCTTAAATTAGTAGCAATTAAGCGAAATTGGCTTTGCTGGTTGGAAGGGCGCAAAAGGTGATCCCTTGGCCCTGGGACGCTGCGACCGTCATAAATATGAGTCGGTTGTCAAGCAACCGAATGTAAATCTCACGTGCTGCTGCAAAGGTCATCAGTGTGAACAATGGTCCCAAGTCACTTTTTTCAGTGCCATTGCAACTTCAAACGGTCACTAACTGAACTGTTGTAAGTCGAGGACCACCTGTACCATAACAGTCGTTCAACCGTGTGAAAAAACAGTCATTGGACACTTTTTAAGTGACTCTTTTTTCAGTCCACACACCTTCAGTTTGAGAAATGCTACTTTAACACCAAAATCCACACCACACTGCATGAAGAGGCAAAGTTTTCCACTTTGGGTTCTGACCCACTGTTGGTGCAACTAAATGTGGAGGGTGGTGTTTCTTTCAATCCTGGCAGAATAGGAAGGAAGGAAGGAAGGAAGGAAGGAAGGAAGGAAGGAATCAAGAAAGAGAAAGAAAGGAAAGAAAAAAGGAAGAGAAAGAAAGAAGGAAGGAAGGTAGGTAAAGGAAGGAAACAAAGAAAGAAAAAAGAAAAAGGAAGGAAGGAAGGAGAGAAAGAAAGGAAGGAAGGAAGGAAAGAAGGAAAGGAGAGAGAGAAAGAAAAAGGAAGGAATGAAGGAAGGAAAGGAAGGAAGATAGAAAGAAAGAAGGAACGTAAAGGAAGGAAAGAAAGGAAGGAAGGAAGGAAAGGAGGGAAGAAAAGAAAGAAAGAAGAAGGAAGGAAGGAGTGAAAGAAAGAAGAAAGGAAGGAAGGAAAGAAGGAAGGCGTGAAAGAAAGAAGAAAGGAAGGAAGGAATGAAGGAAAGGAAGGAAGACAGAAAGAAAGAAGGAAGGAAGGAAAGGAAGGAAGGAAAGGAAGGAAGAAAAGAAAGAAAGAAGAAGGAAGGAAGGTGAAAGAAAGAAGAAAGGAAGGAAGGAAAGAAGGAAGGAGTGAAAGAAAGAAGAAAGGAAGGAAGGAAAGAAGGAGAGAGAGAGAGAAAGAAAAAGAAAGGAATGAAGAAAGGAAAGGAAGACAGAAAGGATGGAAGGAGAGAAAGAAAGAAAAAGAAAGAAAGGAGAGAAAAGAAGGAAGGAAGGAGTGAAAGAAAGATGGGAAAGAAAGAAAGAAAGAAAGAAAGAAAGAAAGAAAGAAAGAAAGAAAGAAAGAAAGCCACCACCATTCCCCTGCACGGATGCAGAGCGCCCGGCAGCTTTACGCTGCCCCTTCTTCAAGCCCAACCCTCCAGTTTTGCGCGGAAAAGCAAAAGCGATCCACGGCGAGGCTGCAAACAGCCAGCGAGCCCCTCCCGCTTGAAAGGCGAGGAGAAAGGGGGAGGAGGGGAGGAGCTCTAGTCCTCCTGCTCCAATGAAGAGACGCCCTTGCGCCAAGCCCTCGGGAGCAGCAGCCAATGGACGGCCAACCTGCCCCTTCGTATTTATAGATCCTATTTAAAGAGCCCTCGGGAGGCTCGTTCAGGCTCTCGGGCGTGGCTGGCTTCGCGGGCTGGATCGGAATGCGGAAAAGTCCGCAGTGGGGCCGGGTTGCAAATCTCCCCCCCCCCCCAAAAAAAAACCCCTCCCAAGACCACGTTTGCAAACGGCTGGCGCTTTGGAAAAACTGCGAAGCTTAATCGGGATATTATTATTTTTTGCTGCGCTCTGCCACGCGGAAGATGGAGAGGCTGGGGGTGGGGATGATGGGTTCACACGCCACGCGGGACCCCGGGTCACCGAGCACCAAAGGAGGGTGGGTTATTGGGCTCACCACGTGTCTCGAGGCAACGGGGGTCATTGTCCCCCTCGTCCACGAAGCGCCTGACCCGCTTTGTAAAGAGCGTGTGAATTACTGCAGGCTTTTTCAAGAGAGACCCATTGGTCTGACGTCTCCCCAAAGGCGCTTTTTTCAAGAGACAACTGGAGTTACTTGGTTTTTTTTTTAATTGTTTGCTTTGAACACGTTTCGCTTCTCATCCCAGAAGCTTCTTCAGCTCTGACAAGCTAGTGGAGACTCTAAAGCAGTGGTCTCCAACCTTGGCAACTTTAAGACTTGTGGACTTCAACTCTCAGAGCTTTGCTGGCTGAGGAACTCTGGGAGTTGAAGTCCACAGGTCTTAAAGTTGCCAAGGTTGGAGACCACTGCTCTAAAGGAATATAATATAAACCCTTCCATTCCCCCCACTAGCCTGTTCAGAGTTGAAGAAGCTTCTGGGATCAGAAGTGAAAAGTCTTCAAAAGAAAAAAAGAAAAGAAAATCCAGTTGCCTCCTGGAAAAAAAAGCATCTTTGCGACAACCATGACCTGGAGGACTGAGAATCTCTACAGATGTTTAGCTATAGAATTTGGGATGTACACCCTTTGAATGGTGTGGGAGTAGGAATGGATTTCCAGAGGGAAAAAATTGCAGGCTACTGGAACCAGGAGCACTAACTCAGGTGACCCTGAGGACAGAGATAAACTTCCAAGGGCTTCAAAGACCCTCTAAAAGGCGGTTCCACCACAAAACCGCGGTCGACTAAACCGCGCCCGACTAAACCGCGTCGCTGACGTCATCAACAGGGCGACAACAGCGCGGAGACAGAAGCACGCTGTAAACCCTAAACCTAAAATTAATCCCTAAACCTAATCCTAAACCTAACCCTAAACCTAACCCTTAACCTTAACCTAACCCTAAACCTAACCCTAAATCTAACCCTAACCCTTAACCTAACCCTAAACCTAACCCTAAACCTAACCCTTAACCTAACCCTAAATCTAACCCTAACCCTTAACCTAACCCTAAACCTAATCCTAACCCTAAACCTAATCCTAACCCTAAACCTAACCCTAACCCTAACCCTAACCCTTAACCTAACCCTAAAGCTAACCCTAAAGCTAACCCTTACCTTAAGTTGAATCGGCTTGCTTTCAAAGCGCTATTTAAAGCGCCCTTCTTTCTCCGCGCTGGCTGTTGTCGCCCTGTTGATGACGTCAGCGGCGCGCTTTAATCGGGCGCGGTTTAGTCGAGCGTGGTTTTGACGGGTCATATAAAAGGATGCAAATGACCAGCTGTCTGCAAGGAGTACAAATCCTTCCATTCCCCACCATCCAGAGCTGAAGAAGCTTCTCGGATCAGAAGTGAAACATCTTCGAAGAAAAAAAACCCAGAAAGTTCAACTGCCTCCTGAAAAAAAGGGTTCTTTGGGAGACCACCATGACCTGGATGACAGAGAATCTCTACATAATTTGTCTAACATCTTATATAGGGCCTCCTGCTCCAGCAAGAGGTTGGACTAGAAGACCTCCAAGGGACCTTCCAACGCTTGTTATTCTGTTAATCCGATCCTGGGTTGATGCGTGCCCGGATTTAAACTTTGGGGCACCCAGGGAAAGAAAACTGGAGTTGAGGTTTAGGAGAAAGAAGCAGAACACAAAGTTGACAGCACATAGTTAAGGTGTGGCTTGTTTGTGCTAGTTTTGGTGTGTGAATGTAGACACTTGTCCCTAAACTATGGCACAATTTCATTTGTAAGTACGTGTAAAACAAGATCCAGAGACTCCCTGAATGAATGGAGCAATCCGGTGTCTTCATTGTGATTGTGATTGTGATGGCATGCAGGCAACAACACATATGCATACTACTGCAATGCGCTCTACATGGGGCAGCCCTTGAAGAGTATTCGGCGACTTCAACTCGTCCAGAACGCAGCCGCGCAAGCGATTGTGGGTGCACCTCGGTACACCCACGTTACACCTATCCTCCGCAAGCTGCACTGGCTACCGATCGGTCTCCAGATACGCTTCAAAGTGCTAGTCGTAACTTATAAAGCCCTTCATGGTATTGGACCTGGGTACTTGAGAGACCGCCTGCTGCCAATTACCTCCCAAAGACCCATTAGATCACACAGGGCTGGCCTCCTCCGGGTTCCGTCTACCAGCCAATGTCATCTGGCTACTACCCGGGGGAGGGCCTTCTCTGTGGCAGCTCCGGCCCTCTGGAATGAACTCTCCGCAGGGATTCGGACCCTCACCTCTCTCCAGGCCTTCCGAAAAGCCGTCAAAACCTGGCTTTGCCGGCAGGCCTGGGGTTGATGAGTTCCCTCCCCTCTCGACCTGTGTGGTTGTGTGATTCTTGCCTATTTTAACTATTTGTATTGTGTTCTATGTTTCCCCTTTCCCCTTTTGAGTTGTTCGCCGCCCTGAGTCACTCCCGGAGAAGGGCGGCATATAAATAAAACAAATCTAATCTAATCTAATCTAATCTATTTACCTACCCTTTGTGTCCCAATCATTGTATACTTAAATCTCATGGCAGTGTGACAAATGCAATTAAGGGAGCCAGTTTCCACGCAAGATCTGTTTAATTTGTACATATTTTGCACTTTAAAATTTTAAGTCATCTAGTATGCCTTATTTTAATTATGATGCTTCTGGCACAAATAAAATTTGTAAATCAAGAGTTTTAGGCTGTCCTGCAAACTCACACCAGCAACAGAGTGGAATTAAACAATCGCAGCTTAGAATTTTGTGGGGATGCTGCTTTGACAACTGCTTTATGGTCTCAGTTCATAATGGTCTTAGAGCTTCCCCCCCCCAAAGGATTTCAGCATATTAACAGGGAAATATTAATTACTCAGAAGTAACACCAGCAATTTGATTAACAGATTTATTGCGCAGAGTGCAGCTGAGTAACTGTATACACCACCCAATATGCCCTCGGTTGACCTTGCAAACCACGGAACTGTGCTTCCTCAACACGGTAAGACAAATCTGATTACTCATGGCTTAGGGCAGGGATAGGGAACCGTGGGCCTTTTGTGACTTGTGGACTTCAACTCCCAGAATTCCTGAGCTAGCCGGGAACTCTGGGAGTTGAAGTCTACAAGTCACAAAAGGCCCCTAGTTCCCCACTTCTGCCTCAGGAATTCTGGGAGTTGAAGTACACAAGTCACGAAAGGCCCACAGTTCCTTACTTCTGCTTCAGGAATTCTGGGAGTTGAAGTCCACAAGTCATAACAGGGACATGGTTTCCCCACCCCTGGCTCAGGAATTCTGGGAGTTGAAGTCCTCAAGTCACGAAAGGACCCTGGTTCCCCACTTCTGCCTCAGGAATTCTGGGAGTTGAAGTCCACAAGTCATAACAGGGACATGGTTTCCCCACCCCTGGCTTAGGAATTCTGGGAGTTGAAGTCCTCAAGTCACGAAAGGCCCACAGTTCCTTACTTCTGCTTCAGGAATTCTGGGAGTTGAAGTCCACAAGTCATAACAGGGACATGGTTTCCCCACCCCTGGCTCAGGAATTCTGGGAGTTGAAGTCCTCAAGTCACGAAAGGGCCATGGTTCCCCGCTTCTGCCTCACGAATTCTGGGAGTTGAAGTCCACAAGTCACGAAAGCCCTATGGTTCCCCACTTCTTTCTCAGGAATTCTGGGAGCTGAAGTCCACAAGTCACGAAAGGGCCATGGTTCCCCTTCCCTGCCCTAAGCCATGAGTAATCCTCTAGCTTAGGGGAATGAGGAAGGCAACCTTCTTCTGCCTTCATTAGGATTGACTAACTATATGTAAATTAAGTAAATCGGCTTTGGGCCATCTCTATTGAATCAAAAACACAACCTTTTCCACTTTGGTGGTTTCTAGAAGTGGGTTGTGGTGACAACAGGAATTTAAGATAGCCTGTTTGGGCATCTGGGGGTCGTCAGAAAGAAAGTTGAGGTGTTTGCAGGATATGGTGGAATAAAAACTATTTCCCAGGATATTTCATTTTTCTAGGAGATGGGTGGGTGATAACTTCCTACAATACATTACCAGGTCTACTGGAAAGACAAACTTCTGCTAACTGGGAAACCTGACTTCTTTTTTTAAAAAAAATATTTATTTTAAAACAAACATAAACATACACAAAATATAAAAACCATCCTCCAGTTTCGAACATTATGTCAATTGGTTACAAAACGTTTGTGCTTCCTCACAATAGTCTTCACTTGCAATTTATATAGAATCTCACATCATCATCTAATATATATGTACACAATTATCATTATTAAATGTTTATTGACTATAACCATTATTACATCTTTTTATGTGAAATATGCTAAATGTAAAATAAATTTATGTTATAGCATTTCATTACATCATCCTAAAACCATCCGTAATATTACATTTTTATATTATATTCTATTAAAATTGTTTATCTTTGGTTACAAAACTTTTGTGCATCCTCTCCATAGTCCTCACTTACAATTTATATAAAATTTCCAATTATCAATCTAATATATATATATATATATATATATATATATATATATATATATATATATATGGATTATTATCCATCATTTATTTGACTATAACTATTATTACTTCATTTAATGGGTAATATTCTAAATTTAACTAAATTTAAATTAGTTTTTATTATAACATTGCATTACATCATCCTGTATCCTTCCATTAGTAGTGCAATCTTATATCTCTTGCTGTTTGTAGTATTTGTGTTCTACTTGCTTTCTTGGTAGATCTTATATGGACTTCTCTTGGCAACTTGGGAAAAAACTGGCTTCTAATCCCACTTTAGGCATGAAAAGCCAGCTGGGTGACTTTGGGGCCCGTCACACACACACACAGCCCAACCTACCACACAGTGTTGTTGCTGAATCTGTATCTGTATCTGTATCTGTATCTATATCTATCTATGTCTATGTCTATATCTATGTCTATGTCTATGTCTATATCTATATCTCTCTATCTCTATCTCTATCTATCTATCTATCTATCATCTATCTATCTATCTATCTATCTATCTATCTATCTATCTATCATCTATCTATCATCTATCTATCTATCTATCTATCTATCTATCTATCTATCTATCTATCTATCTATCTATCTATCTATCTACATATATATTAGATTTTACAACCCCCCGGTATGCCCAAATATGGGAGGAAGATCACTACTTCCATTCTCTGTCCTTCGGCTCGTCACAAGAGACCGTCCAGGCAGAAACCCAATATTTTTACTGTTGCCTTTTTGTTACATTTGTTGTATTTGTGCTGATAAATAAATAAATAAATAAATAAATAAATAAATAAATAGTCTCCCTTTATTTATTTATGAGCACAAATACAACATACATACATACATACATACATACATACATACATAATATAATATAATATAATATAATATTATATTATATTATATTATATATATATAGCCCAAAACCCAGCCTGAAGATGGCGAGTGTGACCTTGCTGAAACGTTGCCAAGACAATCTCAATCTTACATGGGAAAAGACCCAAATACAACAAGACCATGTATGTATGTGTGCGTGTGTTGGATTTCTCCCACATAAAATTGGAGGTGTCTTGGCGACGTTTCGACAAAGTCTCATTCATCATCTTCAGGCTTCGTGCTTCCAGGAGCAATGTGAGATCTCGGCTGTTTCTTCCTTTTAACTGCCAGTGGGGGTTTGAGCTGATTTATACACACACACACACACACACACACACACACAAGATATGTTTGGTGCTTTGAGTAATTGATTAAAAAAAATACCGGCAGGATATAAATAACATCTCCCAATTTGACTTGTTCCATTCATACTTCCTCTGGTTCTGCTATTGCCATCTCTCTTTTTCAGCACTGACAGCAAAACATAAAGCTGTCACATCGTTCAGTTGGCAGAACATTTTGGTAGCACTAATAGAGATAAAGAAAGAGCAGCAAGAGAAAGCTTTGAGCCCACGGTTCTTCTGTTGCAAAGTTTGACCAGATGTGTGCGCTGATTGTTCCTTTCCGATGTTCTCTCTGTCCTGTGTTAAATATTTGGGATGGGAAAAAAGCTTGAGGGCTCCAACTTAATCATCTCCAGGACAGATGGATAATTCCCTTGTTGTGACATGAGTTATTAATGATGGCATCGAAATTACATTCAATAGGAACCGAGACATTTTAATAGCAGCTTGCCTCTCTCTTCTTTCACCGGTTCCCCAGTGAGGTTTACCAATTGACATCTTTATATGGTTTTAAAAAATATTTAAGGGACGGCTGCCAACTTCTATAAGAGCCTGTTTTCCGCGTGTCTTCCACGGTGGTTGATTCTAGGGACAAGAACATCCAACACGGTTTATATATCCATCCAGTGGAAAAACTTCATCTGATTTTTTATTTTGTAGATCAAACTACTGAGAAAGCACAAGAGCAAGGATGTTGCGTTTAATCAGTTGGCAATCACACGACAGAGCCTGCCAAATTTTGACAAGGTTAGTTCTGAAGTCTGGAAATGAGCAACTTGTAGCTGCCTTTTCAAAACTTTGGAGTTTCCATCTGCTGTTCATCTCTGTAGGGTTCAGAAATATCCTGATGAGAAGATGTGACACCAACAATCCTTCCTCCCAGTTACCGATGGCCTAGTCACCTCCCATCTTGACTGTTGCAAAGTGTTCTACAAGGGACTGCCCTTGAAAAGTATCTGGCAGCTTCAGTGGGTTCAAAATGCTGCGGTCCACGTAATTTTGGGGTGGATCTTGATGTCCACAGGTATCATCTCCGTCAGCTGCCAATTTGCTTCTTGGTCCAATCCAAGGGGCTGGTTGTCACCTTCAAAGCCCTATGTGGCTTGGAACCGGGTTATTTGAAGGAATGTCTTTTCCCAATGACATCTATCGATCCGCCAAAGCAGGGAGGCAAGGAATGTTACAGCTCATCTCTTTTAAGAAAGTCCATCTAACGGGACCAAGAAGCTCCTTCCCTGTGGAACATCGTCGCAAGGTCCTAAAGACTTGGTTTTGCTAGAGTGAAATAAAAAGGTAAAAGTTTCCCCTGTCCAATTGTGTCTAATTCTAATCACCTCTTTCAAGAAGAGACAGGATAGCCATTTGTCTGGAATGGTATACGGCAGAGGTCCCCAACCCCTGGGCCGCCAACATAATTATTGGCACATGGCCCATTCAGACCTGGGCTGTGCAAGTTGTTGGCTAGCACTTGCAGCTTCATTGGTGTGAGTGGTAAGGGCTCAAGCATAAAGCTCCATTTATGCGGGCTCCTGCGCCCACGAACATACCTGTCGCTTGCGTAGAACCATCCCCTCACCAGTCCGCCAAGCCAGAAAGTTTGGGGATCACTGGTATAGCATCTCCTGCCTGTATAGGGAATTGGAGTAGAAGACCACCAAGGTCCCTGTTGTGGCCCGTCAACTGCCAGTGGAGCTAGCGGGAAACTTGGAAGATGAGGAGGTTGGGGAGGAACTTGGGCCAGTGCTGGAGTCCGGGAAGGCTCTGATGTGGTGTCTGCATTGGACGCAGAGATAAAGCCAGGGCCGTCTGACATTTCTCAGCTGCCTTGGAGGCTGAGATGAGTGAGGAGGAAGAGCAGCTGGGGCCTGTTCCAGATGCATGTATGCGCAGAGCTGTTAGGAGAGGGGAACAACGGAGGACAAGGAGTCGACTAAGGAAGCAAAGCACACATGAACATTGAATGGCCCCTCCCTGGCTGGGGAATAAATAGAAAGAGGAGTGGTTGTCGTAGGAGACAACAGTTCGCATTTCTGAAGATTTTGCTCATTGTGTTTCAAGCCACAAGGACTGCTTGCCAGAACTTAATTTGCAACTTTTAGGCTGGAAGCTCATGGCCTTAAAATTATCGCAAGGAACTGATAAGGTCAGTACTGCAGTTAAATCCTTGAAGAACTATTGCCTGGACTTTTCGGTGGGTGAATGCCATTAATTCACAAAAGGTAAGTAGGGTTTTTTGTGACAAGGAGTCTGTTTCTTGCTTCTTCTAAGGCTGGGTCAGAACAGTCCCTTCCAACTCTATTATTTGCTGGAGATCCATTGCTCTTCGAAAGAGAAATTTATTTAATACCAGGATGTGCAGCTAAAGAAAATTTCTTGGGTTAAGTCCAGCTGCCACATCATGAATTAACACTGTGGTTTCGGGCACAGCCGAGTTCCTTTTTCCTCAAACCAGGTTCCTTGCGGTTAGTGGTTAGAAAGCTGACTCTTCAAGATTCCTCCATCATATTCAACGTTCTTGAATAGAACTGGCACAAATTAGCAGTTAGCAGAGCCCAACCTTGGGAAAATAAACTAAAACAAAATTGGGCTATTTTGAAAGAGTTTGGAGGAAAGGATATTTAGATTTCAAGAAGAGCAAATTCCATTAATAAATACATCAATAAAGACATTTCAGCTGGTTCAGGAATGTAGCCACTGTGATATATGCAGATAAGGTAAAGGTCCCCCTCGCACATATGTGCTAGTCGTTCCTGACTCTAGGGGGCGTGCTCATCTCCGTTCAAAGCCAAAGAGCCAACGCTGTCCGAAGACGTCTCCGTGGTCATGTGGCCGGCATGATTAAACACCAAAGGCACCCTGAACGCTGTTACCTTCCACCAAAGGTGGTTCCTATTTTCTACTTGCATTTTTTACATGCTTTAGAATTGCTTGGTTGGCAGAAGCTGGGACAAGTAATGGGAGCTCACTCCATTACGCAACACTAGGGATTCGAACCACCGAACTGCTGACCTTTCTGTTTGACAAGCTCATAGTCTTAGCCACTGAGCCACTGCATCCTTTATACATACATACATACATACATACATACATACATACATACATACATACATACATACACACACACACACACATATACACATACACATACATACAGATAGACCTTATAACTGTTCATTTAGTAACTGTTGAAAGTTACATCCCTGGAAAAAAATGACATAAGAATTTTCACATTTATGACTATTGCAACGTCCCCATGGACCCATGATCAAAACTTGGGATGCTTGGCAACTGACTCACATTTATGACGGTTGCAGTGTCCTGGGGTCATGGGATCCTCTTTGGCGACCTTCTGACAAGCAACGTCAGTGGGGAAGCTGGATTCACTTAACAACCATGTGACTCACTTAACACCTGCAGCGATTCACTTAACAACTGTGACAAGAAAGGTCGAAATATGGAGTACAATTTACTTAATAACTGCCTCGCTTAGCAACAGAAATTTAGGCTCCATTGTGGTCAGAATTCGAGGACTACCTGTACATGGGTCAAGATGCCATTCGCAAGTATAAGGTCCAGAGTGTCAGCATTTTGCAATTCCGCTGCATCAGAGGTGGTATTCAGACCAGTTCTGACAGGTTCTGGAGAACCAGTAGCGGAAATTTTGAGTAGTTCGGAGAACCGGCAAATGGGGCTGGCCCCGCCCCCCTGCCTCTCAGCTGATCTTCTTTTGTTGCCCTGACAGGAGAACGGAGCTGGAAAGCAGGTTAGTGTGGTGGGATGTGAATGGGATTTTGCAGTATCCTTACCCTGCCACGCCCACAAAGCCACACCACACCCACAAGCCACACCACATCCACCACATCACGCCCACCAAGCCACACCACATGCACTACGTGCACCACGCCACACACGCCCACCAAGCCACACCACGCCCACCAAACCATGCCATGCCCACCATGCCCACACCACACCCAAGCCACACCACGCCCACCACATGACACCATGCCCACCACGCCCACCGCACCACACCCAGCCCACCGCACCACACCACGCCAGCAAGTCACACCCGAGCCCACCACGCCACGCCCACCAAGCCACGCCCACCATGCCACACCACACCCACTAAGCCACACCCATGCCCACCATACCACATCCACCATGCCACACCACACCACATCATACCACGCCCACCAAGCCACATCCACAGAACTGGTATAAAAAAAAATTGAATCCCACCCTGCCTTGCATGTTCTTCAAGAACTGAGTTCCCACATTCTTCAAAGCGATAATGGCGCCCCGCTTGATGCTGGCTTAGGTTTCCTTCAGAATGGTGGCCATCTCAAGTTTGAACGTCCCATTGAGTTCTGTGAAGTTTCCTCTTCGTAAGTGAGAATGTGAAGGCGATTTAGTGAGGTTTAGCGGGGAACCAGTTGGAGGCCATGGCAGGCCTGGGTCGCTGCCGGTTTCCAGCCACCCAGGCTGCCAACCCACTACCGATTCGGTCGAACCAGTCCAAACCTGTAGGAGCCCACCACTGAACCTACCCCGGCTAAGGTCCCATATGCCACTAACTGTGTCCATGTATCTTGCCGTTGATCGTCCTCTTCTCTCTCCTTCCACCTTTCCCAAAATTAGAGCCTCTTCCAGGAAGCGGGGCCTTCACATAGCACGTCTGAATGGATTAGAAAAAAGTAAAACCGCAGAGAAAACTTTTTGAAAGGCCCGCTTGCTAAATGCAGCCCTATATTTCTCATAGAAATTCCACCTGGAGATTCAGCTATTCTGATCTTAACAGTCTTCATTTGTCTTGGACTGCCTTCTTTTGAGAACAAAACCTGAATCTTTTCGATACGGCCATTCCTTAATAACACTCAGGGACAAGCATTGGTTTTTTTAACCCTTTCGAATTCGACTGTGCTCTACATCAAAGTTGCGTAAGGCTGGAAAAGAAGATTCAATGGACTTGTAGTTTGCATTTCGTTCTGCTGAAGAAAAAGAGCCCAGGAATATTGCTATTATGTGGGTCCACGTTAGCATCGGTAGAGCTCTCCAGCCAGGGGTGGTATGCACTTACTTTCCCTACTAGTTTGCAAATATGAGTGCGCTCAACCTTATTGCCAGGCCTGCAATTATATTCCTTTTAGAACTTCGGCCTGCATGCTTTCTCTTATTTCATTATGCTGTTTCTTTAGTATAGTTGATGGGAGGGGGGAATAGACAGGAGTAGGATTGTGGAATGTATTGTTTTCATTCTTTTCTAGAAGACCAAGGTCATCTTTTGTCTCCGCACTAGTACACCTGACCGGAAGCAGCTGGGTGTGGGATGCCAGGGTGGAGGAAGAGATTGGACCATGTGATGGATTGTGGATGTGAGGACAAGATCATGAACTTTTAACTGGTGGAATTGTGATGTCATTTCCAGTATGGGATTCCATAGCATAATGCCAAGATGTCTGATTATTAAATTGGAACTTTAAGGATCGTTTGCCTTGGACTCTGATTTAATTCTACATGATACTTGGAATGCTGACACTTATGCACATGTGCTTTGAATGCACGCGTGGCATGCACGCATATGCACAGTTAGAAAACATGGCTAAATAGGATGGCATAGAGCCGGGGCAAGTGGGCAAGTCCACCCATGATTTCCACTACCAGTCTGAACCGGCTGAATACCATCTCTGCTCTCAGTAGAAAAATAAATAACTTATTTACTTTCTTTTTTTCTTTTGCAGTCTACAGAGAAAGTGTCAAATTGTCACCGTGATGACTCATCTCTTAGGGAGAGAAGTGCTGGATGCGTCAAAGATGGGAAGTTAAACATAGAGAAGAAGGAAGCCCGGATGAGTTAACGCTTCCTCCTCCTGATCCATGCCCATGATGCTGGAAGTGAAATCTCTGCATTTTCCCTTCGCCGCTGACAGCCAAACTGCTTGAACTGCTAGGTTGGCAGTAGCAGGGACAAGTAACAGGAGCTCACTCCCTTACATGGCGCTAGGGATTCAAACTGCCGACCTTTCTGATTGACAAGCTCAGCATCTTAGCCACTGAGCCACAGCGTCCCATCACCTGGATTATAACTAGCCAATTCCAGAAGTGATGTCCCAAAGGCGCTCTTTTCAAAAGGCAACGGGACTTTCTTCATTTTTTTCTTCTCTTGGAGACATTTCGCTTCTCATCCAAGAAGCTGCTTCAAAACCATGACCGAGAAGCTCCATTTAGACATCCAGAAGTTACACAAACACAGCCACTATTTTTTTTTTAAAAAAACCTGCCTTGGTAAGGGTGTTTTGTGAAAATGAAATCAAGAGAGCGGGATACTGTTGGAAGAAATATCCATCTTGTTCAGTTCCAAGTGGGGAGAAAGACACTAGAAACATGGAGAATGATTGGAAAGATGGTTTTAATGGTGGACAGGACCACATGGCTTTTGAGGTCCTGGGCAGCTGACCACATGGAGTGGAGAATGGGGGTTATTTATACCTTCTCTGGGCTTTGAACTTGAGCTTCCTGTTCCTGTGGCAAGAGCATGTATTCTCTTGGTTGCTGTAGGGGTCATAGTTAACTTTAGCTTGTCTGAGTTAAGTTTGATTGAAGCCTGGACTCTCTGAGATGATGTATGAGGAGGCTTGTGTCCTGAAGGTTAGGCCATTCCTATTGTGTCTTAATCAGAGGTGGTATTCAGCCGGTTCAGACCGGTTTGCCCAAACTGGTAGTGAAAATCATGGGTGGACCTGTCCACCCATCCTGGCCCTATGACGTCCTATTTAGGCATGTTTTCAAGCCACGTGCATGCATGCAAGCCACATGGGAATCAAAGCACATGCACAGAAGGCCGAGTGCATGCATAGCACACACAGGGAAAGTAAGTGAATACAACTCTGGTGTTAATGGCTTTCCTCGTTTGGATCTTGAGTGAAGGCCGATCCTACCATTCTACCTAATTCTCCCTTTGTTCAAAATATCCCGTCTTGAATGGATTATAAAATCTGCATTTCTAAAAACTGCCTCCTCAGCTTAGTCTCTGCTTGGGGGCAAGAAACTGTGGCTCTGAGCTTCTGTCTCCCTTAAGGTTTTCTATTTCTCCTTTAGGCAGTGGTGGGATTCAATTTTCTTTTACTACTGGTTCTGCGGGCATGGCTTCAAATTCAAATTTCAAATTTAATAAATTTATATGCAGCCCAATCCCGAAGTACTCCGGGCGGCTTACAGAAATACATCACTAAAAGGATAAAAATTTAAAAAACAGAGAAAAGAAAAACAGATTAAAAAATCACTTCATGCACTCAATTTAGGCGGGGCTGGACCTCATTCATAAGGTCAACAGCCCCAGGCCTGCCAGAATAGCCAGGTTTTAGTAGCCTTTCGGAAGGCTGAGAGAGTGGGAAGGGTCCGGATCTCTGGAGGTAGTTCGTTCCATAGGGTCGGAGCAGCTACAGAGAAGGCGCTCCCCCGAGGAGCCGCCAGACGACATTGTCTGGTTGACGGCATCTGGAGAAGGCCCATCCTGTGTGATCTTATCGGCCGTTGGGAGGTATGTGGCAGAAGACGGTCTCGCAGATACCGTCTTGGTGGGCGTGGCAAGGGAAGGATACTGTAAAATCCCCATTCCCTCCCGATCAGCTGGGACTCAGGAGGCTGAGAACAGATGGGGGCGGGTCCAGTATTTACCGGTTCTCTAAGCTACTCAAATGTTCCGTTACCGGTTCTCCAGAACTGGTCAGAACCTGTTGAGCATCACCTCTGCTTTTAGGGGAAATATAATATTCTGCCTTTTTTATTATTTCCTAAAATATTTCATTCTTCTAGGAGGGATGGGTGCTAACTTTCTACAACATGTAAAGGAAATGAGGCTAAACTGCTGTTGGATGAAGGCTCCAGATTGGAGGCAGAAAGACGTAAGCAAGCCGTTTACTCATGGCAGGCTTCACCATGGAGGTGACTGACACAAAGCGCGGAGAGATTTATTGTCGATTGCAGGCTAAAGTGCATCTCAAAGGAAGGGAAGAGGAAATGAATCACTTTGCAGAAAGGAAAATATTCTATTTGGTATTTATTAAGAGAGATGGTGGGGGGAATAATACCAAGCACTTGCTATCAATGGGTGGGAGCAAAGGGACAAGTTCCAAGGTATCTTTAAAGCATGCGTTGGATGGGAACGGTGCGCACAAACTCCAGATTTGAAAGCTTCCACGCTCTTCTCGCTTGGCAATCTTTATGCGTCTTTATGAAACTGACAGCTGCGGGTCCTTCAAGCGTCATCCCTCTGGAAGACAGCGCTATCCCAACTTGGAAACTTTTAACAGGGGGTAAACTTCAACTCCCAGAATTCCCCAGCCTTGGCATTGGCTGCTTGAGGAATTCTGGGAGTTGAAGTCCACCAATCTTTAAAGACTTTTAAAAAGTCTTTTAAAAAAGGTTGGACACCCCTGATTTAAATGATAGCTTCCAACTAACAATCTTGCTGTTAGTTCAGGGTGGATTCTGCCTGTTCGGATCGGTTTGGGCAAACAGGATGTTCATTTTAATCTGGTTCGCCGAACCAGTAGTTGCAAAGTTGGCTGACCCTGCCCAGGGCCTGTGTGGAGGCTCTGGGAGGGTGAAAAACGACCTACCGGAAGTTCCGCAAACGGGCCTGTTTTCAGTTCCCGGAGGCCAGGGGGGAGGCTGTTTTCATCCTCCTAGAACAGTGTTTCTCAACCTTGGCTACTTGAAGATGTCTGGACTTCAACTCCCAGAATTCCCCAGCCAGCATTCGCTGGCTGGGGAATTCTGGGAGTTGAAGTCCAGACATCTTCAAGTCGCCATGGTTGAGAAACACTGTCCTAGAAGCTTCAAGAAAGCCTCCAGAGCCTGGTGAGGACAAAACTCCCCCCTCCCACGGTGGTGCGGGAGGCCGAGTTAACCACACCCACGTAGCAACCGGGCAGGGAAACAGTTTGCTAAAATATTTGAATCCCACCCGTGTTAGTCACCATACTTAATTGAAACATGAAATTATTACCGTATTTCCCTGAAAATAAGACAGGGTGTTATTTTCTTTCGGGCCCCCAAAATAAGCTCTTGGCCTTATTTTCGGGGAGGTCTTATTATTTTTGAGGTGCAGGAAGCAGCGAGCGTGGTCACCTCATGGCTGCTGCTGTGTTGCAATATTTTCAGGGAGGGCTTATTTTTAGGGGAGGGTTTATTTTAGTGCATGCGCTCAAAAGCCCAATTGGGCTTATTAGCCGGGGAGGTCTTATTTTCGAGGAAACGGGATATGTAGGTGTGCATTCTGTGCTGATGTACTCGTATGCATACCCATTTAAAGAAATCCAGTAGAAGGCTGGAGATGTGCGTGACCCGTCAAAACCGCGCTCGACTAAGCCGTGCCCGATTAAACCCGCGTCGCTGATGTCATCAACAGGGCGACAACAGCCAGCGTGGAGAAAGAAGGGTGCTTTAAATAGCGCTTTGAAAGCAAACTGATTCAACTTAAGGTAAGGGTTAGGTTTAGGGTTAGCTTTAGGGTTAGGTTTAAGGTTAGGTTAAGGGTTAGGGTTAGGTTTAGGGTTAGGATTAGGTTTAGGGTTAGGTTAAGGGTTAGGGTTAGGTTTAGGGGCGTTAGGTTTATGGGTTAATTTTAGGTTTAGCGTTTACAGCGTGCTTCTGTCTCCGTGCTGTTGTCGCCCTGTTGATGACATCAGCTACGCGGTTTAGTCGAGCACGGTTTAGTCGAGCGCGGTTTTGTGGTGCAATCGGAGATGTGTGGATGGGCAGATAATAAGATAGAATGTATAGATTTCTATAGACGGTAGGGAAGTGATATCCAGCCCAGCCTGAAAACTTAAGATTCCCTTGCCACAATAGCTCTGATATAAATACATATTTCATGCATTCGTGAAAGATGGCTTTATAACGTATCACGCAGAATAATAGATGTGTTTGTGCAAATAAGCCTGGATCATGGCTCAAAAGACAAGAGCTATTCTTTTCCCAGCCTGGCACAACTTTAGATTTTTTCACCCACGCGGCCTGTGCAAAGTGGGACTAAGCTAGGGAAAAAACTTGCACAATGCAATTTTTGGGGGGAGATAGGGCCTCCGGGTTTGTTCAAATTAGCGGGTTGATGAAAAAACAGAAAGAGGTTATATTTAGTTCCATACAGTGGTAGATTTCACATTCTCTTACCGGTTTACCTTGTGTGCGCTGGCTTTTTATTTTTATTTTATCAATTTCATATATACATTCACAATTATATGATCTCATAACTGTTATTAATAATATGTATTTATAACAATTTTTCTCTACTGTTGACAATATACTTGAAGATTGCTTTTTTAACATCCCATAGATCCATCTTATCTTACAACGGTCCTATTTCTTCTTCCCTCCCTCCCTCTTTCCTTCCCTTGTTTCTTCTCTCCTACTCCCTCCTTTCCTCCCTCCTTCTTTCCCTCCTTCCTTCCCTCCTTTCTTTTCTCCTTCTCTCCTTCCTTTCCTCCTTCCTTCTCTCCTACATTCCCTCTTTCCTTCCCTTTCTTCTCTCCTTCCCTCCTTCCTACCCTCCTTCTCTCCTTCCTTCCCTCCCTCCTTCCTACCCTATCTTCTTTCTTCTCTCCTTCCTGCCTTCCTCCTCTCCTTTCCCTACTCACCTTCCCCTTCCTCCCCTTTACCCTTCCCCTCTTCTTCCCATTCCTCCCCTTTCCTACTCTTACATTCCCTCCCATTCTTCCTCTGCCTTTCCCTTTCTCCTATTCCTCTCCTTTCTCCTCTCCTTCCTATCTAGCTTTTTAAAGCACTGTGAAGCGGTATATAAGTCTAAGTGCTATTGCTATAGACCAGTGATGGCGAACCTTTTGAGCACTGAGTGCTCAAACTGGAACACACATGCATGTGTGCGCATGGACCGCCGGAAACCCGAAAACCAGCTGGCCAGTGTGCGCATGCCTGTTTTTCAAGCTGTTTTCAGGCCATTTTTCGACTGGTTTGGGCTGTTTTCAGACTGGTTTTTGGACCATTTTGAGGCCATTTTAAAGCTGCTTTTCAGCCTGAAAACAGCCCAGAAAACAGTCTGCTTTTTAAACCAGAAAAAGCGATAGGGTACGGTTTGGGATCTACCCAAACCTTCAGAGGCTAGATAAGATTTTGTTTGGCGAAGATAAGAAAATGTTATCGAAGATTTATCAATTTTTGACCTGTCAAGATGTTAAAGAAGAGATGGATAAAAGCCTTCTAATAGTATGGGAGAGAAACTTTGGCTATGAGATTGAAATGGGCAAATGGTGGGATCTATGGAGTAAGACTATTAAACTTACAATATCTACAGCATTTAAAGAAAACATATACAAGATGGTTTATAGATGGCACTTCCCCCCAACGAGGTTAGCCAAAATGTTTCCTGGGTCATCTCCACTGTGTTGGAAATGCGGAAGAAGGGATGGCACGTTCTACCATATTTGGTGGTCTTGTACTGAGGCCACGAAATACTGGAGAAGGATTCAAAAATGGCTTAAAGAGGGGCAAGCATGGAATGGAAACCCGAGAATTTTTTATTAAGCATAAAACCAGAAAACATGAGTAAATCAATATGGCGTTTGAGCCTACATATAATTGTGGCCGCAAGAACAACTTATGCACAATTTTGGAAATCTACTACCATACCGTCCGGAAGATGCCATAATTAAAAAGATCTATGAATGTGCAGAAATGGACAGAATGACGGGTTGGCTGAGGGACAAAGGAGAAACGGAACATTATCTTAGCTGGAACCTATGGTATATGTGGGCGACAAGGAGAAGAGCAGGGACTTAAAAATGGGGAAAGTCAAATAGCAGCTGTTAACAATGGGAACTAAAAGTGAACATGGGTATTGTAATAGATCCCTGAATTTTGTAACGAGAAGATGCGGCTTAGAGACTAAACAACGAGGAAGGAAAAAAAAAGTTGGGCTGTGAATGACTGTCACCGCGGGGTGTGTGTGTGTGTGTTGTATGTTTAAAATTGTATTTGTATTTGTATATTTTACTCTTAAAAAAAATTGTATAACCAATAAAGATTACTTTAAAAAAAACAGCCCGGAAAACGGTCTGCTTTTTAAACCACAAGAGTTGGCGACAGTTCCACCACAAAACCGCGTTCGACTAAAGGGCGCTCGACGAAACCGCATAGCTGACGTCATCACAGCGCGACAACAGCGCGGAGAAAAAAGCACGCTGTAAACGCTAAACCTAAAATTAACCCCTAAACCTAACCCCCCTAAACCTAATCCTAAACCTAACCCTTAACCTAACCCTAAACCTAACCCTTAACCTAATGCTAAACCTAATCCTAACCCTTAACCTAACCCTAACTTGAATCGGCTTGCTTTCAAAGCACTATTTAAAGTGCCCTTCTTTCTCCGCGCTCGCTGTTGATGACGTCAGCGACGCGGTTTAATCGGGCGCGCTTTAGTCGAGCACGGTTTTGTCGTGCCACGGCTGGTGACGGCACGCATGCCCATAGAGAGAGCTCTGCATGCCACCTCTGGCACACATGCCACCGGTTTGCCGTCCCGGAACTAGACAATGCTTCATCGGATTTTCCCTAATGTCCTGGCAACCTTGAATACCCTTGCCCAAATCAAACCTTTTGATTTGATTTCCCAAAGCCCTGGCTTCAATCCCCCTTGGGAGTTATGGGTCATTGTTTCTCAACGGAGTAACTCAACGGCCAGATTATTGAGTGGGAATGTACTTCTTGGCTTGGTGCCTGGACTCTTGCCTGTCAAAACGATGACCAACACCCAGGACGTCTTTTAAGTCCATCTCCTAACCCAGTGATCTACATAGAAACCCAGCATAAATAAGAAGAGGACACCCTGTTGGCCGGAGTTGACACAGCCAACCAGAGATGACCAAAAGATGTATAGGAAAGATTATGTTACCACACAGAATGTTTGGACTGATTTCTCTTTTATCTCATTCCACCCTTCCCTCCCCAAGTCCTCAAAGGATGTTCATCAGAGCTCTTTGGAATCCCAACTGATGACTTTCTGTCTGGCCCATTTAGCAATAGTAAAAGTACTTAAGAGGGAGGGAGAAAAGAAAGGGAAAATAAGGTGGTGTTACAACAGGCGCTAGGGATGGTAAACAAAGCAACCCAAACTGTATATTATAACCTTTTAAATGGAATAACAAACGTATAAGAATGGCAAAGAAAAAGAATAACCATGTGAATGTATACCTATAACTGTATGTAAGAGAATAAATGACAGTAAGAATATAAAGCACAATATAGGTAAACAATATTTTGTTATAAATAGCTAAGTGTAAATAAATATAGAATTGCACATAAAAATGGATAACGAATAAGGGGACCATGAATGCAAGATAGAAATGTATAGAAGGGAAAACACTAACTGCAAAGAAACCGATACGGAACTGCTGTATGATATACGATGGAACTTCTTGTTCCTATGTTGTTTTAAGTCATGTGTTTGTTTTTGTTGATGTGTTTAAAATATTTTTTTAAAAAGACTTATATACCGCTACACAGTGCTTTACAGAACTCTCTGGGTGATGTACACTGTCAGCATATTCTCCCCCCCCCCCAATCTTTGTCTTCATTTTACTGACATCGGAAGAACCCCCTGCACAAGCAGGAGACACTATACCATTTCAGACAAAACCTCCAGTGATGAAACACCCATAACTTCTGAAGACAAGTCATTCCACTAATTAATTAATCAGGTTGCTTCTCTCCTTGATTAGTTTCCATCCATTGTTTCTTGCCTTCGGGTGCTTAGGAAAATAAGTTGACCCCTTTCTTTTTGTGACAACCTCTCAAATACTGGAATATTGCTATCCTGTCTCCCCCAAATCCTTCTTTTCTTAGACTAACCGAACCCAAATCCTGTAACCGTTCTTTTTATTTATTTATTATTTTATTTATTAAATATATTTAGATGCCGCCCAATCCCGAAGGACTCCGGGCGTCTTACAAAAAATATAAGGAAAAAAAAACACATAACGATAAAAGAAACAATTTAAAAACAACAAACACCCTCATACATTCATTCTAGTCGGGGCTGGACCTCAACAGTGAGGTCAACAGCCCCAGGCCTGCCGGAACAGCCAAGTTTTTACAGCTTTCCTGAAGGCCATGAGAGTGGGTATGGTCCGGATTTCCGGGGGGAGCTGGTTCCAGAGAGTCGGAGCAGCCACAGAGAAGGCTCTCCTCCAAGGGCCCGCCAGCTGACACTGTTTGGCTGACGGCATCTGAAGGAGGCCCAATCTGTGGGATCTTACTGGCCGCTGGAAGGTATGTTCTTCATGTTTTAGTCTGCAGGCCTTTAATCATCTCAGTTGCTCTGGGAATTGTTTGTTGCCAGCTAAACAAGCAAACCAAACCAACCCATTTGTGATACTTTAGAAATGATCATTGGCGCATTGTGGGTGAATTATGAGAAGGATTAAGCTCTGGAAGTGTACAGCACGTTGGTTCCAAAGGGCAATGCAGCTGTCCACACGGAGAACTAAAATTAATAGCAGGAGGGTAACACCATGGAGAGCTCAACAAAACTTTGCGGTGTCTACTCACCTTGTCACAAAAATCCTGCTGTTTGGGATTCCAACTTTGCATCGAATCATTTCCTCCACTAATCTTTGGATGGGCTAGCCCAGTGGTCTCCAATCTTGGCAACTTTAAGACTTGTGGACTTCAACTCCCAGAGTTCCTCAGCCAGCAAAGCTGGGAGTTGAAGTCCACAAGTCTTAAAGTTGCCAAGATTGGAGACCACTGGGCTAGACTAAACTCCCATCACCCTCAATCTAGCAGGGTCTACAAGCAAGAAGCAGCCAACACCTCTTAAGTTACACATTTGGGGCTCCAGGCTCTCAAGAAATCTGTCATAGGTTTAGCACTTGGTAAAAGTGAAAAGGCTTTGCTTTGGAAAAGGTGTTCAGAAGCCAGGATATGTTTGCACCTACATAAAGATCAGGATTGTGCAAGACAGTACCCCCTGTGACCCTCTACAGAAATGAAAGTTGGGCTTCTGAAGAAGCAGGATGAAAAGCGTGGATGCCTTTGAACTGGGGAATTCTGGGAGTTGAAGTCCACAAGTCTTAAAAGTTCCCAAGTTTTGGACCCCCTGCCCTACACCATGGCAACTTCCCAGGGAACTGAGATTTGGAATAGCCCGGGCCCTTCCGCGGAAGATTCGCTTTATCTGCCACCCTGATTCACCCACGCTCCAGAGCGTTTCCGACGCGCAGAGAGACACACACACCGGTGCAAAAGATCCCGAACTGCGAGTGGCTGCCAAGCTCCTTGCAGCGATTTCCCCTTCCCTTCCTGGCCGCCTTGCGGGCGTTTGGCCGCGAGGGCTATCCGGCTAAGGCTCCTGCGCGTTTTCAAAGCGTTTGGATCTCTTAACTCCGGCAAAATCACGCATAGGAGGAAAGGCACCGTGAGAGGCTCCCTTCCCTTCTCCGGCTGGGCGCTGCGCCTTTTTTTTTTTTTTTGCAAAACTTTCTCAGCTGGACGCTGCGCCTTTTTAAAGAAAAAAATCCTTTTGCAAACCGTTCGGACTGGGCGCTGCGCCTTTTATTTTTTTAATCCTTTTGCAAACCTTTCTCGGCTGGGCGCTGCGCCTTTTTAAAAAAAACCCTTTTGCAAACCTTTCCTGGCTGGGCGCTGCGCTTTTTATTTTTTAATCCTTTTGCAAACCTTTCCTGGCTGGGCGCTGCGCCTTTTATTTTTAAATCCTTTTGCAAACCTTTCCTGGCTGCGCGCTGCGCCTTTTTAAAAAAAACCCTTTTGCAAACCTTTCCTGGCTGGGCGCTGCGCTTTTTAATTTTATTTTTTAATCCTTTTGCAAACCTTTCTCGGCTGGGCGCTGCGCCTTTTATTTTTATTTTTTAATCCTTTTGCAAACCTTTCCTGGCTGGGCGCTGCGCCTTTTATTTTTTTAATCCTTTTGCAAACCTTTCCTGGCTGGGCGCTGCGCTTTTTATTTTTTAATCCTTTTGCAAACCTTTCCTGGCTGGGCGCTGCGCTTTTTATTTTTTAATCCTTTTGCAAACCTTTCCTGGCTGGGCGCTGCGCCTTTTATTTTTATTTTTTAATCCTTTTGCAAACCTCGGCTGGGTGCTGCGCCTTTTTTAAAAATCCTTTTGCAAACCTTTCCTGGCTGCGCGCTGCGCCTTTTTTTAAACAAATCCTTTTGCAAACCCTTCCTGACTGGATGCTTTTTTCTTTTTCTTTGCAAACCTTTTGCAAACGGTTCCCGGTTGGGCGCTGCGCCTTTTATTGATTTAATCCTTTTGCAAAGCCTTCCCAGGCTGGGCGCTCGCCTTTTTTTGCAAACCTTCTGCAAAATCCTTTCCCGCCGCGGTGGACGAGCTCTCGCGCCAATCCTAACCTCCTCCTCCTCCTCCTCTTCCCTCCCAGGGGCGGCCCCGCCCACGGCTGCCTGCCCCCACCCACCCCCACTTTCCCCATCAAGGCCGTCCAATGGAAAGCCGAAGGCCTCGATCGCGCTTGCAAAAAAAAAAAGGAGAGAGCCGCGCCCTCGCCCGCTCGGCGATCGGCAGCGGCAAGAGCAGCAGCAGCCGCCCGATCCCGGCTCCGTCCATTTCAATCCCGAAGGAGCGGAGCGGAGAAGCGCCGGGCAGCTGCAGAGAGGCGAGTGCGCGTGCCCGCGAGGCCCGGGAACTGGGGAGGGGGGGGGGGCGGACGGTGGGGGAGGGTGTTGGGGGGTCCCTAAGGGATCATCGGTTCGCTTCGGTAAAAGGGAGCGCACCGAAGCCAAGCCCGCCTTTGGCTCCGCTCGGCTGCTTTTGGCCGCCCTTCCTCCTTGGGGCGTGGGGGAAAGGCCAGCCGGCTTCCTGCGCGAACTTTTAAGGCACGAAGTCGTGCAAAAACTGGGGCGCCTTTGCTCCCCGCCAGGCGTCCAGATCTCTTCCCACCCCCCACCCCTCCTCCTAACCCTGGTGTAGGATTTAGGGCGCATCTGCAACACACCTTTTGCCCCCCCCTCGGATCTAGTGGAGGCTTTTAAAAAAAGGCCGGATACTAAGACGTGGTGGGGTCGGGCCGATTTATTTATTTATTTATTTATTTATTTATTTATTTATTTATTTAAGCATGAATTTGATACTTCTAATCAACATGATTATGAATACATGAAATGAATACCTCTAACTATCTATCTTATCTAAGCGTGAATTAGATAACAGATATAAGTATCAACATGATTATGAATACATGAAATGAATACATCTCTCTCTCTCTCTCTCTCTCTCTCTCTGCGTGAATTAGATAACAAATATAAGTATAAATATGATTATAAATACATGAAATGAATACCTCTATCTAAATATCTATCTAAATATCTATCTAAATATCTATCTATCTAAGTGTGAATTAGATAACAAATATAAGTATAAACATGATTATGAATACATGAAATGAATACCTCTATCTATCTATATCTATCTAAATATCTATCTGTGAATTAGATAACAAATATAAATATAAACATGATTATGAATACATCAAATGAATACCTCTATCTATATCTATCTAAATATCTATCTGTGAATTAGATAACAAATATAAGTATAAACATGATTATGAATACATGAAATGAATACCAATATCTATCTATCATCTATCTATCTACCTACCTACCTACCTACCTACCTATCTAAATATCTAAATATCTAAATATCTATCTAAATATCTAAATATCTATCTAAGTGTGAATTTGATAACAGATATATCAACATGATTATGAATACATGAAATGAATACATCTATCTATCTATCTATCTATCTATCAATCAATCAATCATCTATATCTATAAGTATAAACATGATTATGACTACATGAAATGAATACCAATAGAAGGGAACATTAGGACAGGGATGGGAGGCACCCTGGTGTGCTTATGCACATCCCCTTTACAGACGTCTTAGGAATGGGGGGAGGTCAACGGTAGACCGTCTTAAGGTTAAAGTTTTGAGGGTTTGGGGTTTGGCCCCAAAAATGTCTTGACGGCAGCTGAGCATCATGGTAAGCCGTGTTGGCCTCTGTTGCCACTGTCTTGTGTCCCATGGCCCTGGAGGTTTTTGAGGAGAGATGGAACAAGCTTTTGTCTGAAATGTTACGGGGGTTGGACTAGAAGACCTCGAAGGTCCCTCCCAGCTCTGGTTATTCCAGTAGTCCTTGACTTACAGCCATTCCTTGAGTGACGTTTGAAGTTAACAGCGGCACCAAAACGGGGCTGTTTCTCAACGCTTACAAACCATTGCAGCATCTCCATAGTGGTCAGAAGTCAGATGCCGGGCAACTGACCTCTATTAACGACGGCTGTGGTATTCCCCGGATCATGTAAATCAGTGGTCTCCAACCTTGGCAACTTTAAGACCGGTGGACTTCAACTCCCAGAGTTCCTCAGCCAGCTTTGCAAAGCTGGCTGAGGAACTCTGGGAGTTGAAGTCCACCGGTCTTAAAGTTGCCAAGGTTGGAGACCACTGATGTAAAACCCTTTCTGACCAAAGTCAATGGAGGTGCCGTATTCACTTAACAACCGTGTGGACTAGCTGAACAACAGCAGTGATTTGCTTAAGCGTGGCAAGAAAGGTTGTAAAATGGGACAAGGCTGAATTCACAAATGCCTTGCTCAGCAGCGGAAATGTTGGGCTCAGTTATCGTCGTACGTTGAGGACTACCTGTATTGTGTTCAATGTTGCCCGCTCACCATTGCTCCTTTTTATCACTGAATGATGCCCCTTCAAGCAATCCAACCGCTTCTACCCCCAAATCCCTTTTGTGACCCATTATCGTTGGGTCCAGCAACTTCTGCCCCAAGACCTAGTGCAGGGGTCAGCCAACTGCGGCTCCGGAGCCACATGTGGCTCTTTCATCCCTCTGCTGCGGCTCCCTGTCGCTCAAAATATGCGTCAAACAGCCGCCAATGTGTGATACCTGCCAGCACACGATTTATTGAGCTTTTCGAACACACACACACACAAACACACACACACACATACACGGATAAATTCAAGAAAAGAAAGATTTCAGAAGAAAACAGAATGTTTAATTCAACTACTTATGCCTAGTTCTGTGACCACTCAGGAAATAGTCAGGCACGAGAAGGATTTTGCGGCTCCTGGTGTTTCTCTCTTGGAGATGACCGACCGCTGACCTAGTGAAAGCTTTCATAAGGCCTGACTGTGTGGCGGTCATTCTTCAGCATCTGTCCCAGGACCTAGAGCGGACCTTAACTCCATGCCTCCCAAGTTTCCCCCTGGTGTCGTCTTCTCCTGATGGCCCAGTTTATATCGGTGGTGGGAACCCAAGATAATCTGGCTTGAGTTTAGAAACCAGCTCTTTAAAGCCGCCTTGTTGAAAAACTCATTTTACTGTGGTGGGAAAGCAGGAGGGAGAGCCAATCAATCGACACGCTGGTGTTAAATTTACGTTTGTTTAGCTTGAAATTGATCCCTTTATTTCTTTGCCAGTAAAACATAAATTTAACACACAGTTTGTCGGCGGGCCTGCGAAGGCCCCTGGATTGGGGCTGAAAGGCGAAAACGGAAGCAGTGTTCTCCGTCCCATAATTGGGGAGACCAGGTTGCCTTGATAAACCGGTTCCACATTTAATTGATACACTGGGTTGCATAAAAATATCAAATTTATCCTGTTCCCCCATCTCCCCACCACCATCGGCACTGAAGAAAGCACAGCAGAGGAGAAAACCAGTCGTCCTGGTTGCAGGTGGAAAGCATTTAAACTGAAGGAGTGCAGTTTCCTCTCTTATTGTGGATGTTGTCATTGCTGCCATCTGCCGTCACCAGAGGCATCGAGTGCACATTGTGTGGGGGCTCTCGGTCCCGTTGTTGGCCAGCTTCACACAGGAAGGGAAAACCAGCTTAGCGGCAGATGTGCAAAGGGTTTCATCCTGTCGTTTCCAGGACGGCTTGTTTCCTTCGTTCCTCTCTTCGCGCTTACACCAAAACATGTTTTAGTTCTCAATATTGGGCAGAAGGCTTTATTTTGCTCACTGGTTTACTACACCAGGGTGCTTAGCTACAGGTGGTCCTCGACTTACAATGGTTCATTTAGCGACCTTTGAAAGTTACGATGCCGCTGAAGGAGGTGGCTCGTGACCGTTTTTTCACACTTAACAAACATTGCAGCTTCCTGTGGTCGCCTTCATTGAACGACCCCATAATCCCTTGTGCGGTGGAGTCTGAGCAACTGAATGGAGATAGCAGAGCATTTTAATGGCCGGATGCTCTTCCTGTCACCAATGTGGAGCTTTGTTCAGAAGATATATCCTCACTGCGCCCAGAGAAAGAAATATCTGCCTCTGCCGAGCATCCTGATTGCGAGGTGAGAGTTTCACCTCTAGGCCACCCGCACCACTCTTGACGACTTCCCATGGTCACATGAGCAAAATCCAGACACTCGGCAACTGGCATGTACTTATGACGGTTGCGATGTCCTGGGGTCGTGTGATCCTCCTTTTGCGACCTCCTGACAAGCAAAGTCAGTGAGGAATCCAGATTCACTTAACAACCGTGTTACTAATTGAACAAACGCAATTATTCACTTGATTCAACAACTGCCGCAAGAAAAGTCAAATCGGGCAAACTCGCTTAACTGATGTTTCACTTCACAACGTAAATTTTGGGCTCAGTTGTGATCGTAAATCAAGGACGACCTGTAATTAAACAGCAATTTTTCTGACCGCACTCAACCACCTGGCTTTGCAAAATACAGGTAGTCCTCGACTTATGACACAACTGAGCCCAACATTTCTATGGCTAAGCGAGGCAGTTGTTAAAGTGAGTTGTATGACTTTTCTCGTTAATGCAGTTGTTCAGTTAGTGACACGGTTGCTAAGTGAATCCGGCTTCCCCGCTGACTTTGCTTGTCAGAAGGCCGCCGAAGGGGATCGCATGGCCCCTGGGACACTGCAACCGTCGTAAATATGAGCCAGTGGCCAGTTTTGATCAGGTGACCATGGGGATGCTGCAGGGATTGTAAGTGTGAAAAATGGCGATGCCACTTTTTCTTAGTACCGTTGTAACTTTAAACAGTTCACTAAATGGATGGTTGTAAGTCAAAGGTTACCTGTAGTATAAAAACAGCCTCGGTCACACTTCTCTGTAACTTTGGGTAGAATGGTTTGTTGTGGGGGTGTGTGTGTGTATGTGTATCCTTATGTTCTTTGGTCTCTTAGAAATTTTCAATATACAGTAGATTTCAATTATGGCATGTTTTGGGATCAGCCACAGTGGTGGGGAATGGTTTAGTTTAGTTTAGTTTATTTCATTTATATGCCGCCCTTTTCCCCCGAAGGGGGACTCAGGGCGGCTCACAACTCAAACCAGGGAAGGGGGACACAGACAAAACACAGTTCGTTCCAGAGGGTCGGAGCAGCCACAGAGAAGGCTCTCCTCCGGGTAGTCGCCAGTCGACACTGGCTGGCGGATGGAATTCGGAGGAGGCCTAGTCTGTGGGATCTAATCGGTCTGGTGGAGGTAATTGGTAATGGGACACACTATGCTGCAATGTTTCCCCTCTGTCCTCAGCGATCAGTCATAATTCCTGATTTCCATCTGCATGAAGCCCCTTGTTGTGGCCCACCAGTGGAGCTGGCACCAGAGTCCGACAGTGAGGAGGTTTGGGGAGGAACCTGGGCCAGCCCTGGAGTCTGGGGAAGGCTCTGATGAGGGCCCTGTGTCGGAGGCAGAGAGGGGGCCAGAGCTGTATGCCAGTTCTCAGCTGCCTTCAGAGTCAGACATCAGTGAGGCACAAGAACAGCTGGAGCCTGTTCCCAGTGTGCACATGCGCAGAGCTGCCAGAAGGCCAGAACAATTAAGAAAACAAGAGTCGACTTGGGAGTAAGGCTTGGAGATTATTGGCCCCTCCCATAAGGCATAAAAGAGGAGTTGAAATGCACAAATCATTGTCGTCGTCGTCGTCGTCCCCCGCCTTAGTTGGAGACATTTTCACTGCTCGTCTTGCATGGGGTTGCAGGCCTCCTTCAAAACATGTGCAGCTGTGGCCACGGGAGCGTTGCACAACTGATCCTGGCCACCCCAGCTACACCTTTTCTCAACTCAGAAGCCCTTTGGGGAATCACTCAAGCCCAGGTTACCTCACAATCGAACCTTTGCAATAGGTTTGACATAGGACTGCCCTGCGGACCTTGTAAAAGTTACAGACGGTCCCAAACACATCAGTGTGGGCAGTAACACATCAGAATAGAATAGAGTTGGAAGGGACCTTGGAGGTCTTCTAGTCCAACCCCCCCCCCCTTAGGCAGGAAACCCTACGCCACTTCAGACAAATGGTTATCCAACATCTTAAAGACTTCCAGTGTTGGAGCATTCACAACTTCTGGAGGCAAGTTGTTTCACTGATTAATTGTTCTCACTGTCAGGAAATGTCTCCTTAGTTCGAAGTTGCTTCTCTCCTTGATTAGTTTCCACCCATTGCTTCTTGTCCTGCCTTCAGGTGCTTTGGAGAATAGCTTGACTCCCTCTTTGTGACAACCCCTGAGATATTGAGACACTGCTAATGTGTCTCCCCTAGTCCTTCTTTTCATTAAAGTAGACATACCCAGTTCCTGCAACCGTTCTTCATAGCTTCTAGTCCCCTAATCGTCACGGATGTGCAAGTTGCTAACTTTATGATGCTAGCTGAGGTGCTGGAGATCTTCTACAAAACTCTTTGGGGCATTGGGCCTGCTTGTTTGAGAGACTGCCTGTCTCCGTTTCTTCTGCCCATCTGGAGTCAACATGGAGAATATTGTTGAAGGTCTTCCAAAGAGGAAATAGCTTTTCTGGGACATTAGCTGAAAGTCTTCTTGAGCTGAACATAACTTTTGGTTTATTCCCTGAATGCTTTCATGTGTTTTTCTTGGAAGGAGACAGAAGGGGTGTGCTATTGTCCTTTTTCATTTCCCAATGTAGCCCAGATCTCTGGTTGTTTCTTGGAGGTCTCCCATTCCAACACCAACCAGAATTTAGCTTCTAAACCACTGTTAATGTTAGAGAAATGTTGCTATCTCTCGAGATTAAATCAGGCTTGGATATGACTAACCTAGTTATAGTCCTGCTTTACTCAAGGTTGGGTTTGGTTCACATCACCGTCTGATTCAGCCTGGCATATGTCACAGTTACTTTTCTCAGTGGACATCAATATGAATGAAAAACTCATTGTTGAAAACATTCATGTTTTCAAATTGCCGGTAGAATAAAATATTTGCAGTTCAGGGTAGAACTGTGAGGTCCTTACTGATCTT